>NC_045447.1:8899103-8905923 GCF_002776525.5 Piliocolobus tephrosceles
GGCAGTTTACTCTAGGCCTTTTCTGAGTCCCTAAGACTGGGCGGGTCCCCTGCATGCCCTATGCACTCTGGCTTTCTTCTTCCCAACACTTTCCAAACTCATGATGAATTCATTATTTGGGTGGAGTGCTGCCCTCCAGGCAAGGAATCTTGTGACAGCAGGGACTGTGATTATTTCATTTGTTGCCATAGAACTCGTGCCCAGTGAAGGGCGTGGTGTGGCAAGGATTCACGGTGAATGCTGTGGAATGGGTCCTTTGTTCACCTAGCCATTCATTCATTTACTCAGGGCTAGATTAATTTGACTCTCCACCTCTGTCATTTACTTTCTGGGTGACCTAGAGCAGCATCCTTCTTCTCTTAGCCTCAGTTGCCTCATCTGTAAAATGGGGCTAGCAGTGCCCTCATAGAGAATGGCAAGGAGTCATTGAGATATTGGGGCTATGACACAGAGATATTTTGAGCACCGGGCATCTAGCAGTTGTTCAATAGCCTCTGGCTGTAGTAAGAGTCTTATTTGGGCAATTGTTACTGTTATTGTTCTCCCTGAAACAACAACAGGAGTTTGGTCTGCCCTTTCATGTCAAAATCCACTGGACTGACCTATGCTGCTTGACTATTGGAAAGGCCAGGAATGGCTGATAAAAGTTATTTCTTTCCTTCCTCCCTTCTTCCCTTTTTTTTTTTTTTTTTTTTTTTTTGAGACGGAGTTTCACTCTGTCACCCAGGCTGGAGTGCAGTGATGTGATCCGGCTCATTGCAACCTCCACCTCTCAGGTTCAAGCAATTCTCCTGCCTCAGCCTCCCGAGTACCTGGGATTAGAGGCATTCGCCACCACACCCAGCTAATTTTTTATATTTAGTAGAGATGGGGGTTTCACCATGTTGGTCAGGCTGGTCTCGAACTCCTGACCTCAGGTGATCCACGTGCCTTGGCCTTTGAAAATGCTGGGATTACAGATGTGAGCCACTGTGCCCAGACAAGCTAATATATTTTTTAAAATGTTTTGTAGAGGCAGGGGTCTTGCTATGTTGCCCAGGCTGGCCTTGAAATCCTGGCTTCAGGCAATCCTCCCAAAGTGCTGGGATTCAGCATGAGCCACTGAATCATTCATTCATTCATGCACACAGTGAATCCACATTGCCCCCCAGGGGCCCAGCCCAGGACTAGGTGCTGGTGTTGGAGGCAGAAAGGAGGGTCCTGGGCTGAGGGGAAGCCATCAGTTTATCCTCTGTGCAAAGGGAAGTGACTGAGCCCTCTGCCCGCATCCTGTCACCCCCATCCCCCCACTGGCTGGTCCATCTGTGTCCTTTTCCTGAACCTCTTTCATCTTGGCTTGGGCAGGGGGCTCAGCACCCCCACCCCACCCTGCAACCATTTCCTGCCCTTCTGTCATCTGCTTCCTTTGATCCTTTTGTCAGAAGACTCTTGGAAGCCTCTGAGCCATTGGTAACCCCGTCTGCTGGGCTGGGGCTGGTGACCCCACAGGAGCTATACCCAAAATGGGCTTCACTTGGAATCCTGCTCTGGGAGGCAGATGGATTCTGACCACATTTGTTCATTCGCTCATTCATTTATTCATTCACAGGTTCCAGGCTCTGTGCTGGGCCCAGGGGCCACAAAGTAAGCAAGCCAGCCATGGTCCCTGCCCTCATGGAGCTCCAGCTCAAATGACAGCAGCTTATCCCACACCAAGGGGCTGCTCTCAAAATTCCCACAGCAGTAGCAATCTAAGGACCTGGGCAGGGGCGCTGGACTTCACGTCCCAGCCTCTGGCGAGTGTCTTTACTCCCAAGCCCCAGTTCCATACTGGGTACTTGAGGAGGGCTGGATCCCACATTCCCTAATGCCTTCCAAGCTCAAAGACTGTGAGAAGATGCGGTGTGGCCAGGACACTGCTAGAGTGAGCTTCCTGGATGCAGGAAGGGGGTTCTGGGCCCAGCAGAGAGGCAGGGTGAGGCCAGAAGTGTAGGGGGCCCAGTTTAATGGGAGATGGAATACACATTGTCATTTTAATTTTTTTCTTTTTTTATTTAATACTGTTGATGCAACAGTAAGAATACACATTGTTGATCAGAAAGTGAATAGAGCCTTAGCCCCAAATACAACAAGCCTCTTCTCTTTATCTTGTATGGGACCTCCACAGCCGGCTCAGGACAGGAGTTCAGCCGATGCTGGGAAGGGGCTAGCATTTATTGAGCACTTACTATGTGCTAGGGATGCTGGGCTGAGCTCTTTGTGTCAGGCGTGAATCCATGGAATCCCCACTTTGGTCCTATGAAGCAGGTGCAATCGTTCTTCCCATTTCACAGATGAGAACAGGGAGGCACGGAGAGATGAAGATTGCCCAGAGTCCCACAGCTTGCCAATGCCACAGCTGGGTTTTGAACCCTGTTTGCCTGGCTTCAGCCCCCACACTGTTCTGTCCCCTGGTGACTGAATGGGGGGACCTCCAGGCCTCAGGACACTGGGTTACACAAGATAGCAGACTTGCGGTTTCTGGGGTCTGCCTCAGTAGTTCCAGCCGGGTGGCTGGATGGTTCACCTCCTTTCCTCCAGAGGGTGGAAAACAGTCAGAGAAAACAGCAGGAGGCCCACCTGCCACAGGAAGTCCTTCAGAGGACAGCCGTAGGGACTTCTAGATTGGCTTCTCCACCCACCCTCCAGGGCTCCTGGAGTCTCAGCAAAGCTGGCGCCAGCTCCCTCAAGCCCTTTTGGGAACTGCAAGTGACTGAGTGTCTCCCAGTCCTTGGTGTGATGGACTCCTATAGAACCCTCAACACCCTGCTCAGGTGCCCCTCAACCTCCCTAGGAGGACTTGATCCCTCCTCTGTCAGTGCCTCCTCTGCATCTGATGCCCCTTCCTACACACACTGCGACTCGTACTGCGGAAACCTGCAAGCGTGTGCTCGTTGTTGATAGTACAGCAATACCAGCCTCTTCCAGCCAGCATTTTGTCTATGCCAGGCCTCATGCCATGTGCGTGACAACCCTCATCAGCACCTGGGACTGTTCTTACCCCCACTTGACAGATAAGCAAGTCAAGGCACAAAAACACTTAGGTGTCTTATCCAGTGATCCAGGGAGGCCAAGCACCGTGGCTCACACCTGTAATCCCAGCACTTTGGGAGGCTGACAAGGGCCGATTGCTTTCACCTAGGAGTTTAAAACCAGCCTGGGGCCGGGCGCGGTGGCTCAAATCTGTAATCCCAGCACTTTGGGAGGCCGAGATGGGCGGATCACAAGGTCAGGAGATCGAGACCATCCTGGCTAACACGGTGAAACCCCGTCTCTACTAAAATAAAATACAAAAAACTAGCCGGGCGAGGTGGCGGGCGCCTGTAGTCCCAGCTACTCAGGAGGCTGAGGCAGGAGAATGGCGTAAATCCGGAAGGCGGAGCTTGCAGTGAGCTGAGATCCGGCCAATGCACTCCAGCCTGGGCGACAGAGCGAGACTCTGTCTCAAATAAATAAATAAATAAATAAATAAATAAATAAATAAATAATAAAACCAGCCTGGGCAACATGGCGAAATCCCATCTCTATGAAAAATACAAAAATTAGCTGGGCGCGGTGGCACATGCCTATAGTCCCAGCACCTAAGGAGGCTGAGGTAGGAGGATCACCTAAGCCTGGGGAGGTCAAGGCTGCCGTAAACTGTGATTGCATCACTGCACTCCCGCCTGGGAGACAGAGTGAGATCCCATCTCAAAGAAACAAAACAAAACAAAATACAAAACCGTGACCCAGGGACCACCTGCAGGGAGTGCTTGTCCTGCCCGCCTGGATTTCTAGCCCTATCCTTAGTGTCTACCTTCTGGCCCCCTGGGCTTTACTGCCTCACAACAGGCCCTTTAGGAACAATTGTTTTTGTTTTTGTTTTTTTTTTCCTTTTTGTGGAGAACGGGGTCTCGCTGTATTACCCAGGCAGGTCTCGAACTCCTGGGCTCAAGCTATCCTCCCGCCTCTGCCTCCCTGAGAGCTGGGATTACAGGCGTGAGCCACCGCGCCCGGCCAGGTATGGTTTGATTTGAGATGGAGTCTCGCTCTGTCTCCCAGGCTGGAGTGCAGTGGCGCGATCTCACCTCACTGCAACCTCTGCCTCCCGGGTGCAAGCGATTCTCCTGCCTCAGCCTCCCAAGTAGCTGGGACTACAGGTGCCTGCCACCACGCCCGGCTTATTTTTGTATTTTTAGTAGAGATGGGATTTCGCCACGTTGGCCAGGCTGGTCTCAAGCTCCTGACCTCCGGTGATCCACCCGCCTCAGCCTCCCGATGAATAATTGTTGAATGAATGAATGAATGAAGAGTCAACTTTCTCCAAGGTGCTTGTGGCTGACTTGTTCTGCCCCAGACCATGCAGCCCCACTGCTCCCCTTTCCCCGCACATCTCTCCACGGATTCGGGTCCCACTGAATGGCAGAGACCAGAAGCCCTGCCTCGCCTCAGCCTGGACTTGCTATGTGACCTTGGTCAGAGGGAGCACCGTGTCTGGGTCTCTTTTCTTCTGTGCAGGAGTGCCTGCCCAAACCACATCACGTCTCTCTTGCAATGCCCAGACCCAGGAGCAAGCTGTGGGACCGGAGGACCTCCAGGTCCTGGAGGAGCAGGGGTGCTTCACACACCCTGTGGCGAGGCTGAGACCACGTTCTCAGGGGAGGAGAGTGGCTCTGGGTCTCGCGACCTCACACCCTCCCTGCAGGTACCAAACTGTGCATCCCTGGCGGGGTGCAGCTTGTGCTGGAAGAGAGTCCCTGCCATCCAGAGGCCCCAGAGCCCCACCCACCCTACTTTGGTTGCAGATCCTTCCAGCACCTTTGGCAGCCTCGCCAACCCTGGGCACAGCAGGAGCAACGCCAGTGCCCAGGGATGAAGCACCTACTGTGTATCAGGCCTTCCTGGAGCCCCAGCGCACTGACCCTCACAGTGACCTCCTGGGGCAGTCCTGTTTTTATCCCCACTTGGTGGGTGGGAAAACAGGCTCAGAGGGGCCAGGTCACCAAGTGTCACAGCTCCCAGGAGCGTATCACAATTGCATGGGGAAGGGGGAGGGGTTGCTAAATGCCCATTCCTGGCATTCCTGGGCCCCTCCCCATCAGCAGAATGAGCCTCTGGGCTGTCTGGGAAGCTGCCGTTTCATCAGGTGCACTGCTCACGGGAGTTTCAGGTAACCTGTGGTCCGTGGAGGCGCAGAGAAGAAAGGGCCAGGACCAGGGTCCCACAGCAGGGAAGGGCCAGGGCTAGGACCTTGGCCTCCAGGCTGGAGGACTTGGCACATCTCACCAGCCAGTGACTCTGTCCCTGTGCCAAGATCTGTCCCCCGGTTCCTCCCCCTTACCCACAGGAAAGGACGCATGGCTGCACTCAGGCAGTCTAGACATGTGTGCATGTGTGCACACACACTGGACACAATGTCACGCCAGTGCACACAGTCCACACGCACACACACAGGTACACTGTGCACATGCAGAGACACCGTGCACACTCGCACACAGTTGCACACTGTCCGTGCACACACCTACATGAGACACACAGGCACACTCGCACACACATGCACTCCTCGCCTGCACACATGGTGCACACTGCACACACACATGCACACATATATTCACACATACACACACCCACACCCGCACATGTGCTACTGGTTTTGCATTCTGTGACTACCTACTGGCTGCAAAATCAGAACCTTCTCCATCCCTAAGGCAGCGACCATCAATTTATGTGCTCCCTCACTCAGGCACCCAGCAACATCGTGCACAATCGAGCTAGAGAGGCCAGCGCCTGCCCTCAGGGAGCTTCCTGAAGGGCAGCCCCAAGTAGTTCAAGTTTCAGAAGTGTTTTGAATGCTGCAATGATGGGGGGAAGGCAGAGCACGTGGCCTGGGCCAAGGCCTCCCTGGGGGAAGTGACATCCAAACTGAGATCTGAAGGTAGGGGCAGCCCTAGGAAGAGCTGGGGACACCCAAGTGGCAGGAGCGGCCAGTGCAAGACTGGAGCAGAGGAAGGGGCGGATCTGTGGAAATAGAAGGAGGCCCGGGGCTGTGGGGAGGAGCGGGTCAGTCCTGGGAGATGACCTCAGCGAAGCATCGGGTGGGGCCGGTGCCTGACGCAAGCCCGGTGCATCTTCTTTTTTATTTATTTATTTTTTTTGAGACTGAGTCTGGCTCTGTCGCCCAGGCTGGAGTGCAGTGGCCGGATCTCAGCTCACTGCAGGCTCCGCCTCCCGGGTTCATGCCATTCTCCTGCCTCAGCCTCCGGAGTAGCTGGGACTACATCTTTAAAGGGTCCCTAGGCTTCCCTGGGGCTGCACGGAGGAGGTGGGAGGGAAGAAGGAGGCAGGAGGCCCAGGGAGGCTGGCGTCCTGGGAGAGATGATCCAGCTGTACTTGGTGGTGGCTGGAGGGAGAGAGGGGGACAGGTTTGGTGGCAGAGGCAGCAGGACTTGATTATGACTGGGTGTGGGGAGAGGGAGTCATGGAAGACCCCACATTTTGGGAGCTTCACTTTTCAGCACTTGGAACCAAGGAGCAGGGGAGGTGAGGAGGGCAGGGGGTTGGGGTGAGGAACCAGCCATAGACTGGGTGCCCCCAAGACTGCTGTTCTGCTTCTCGTCTACAGACTCCCCTGGGGCCTGTGGGCTCTGACCTCTGCCACCCCCCACGCCCTCATTCTCCTGTGACTGATCAAGTCCCCATGCAGTGTTTGCTCAGCTGCCAGGCCCTCTGGCCGAGCCTGTCCATCTGCATCTGCCGGTCGCAGAGAAGAGGAAACCTAAGGAACAAGAATGGGGAGGCCGGGCAGAGACAGGAAACCCCCCCC
>NC_045447.1:8906023-8909818 GCF_002776525.5 Piliocolobus tephrosceles
CTTCATCCGGGAAGTGGGAAGTCCAGGCCGAGGCTTCCATCCTCTGCTGGCGGCAGGCAGGACCCCATGTCCTGGGACTTGGCCCCAGGACTGCCAGCTGTCTACCCACGAGCTGTGGTTTTCCATCCAGCGCAGCTCCTCCGTGCAGTCTAAGAAGGGCAGTTCTACGGGCAGGACTGTACTGAGGCACCCAGGAGAGCTGTAGGGACTCAGGGCCATGGAGAATCCCCCCACCCACTTCTCTTCTGTGGGCTGACTCAAAGATGGCCCCACCATCCAGCCCATGGCCCGCTCTCTTTGGCCCTCACCCCCTTGTCCTGTCAGATCTACCCTCTATATCTTCTTCTTCTTCTTTTTTTTTTTTTTTTTCCCGACAGGGTTTTCCCTTGTCCCCCAGCTGGGGTGAGTGCCGGTGGCCCATCACAGGTCCCAAAAGCCTCAACCCCCTGGGCTCAAGCATTGCTCCCATTTCAGCCTCCCAGGTAGCTGGGACTACAGGACCACACCACCACACCTGGCTAATTTTTGTATTTTTTGTAGAGACAAGGTTTTGCTACGTTGCCCAGGCTGGTCTTGAACTCCTGGGCTCAAGCAATCCTCTCGCCGCGGCCTCCCAAAGTGCTGGGATTACAGTTGTAAGCCACTGTGCCTGGCCCACATCTTTTTAACCACTTCCTTTCCCCGCCTTTTGCCACCCTGGTCCAGACCGCCATTATCACCCGGATGTCTGCAGCAGCCACCTTGGTGGTCTCCCTGCTTCTGCTTTGCCCCGCAATCCTTCTTCCTAAGGATAGCCAGAGCAGTCTTTAAGGAAGGTGCTTCTGAATATGTCACTTCCTGCCTGAAACTTTCCATGGCTCCACATGACCCCTCCCACCCCGTGGGATATTGAAACTAACATGCCTGCAAGCCCTGTTCTAATGAGTCCTGTTCTTCTCGTCCCAGGCCTTTATGCACACTGTGTGCCCCTTGCCAGAGCATCCCACACCCTCAGCCTGGCTGACTCCTATTGAAGTTTTGGGTCTCAGGTGAGACCTGCTCTTCTAGAAGCCTTTTGTGCTCCCTCCCCCTAACGATAGGCAAGGTCAGGAGCTGCTTCCAGCCTCCCATAGACCCTGGTGCCCCCATTATAGCCCTGACCACACTGGGTCCGTCTGCTCCTCTGGTGCCTCTCCACGCCTGGCACACGGTAGGTGCTCAGCAAGGAGTTGTGGATATCGGAGAAGCCTCCAAGGAAGGGTTGGGGGATTGCTGAAAAACAAGCCCTGCGCAGACCTCCCCGCTACATGTGGAGGGCAGAGACGGAGAGGCCCTGGAGCTCACACTGGAGACCCAGCTCCTGCGTGGGCAGGACCTACATTCCTCAGACTCGGGGAGCCATTGACTTATCATTGTCATAGCAAATGGACTTCCTCATCTTTAGTTCCCAACACAGCTCCATGCAGATCTCCATCCATCACCACCAAGGGAGGAGGCACCTGGAGAGCACTGCCCACAGAACCCCACGCCCTGTGCTGAGAGCTGCACCTGCTCAAGCTCATTCTGTGCCCTTATCACCCCCACTTTACAGAGGAGAAAACTGAGGCTGTGCGGGTGGGTGACTTGCCCCAGGCCGCTGGGTCACAGTGCAGCTGGGATGGGAATCCAGGCACTAGCCCAGGCCTCTGGCTGCCCAAGTCACTGGTCATCACCTGGCTGGCTTTGGGCGCTCCACCTAGACTCTCCGGCTTCAGTTGTTATTCTGTAAAACGGACATCTTAAGAATAATTAAGATTGGTGAAATCAGCCGCTCAAAAGTGCCTGGCAGGTTGGTGTGATGGCAGGCAGTTTTCTTTTTCTTTTCCTTTTTTTTTTGTTTTTTTTTTTTTGTTTTTTGAGACGGAGTCTCGCTCTGTCGCCCAGGCTGGAGTGCAGTGGCCGGATCTCAGCTCACTGCAAGCTCCGCCTCCCGGGTTCATGCCATTCTCCTGCCTCAGCCTCCCGAGTAGCTGGGACTACAGGCGCCCCCCACCTCGCCCGGCTAGTTTTTGTATTTTTTCAGTAGAGACGGGGTTTCACCGTGTTAGCCAGGATGGTCTCGATCTCCTGACCTCATGATCCGCCCGTCTCGGCCTCCCAAAGTGCTGGGATTACAGGTTTGAGCCACCGCGCCCGGCCGGCAGGCAGTTTTCAGAAGAGGAGATTCAGAGAGGGGCAGCGAGATGGCCGTGGTCACAGGGCATGGGCATTTGGCTCAGCCTCTGAGGGGTGGAATTTGGTGAGATCTCCATTAAGCTTCTCTCGGAAATCACAGGCGCGGGGCTGGCCACGTGGGTGGGCCGGTTCAGCCATGTCATTGGAGAGAGTCTGAGAGGCTCAGTGGTGTCAGGGCTGTGGAGGGTGCATGGCCACTCTGCTGGTGAAGGGAGCTCGGAAGGGGGCCGTGGAGACCCCAGCCACTCCAAGGCCAGAGCTCTCCTTCTTGGCAAATGCTGCCGGGTCTCAACCTAGTGCTTTATCCTCCTCCCCTGGCACAAATCCGGGAGGCGCTGGTGTGAGCCTCAGCTGCAGGAAAGGAATCCAGAGCGTCTGCAGCCTGGCCCAGCCCTGTGAGATGAGCGCTGGGATGTGACCCCAAGGTGGGCTCTGGGCTGGTCCTGCCGTGTCACCTGGCCCAGTCATGCCCCTCTCCGGCATGGAGTAGAAGCTGGCCAAGCCCCTCCTGGCCTAGTCCTCATGGGAATCTTAGTTCAACCCCATCCCACTTTGCTGGCTCTGGTGAGGGATGGGATTGTCTGTAAGGCAATCAGGGTAGCTGGTTCTGGGGCTTCAGAAAATCCCCTCCTCTTCAAGGCTTCATTCTCTCTCTCCCTCTTTTTTTTTTGAGATGGAGTCTTGCTCTGTTGCCCAGACTGGAGGGTGGTGGCGTGATCTCTGCTCACTGCAACCTCTGCCTCTAGGGTTCAAGCAATTCTCCTGCCTCAGCCTCCCAAGTAGCTGGGATTACAGGCATGTGCCACCACGCCTGGCTAATTTATTTATTTTTTTTTAGTAGAAACAGGGTTTCACCATGTTGGCCAGGCTGGTTTCGAACTCCTGGCCTCAGGTGAACTTCCCACCTTGGCCTCCCAAAGTGCTGAGATTACAGGTGAGAGCTACAACGCCACGCTGAGGCTTCATTCTCAAATGAGCAAAGGGTGAAAACTGGCTGGTCAAAGCTGTTCATAATTACAGCTCAGAAAACCAAGAAAATAGCCCACGCTGGCTCTAAACTTGAGAGAGGCCCCAGCCAGGAGCTGAGGGTGGAGGTTATGAAGGTCTCAACACCTCTGGAGAGCTCCTGGGATCCGCACCTGCCCACCGTGAAAGAAGTCATCTCTTTGTCTTCCAAGCAGACAGGGAACTCTGTGGAGGGAGGGGCTTTGTTCCTGCTGCACAGGGGACTCGGTTCACCTCCTGAGACAGTTCTTGGGTCTCTGGGCTGTGCCTCTGTACCAAGTGCAGGGGCTCAGAGAGGAGGGGCTGCAGGCACTGCCCCCAGGAACCCACAGTTGGGTTGGAAAAGCTACCCCAGAAGCTGAAAGCTGTAACACAACATGACCGACACAAGGGAGTTGGACACAACCCAGACCTCCAGGCACCGAGCTCTGTGTCAGATCTCATCTCGTGTCCTCACCCCCATTCGCCAGACAGGGAATCTGAGGCTTACAGGAAGTAAGTGGCAGTGAAGACGGACACTGGAATTTCTACCAATGCAGAGCCAACGCCACGGCCTCCTCCAAGCCACGTTCAGGGGCTTGGCACCCTCACAAATCT
>NC_045447.1:8914818-8923138 GCF_002776525.5 Piliocolobus tephrosceles
GAAATCACAGGCGCGGGGCTGGCCACGTGGGTGGGCCGGTTCAGCCATGTCATTGGAGAGAGTCTGAGAGGCTCAGTGGTGTCAGGGCTGTGGAGGGTGCATGGCCACTCTGCTGGTGAAGGGAGCTCGGAAGGGGGCCGTGGAGACCCCAGCCACTCCAAGGCCAGAGCTCTCCTTCTTGGCAAATGCTGCCGGGTCTCAACCTAGTGCTTTATCCTCCTCCCCTGGCACAAATCCGGGAGGCGCTGGTGTGAGCCTCAGCTGCAGGAAAGGAATCCAGAGCGTCTGCAGCCTGGCCCAGCCCTGTGAGATGAGCGCTGGGATGTGACCCCAAGGTGGGCTCTGGGCTGGTCCTGCCGTGTCACCTGGCCCAGTCATGCCCCTCTCCGGCATGGAGTAGAAGCTGGCCAAGCCCCTCCTGGCCTAGTCCTCATGGGAATCTTAGTTCAACCCCATCCCACTTTGCTGGCTCTGGTGAGGGATGGGATTGTCTGTAAGGCAATCAGGGTAGCTGGTTCTGGGGCTTCAGAAAATCCCCTCCTCTTCAAGGCTTCATTCTCTCTCTCCCTCTTTTTTTTTTGAGATGGAGTCTTGCTCTGTTGCCCAGACTGGAGGGTGGTGGCGTGATCTCTGCTCACTGCAACCTCTGCCTCTAGGGTTCAAGCAATTCTCCTGCCTCAGCCTCCCAAGTAGCTGGGATTACAGGCATGTGCCACCACGCCTGGCTAATTTATTTATTTTTTTTTAGTAGAAACAGGGTTTCACCATGTTGGCCAGGCTGGTTTCGAACTCCTGGCCTCAGGTGAACTTCCCACCTTGGCCTCCCAAAGTGCTGAGATTACAGGTGAGAGCTACAACGCCACGCTGAGGCTTCATTCTCAAATGAGCAAAGGGTGAAAACTGGCTGGTCAAAGCTGTTCATAATTACAGCTCAGAAAACCAAGAAAATAGCCCACGCTGGCTCTAAACTTGAGAGAGGCCCCAGCCAGGAGCTGAGGGTGGAGGTTATGAAGGTCTCAACACCTCTGGAGAGCTCCTGGGATCCGCACCTGCCCACCGTGAAAGAAGTCATCTCTTTGTCTTCCAAGCAGACAGGGAACTCTGTGGAGGGAGGGGCTTTGTTCCTGCTGCACAGGGGACTCGGTTCACCTCCTGAGACAGTTCTTGGGTCTCTGGGCTGTGCCTCTGTACCAAGTGCAGGGGCTCAGAGAGGAGGGGCTGCAGGCACTGCCCCCAGGAACCCACAGTTGGGTTGGAAAAGCTACCCCAGAAGCTGAAAGCTGTAACACAACATGACCGACACAAGGGAGTTGGACACAACCCAGACCTCCAGGCACCGAGCTCTGTGTCAGATCTCATCGCGTGTCCTCACCCCCATTCGCCAGACAGGGAATCTGAGGCTTACAGGAAGTAAGTGGCAGTGAAGACGGACACTGGAATTTCTACCAATGCAGAGCCAACGCCACGGCCTCCTCCAAGCCACGTTCAGGGGCTTGGCACCCTCACAAATCTCCGTGTTCACCCCTGAGCAAGGCCCACAAGAAGCTGTATGGCAGGGCCAGTCTGTGCCCTGTGTGCTGCCCCCACTTCAGCCACGAAGGCCCTTCCTGTGGATTCAGGGAAGTGCCTTAGTCCCACCAGCCACAGGCCCTTTGCACATGCCTGGAACACTCTTCCCTATATTGTAATTGTCACTGTTTGTCTCTGTCACTCCGGCCAGCCCACGAGGATGGAGCTAGGGCTTGTTCTCCCCTTATTTGTCCAGGGAGTGGCCAGGCCTGGCACGGAGCAGGGGCTCCCCTTCTGATGGGAGGCCATGAAGGAGTGGTGGAGGCCGAGCTGAAGCGGCTTTGTCTTGCAGCCCTACAGTCCTGTTCTCTGCCCTGGATCAGGCACCCATGATTTGCCCAGGGTGGAGCCGAACAATCTACCAATACTGTGTAACTGAATTCACAGAGCCAACCCAGGAGGCTGGTACCATCCTTCCTCCATTGTCTTGAGAGAGAAATGAGGAGACCCACCCAACATCAACGTGGGAGAGCAGCAATTTGCTTTTTCAATGTATTGAGGCATAATGGACACCAGATAACTGCACATATTTCAATCGCACAGCTTGATGAGCTTTGGCATAGGTGCAGCACACCCCTAAAACCATCCCTACCATCAAGACGGTGAACACATCCACCCCCACCGCACCCCACTGCCCCCTATCCCTGCAAAAGTTTCCTCATGCTGGCTGGGCACAGTGGCTCACCCCTGTCATCTCAGTGCTTTGGGAGGCCAAGGCAGGAGGATCATCCGAGGCCAGGAGTTTGAGACCAGCCTGGACAACATAGAGAGACCCTGTCTCTACAATACATAGATACATACATACATACATACATACAAAAATTAGCCAAGCATGGTGGCATGTGTCTGTGATCCCAGCTACTTGGGAGGCTGAGACCTGAAGCCAAGAGATGGAGGGTGCACAGTGAGCTATGACTGCGCCACTGCACTCCAGCATGGGCGACATTGAGACCCTGTCTTGAAAGGAAGGAAGGAGGGAAGGAAGGAAGGAGGGAAGGAAGGAAGGAAGGAAGGAAGGAAGGAAGGAAGGAAGGAAGGAAGGAAGGAAGGAAAGAAAGAAAAAGTTTCTTGGTGACAATTTTCAGTCTTTCCTGGCCCCCAGCATCCGCAGGCTACCACAGAGCTGCTTTCTGTCATTACCGACTCGCATGCATCTTCCGGGACCTCACACCAACAGAATCCCCCACGTGTGTGCTGGTGGCTGCCAACTCCTCTCCCGGTCATGGTGCTGTGATGCTGTGTGCACAGTTGTTCCTGTGGCTGAGTCGCCTTCCATGGGATGGATGTGCCACAACCTGTTGCTCCCTTTGCCTGCAGGACGGAGCAACACTGTGTTGTCTCCAGTTTCCGCCTTTTACAAATGAAGCTGCTGTGAAAATGTGCAAGTCTTTGTGTGGACGTGAGTTTCATTGTTTTCTTTTTCTTTCTTTCTTTTTTTTGGACATAGTCTCACTCTGTCACCCAGGCTGGAGTGCAGAGGCACAATTATGGCTCACTGCAGCCTCGAACCCCCTGGCTCAAGCGATCCGCTTACCTCGGCCTCCTGAGTAGCTGGGACTTCAGGTGTGCACCATGCCTGGCCAATTTTTTTTTCTTTCTTTCTTTTTTTTTTTTTTTAATTGAGACGGAGTTTCGCCCTTCCTGTGCAGGCTGGAGTGCAGTGGCGTGATCTCGGCTCACTGCAACCTCCACCTCCTGGGTTCAAGCGATTCTCCTGTCTCAGCCTCCCAAGTAGCTGGGATTACAGACACATGCCACCATGCCTGGCTAATTTTTGTATTTTTTTGTAGAGATGGGGTCTTACCGTCTCTTGGTCTTGAACTCCTGACCTCAGGTGATTTGCCTGCCTTGGCCTCCCAAAGTGCTGAGGTTAGGGCTGTGAGCCACCATGCCCAGCCTGTCGCCCAGGCTGGGGTGCAGTGGAGTATCTCGGTTCACTGCAAGCTCCGCCTCCCGGGTTCACACCATTCTCCTGCCTCAGCCTCCCGAGTAGCTGGGACTACAGGTGCCCGCCACCATGCCCGGTTAACCTTTTGTATTTTTAGTAGAGACGGGGTTTCACGGTGTTAGCCAGGATGGTCTCAATCTCCTGACCTTGTGATCCACCCGCCTCAGCCTCCCACAGTGTTAGGATTACAGGCGTGAGCCACCGCGCCGGCAGAGATTTCATTTCTTGGAGATAAATGCCCAGGAGTGCCATGGTCAGATCTATGGTAAGTGTATGTTCAACTTTTTAAAATGGTGCCAAATATTTTCCAAAAGTGGTCGAACCACTTCTCATTCCTATCAGCGGTAGAGGAGGGTCCCACTGGGGTGTGGGATTTGAACCCAGGCCCAGCCCACTCCAGAACCTGTGACTGTCACTGCCAAGCTTCAGGGATCCTCTCTCCACTGGCCTTGGAGAAGGAACCAACAGACTGCCGGGGCCTGGGATGCGGGTTCCGGCCTCTCTGCATCAGCCGGGGGCCCCTCCCTGTAGCTGGGTCTGGTTTCCTCCTTGAACACAGTGCTGCCTTCCCAGGGCCCAGGGGCTCCTGGAGGGCAGGGGTGGGCACACCATGGGCACCAGGCCCACGAGGGGCTCCATACCCTCCGCGGACCCTTGTCCCTGGCTGGGTTGAAGATGCCTGGGGTCTCCCAGGCCAATGCCAAAAGCTTGTGGGGATGGGGAAGGGTGCGAGGGTCTCATCGGGCACGCGCCAGGGAAAGGGCTTGTCCCTTGAGCCCCGACAGGCAAGGAGGAAGAAAGCCACCAGAACGCAGGCGGCGGCGGTGGGGAGAGCCAGAGAGTTTAGCAGCCAAAGCGGGGAGGGGCGACCCTCTCCTTCCAGACCCCAGGGAGGTGGGCAGAAGTCGGGAGGGGCGCGAGAAGGGAGCAGGGATTCTTCATTAAAACTGAACCCCCGGAGCCGGGCCCGCGGCGGCCGAGCAGCCGGGCTGCAGGCGGCCTCCCTCTCGCGGCGCACAGAGGCCCGCGCCGGCTCCAGCCGCCCGCGGCCGACCTCGCGCGTCCTCAAAGCCAGCCTGTCCCACTTCCCCCGCCGGTTGCTACAGCAACTGAGCTCTGAGTAATCAGCTGCACGGTGACCTTTCTTCCCCCGGAGAGCGGGAGGGAGGGAGCGGGAGGGCGGAGGCAGGAAGGGAGGGGAGGAGAGAGCGGGGAGGAGGAGGGAGGAGGGAGGGAGGAGGAGAATGGAGGGGAAAGATGGAGAGGAGGAGGGAAGGAGGCTGGAGGGGGGAGATGCAAGCGGGGGAGGAGGGAGGAGGGAGGAGGAGCAGGGGGAGGCTGAGCTGCTGGTCAAAGCTGTAAAATCCCTGCAGCTGGGGTCTGGGGGCTTTGCGGGGAGGAGCTGGCAGTCAGAAGGCGGGAGAGAGGAGGGAGCGGCCGGCAGCACAGTGGTTGGGGGAGGGAAAAGCCGCTGACCCCGGGGAGGGGTAGTCAGGGAACTGACCTGGACAGATTCTCTGGCGCCCACCCCTAGCCCCTCCCAGGATGCTCCCACGAGTCCTCCCTCGTGGAGAGGTGAGGGGACTGTGAGAGAATGGCAGGTCCTCAGTGCTCTCTGGCTCACAGGACAGCCCTCCTGCCTCCGCAGCAGCCTTGATTCCGCCATTCCCCAGATGGGAAAACTGAGGCTGGGAAGCTTGTTTACAGTGTCAAGGCCCCGAGCTTGGCCCCTGGGACAGCCCCTCACCCTACAACCGCCACTAGCTGGCAACCAGGTGGAGGAAAGTTCTGGTCCACGCCCAGCCTTCCCACCTCCCTGATCTCTGGCCTCAGTTTCCTTGGTTGTAAAGCAAGGATCCCCACGGCACGGTGTACGCTGCAGTGGCGGGGAAGTGGTGGTGGGGCCTCCACGGAGCTTCTCACACCCCAGTGTTTATTTAAGATTCTCTAAGCGCAGCAGAAGGGCGGTGGGGTGAATGTGAGAGGGCCGGGACTGGAGATGCTGGGGATGGGGTGGGCACAGTTAGGAGAAAGGGTCCCACAGGTCTCAGAGCGGCCAGGTAGCTGGGGCACCACCCAGGCCCCCTTAGGCGCGGAAACCTTCGTGCTACCTGGTGTCCTGTCTGCCTACTCCCGCCCCCCACACCCCGCCCCCAGCTCGGCAGCCCTGGGGCCCCTCCGGCTCCAGCCCTTGGCTGGGCCTCGGTGCCAGCACAAGCCCTATCACCCGCCGGCCCTGGGGACCCGCCAGCCGCCTGTTTACGAGGCCAGCCAGCCCCCAGTCACAGCCATGCCCACGGGGTGGGGGAGGGACGACAGATGGCGGAGGTGCCATTTTAACCAGAGTCTGCAGCCGTTGGGGAAGGAAAGGAAGTAGCCCAGGGCTGGAGGGAGCTGGGACCTTCTGTTGTCGCTGCCTCTGGGGCGCCTCCATCCTACCCCTCCGCAGGGGCAACTCTCCTGAACTCAGGTCTGAGGGGCACGGATCCAACAACCTCGTCAGTGGGGCTGCCTAACCAACCATGGACTCTGTCGGTGCCCCTTGGATCAGCGAAGCGTCGGAGGTCCCCGGGGGGCAGGGGCTATAGGGGCGATCTCTTTTTTTGTTGTTGTTTTTTCTGAGACTGAGTCTCCCTCTGCCGCCCAGGCTGGAGTGCAGTGGCGCGATCTCCGCTCACTGCAAGCTCTGCCTCGCAGGTTCAGGCCATTCTCCTGCCTCAGCCTCCCGAGTAGCTGGGACTACAGGCGCCCACCACCACGCCCGGCTAATATTTTTGTATCTTTTTAGTAGAGACGGAGTTTCACCATGTTAGCCAGGATGGTCTGGATCTCCTGACCTCGTGATCCGTATAGGAGCAATCTCTTAAGGCTCCACTGTGAGGAGGGCCCCATGACTTTTCCCAGCCCACAGCAAGGACCCCCCCAACCTTACTACTAACTATGAAATGCAGGCTGCAGGGAGTCGCAGCAGGAGGGACCTTGGGCAGACAGGGCTGCAGAGCTAGGTCTGCCTTGAGGCAGGGGAGCTCAGGACTGGTTGGGAGCAGTCTGGGAGAGGTAGAGGGGCTCCCCCCCAGGCATTCTGTGCTTTCATCCCAGCTCAGCACCCATGTCAGCCCCAGAACCTCCCCAGGCTTCCACATGCAAAGCTCCAGCTGCAGAGGGTGCTGACCTCGCCCCTGTCGGGGGAGGGGGGGGTTAGGAGTTGGGGGTGGGAGCAAGCCAGATGGTGATACGGAGACAAACTGCATAGCTCCTCGGTAACTCTCAGGCCGGTGTTTCACAGGTGAGGACGCCAAGACTCAGAAAGGTGAAGCCACTGATCCAGGGTCACCCCGCTGGCGATCGGTGCATCCAGGATGAGGAGCCCATGACGCCCCCAGGCTGCAGAATGACTGCACTGGAGGTGGCAGCCATGGCTGTGAGCCTGCCTGTTCCTCACGGTTCTTGACTCTCTGGAAGCTTCCCTATGTGGGAAACCTTTGTGCACCCAGGCTTTCGGACTAGTGACACTCGTTTTTACAAGCAGCAGTGGTTTGGATCAAGGGATCGAGGTGATAGCAAGAGCCACTCTGCCTCCCTGAGCACCCGCAAAGCCCTGCTCTGGGCCTCACATGTGTGGTTTTTGTTTTGTTTTGTTTTGAAACAGGGTCTGGCTCTGTCACCCAGGCTGGAGTGCAGTGGTGCGATCACGGCTCACTGCAGCTTCAACCTCCCAGGTTTACACGACCCTCCCACCTCAGCCCCCCGAGTAGCCGGGATTTTTTATTTTATTTTGATTTTTTGTAGAGATGGGGTCTTCCTATGTTGCCCAGGCTGGTCTCTGGTCTCAAACTCCTGGGTTCAAGTGATCCTCCTGCTATGGCTTCCCAAAGTATTGGGATTATAGGCATGAGCCACCACGCCAGACCCACATGCGTTTTATCATGGGGCCTCCTGGCTATCTTGGAAGGTGAATGCTGCTATTATATCTGTTTTCAGATAGAAAAAAATAAGACTTAGGGAGGTGTGGTGACTTGCTTTAGATCCCACAGAAACAAGTGTGAGAACTAGGATTAGAATCCACTTTTCCTTGACCTTAGAGATGGTCTCTTAACCCGACTTGTATCAGCCAGGTTTGACCAGATTCAGGAATGTGGACGTTTTCCATGTTGGATTTTGCTGTGAATAGAATTCTGAGCCTCAAACAGTGTGCTCTTTGCTGTATGCCAGTGCTACCTCCACCTACCTACTTATTCATCCACCCGTCCTCCCATCCATGTATCTGCCCCTCCACCCACTCATCCGCTGATTTGTCTGCTGATCCATTCATCCACCCACCCTTCTATCCATCCATCCATTCATCTATCCACTCGCCCACCCAACTGTCCAAGACCCCACTCACCAATCCATCTTCCCAGCTACACATCCTTCCACTCTTCCATCATCCATCCATCCATCCATCCATCCATCCATCCATCCATCTACTCATCCATCCATCCACCCATCCATATACCCACTCATCTATACATTCATCCACTCACCACCCACCCATATAGTCTTTGACCCTCACTTATCCATCCATCCACCCATCCATCCATCCATCTACCCACCCATCTACTCATCCATTCATACACCCATCCATCCACTCACCCATCCATCCATCCACCCATCTACTCATCCATCCATCCACCCATCCATATACTCATGCATCCACACATTCATCCACTCACCATCCACCCATAGTCATCCACCCTCCACTCATCCATCCATCCATCCATCTACCCACCCATCTACTCATCCATCCACTCACCCATCCATCCA
>NC_045447.1:8923238-8931118 GCF_002776525.5 Piliocolobus tephrosceles
CCACTCAGCCATCCATCCATCCACCCATCTACTCATCCATCCACTCAGCCATCCATCCACTCACCCATCCATCCACTCAGCCATCCATCCACTCACCCATCCATCCATCCACCCATCTACTCATCCATCCATACATCCATCCATCCATATACCCACCCATCCACACATTCATCCACTCACCACCCACCCATATAGTCACCCACCCTCCACTTACCCATCTATCCATCCATCCATCCACTCATCCATCCACACATCCACCCATCCATTCACCTATCTATGCACCCATCCATCCAGACATGCATCCACTCACACCACCCACCCATCCATCATTCATCCACCACATCCATCATTCATCCACCATCCATCCATTCAACCATCTGTCTATGTACCCACCCATTCACACATTCGTCTACTCACCACCCACCCATATAGTCATCTACCCTCCACTCGTCCACCCATCCATCCATCCATCCACTCATCCGTCCATCCATCTACCCATCCATCCACCTATCTGTGCACTCACCCGTCCACACACTCATCCACTCACCACCCACTCATATAGCCATCCACCCTCCATTCACCCACACATCTATCATCGATCCATCCAGCCAACCATCACCCATTCACCGATTCTCAATCCACGCATGTTTCCATCCATCCACCTACCACCCGCCCACCATCCATTCATTTTATTTTTATTCTGAGCCTTGCTCCTACACCTTTTGGTTCTGAAACATATGCTTCTGTGAGCTGGCTGCTGATGCTGTCCCTGTGGAAGTCACCGACTCCCACCCCTGGCTTAGTACACCAGTTCTGACAGGTCCCACCAAGGCTGCAACTCCCATGTAAGAGGTTCAAGCCCCCCCCCCCCCCCTTGCTGCCTCACCTCCACTTGGGTGGGAATTAGACTCTGGGTTCTTTGCCTTCCCTCCTTTCCCGAGTCACTCACTTCTCCACCTGGGTATTTCAGTCCCGAGAGAGGCTTCAAAAATGTGGAAAAAGAACAAGCCAATAGCTCACTCCCAGAGCCTCACCACCCTGCAAAGGGACATCGATTAGCAGGGCACAGGGGAGCATGCCATGGGCACTTGAGCCAGTCCTGGGACCAGGCACTAGCAGGACAAGCTGGTCTGGAACTAGGCAGCCTCCACATCTACTTCCGACCTGCGGTGTGGCCCTGGACAACAGAGAGTAAGAATCATCGCCCCTGTCCTTCTGAGGGATGGAAGGGAAAACATGGAGGCTTCAGACAGTAACAACCCTTCAGCCCTTCAGTGACAGGGAATAGAAAGCCCTGGGGGAGGAGAGGGAAGGGCGGAGGGGGAGAGGGAAGGGGGGGGGGGAGAGGAAAGGACTGACTTCCTTGAGTACCTACTATGTGTCTGCAAGGTAGCAGGTGTTCCCATCTCTTCATCTCCCTGGATTCCCCAACAACTCCACGCAGCTGGCATTCTGGCATTCAATCCCCTAGCCCACATTTTCGCTGATGGGAAAGCTGAGGCTCAGAGAGGGCTGGCAACTTCTCCAAGGTCACACAGCTCCCACATGCTAGATCTGGGACACTGGCCCAGGCCCCTAGGTCTGACTCCAGAGTTGGGCACCTTTGCCCATGTCCCCACCCTGAGTATCTCCCCCTGAAGGTGATGGCAGGGCAGAAAGCACCGTCAGCACTCGCCTCTAAGGCAGCTTTGAAGGTTCATGCAGCCATTCAGTTAACAAGTATGCATCCACTCCCTCTCTGGGTTAGGCCCCTCCCCTCCTTCTTGGGGCTTCCTGGTGGGGGCTGCTGTAGGGACTGATCTCAGCTGGCAAAGCCCTGCTTCACCCAGGTTCAAAAAAGAGTCTTGCTGCTGTCCAGCCCAAAGAATGGGGGTCACAGGCTCCCAGAACCAAGGCCGGGGAGGCAGGAGGCAGAGCTGTCAGCTCGGAGCAGACTCCTCTCATCAGCATGGGGCCCAGCCTCCCAGCTTAAAGATCGCCTCGGGCGCTCTCTTAAAGATGCTAACGTTGCAGCTGACATTTGGGAGATCCTGGCAGCCGATCAAACCCAAGCTGAAAATCAGAGCTGCCGGGCGGGCGGGGTGGGCACCAGGCAGCAGGGACCTGCACTGGCTGGGCCGGCAGGGGCCGAAGGCAGCAGGGCTCGGGTGACTGGTTGCTGGCTCCGGCTGTGCCTTCAGCCTGGCCCAAGCCATCTGGGTATCCTGTGCTTTGCTGGAAAGACATGGGAGGAGGAGGAGGAGGCAGAAGGCAAGAAAGGAAGCAGGAAGAAAACGGACGCGTAGAGGAGACCTGAACTTCTTTCATCCCCAAACACCAGATTCTCGCCAGTAATCAGACCGGTCGGCAGAAAGACACCCACGGGTGAAGTGTTGTGGGACAGGGACAAGATGGAGGGAGGTTCCCGGTGCCAGTTACATCTCCGGCTGCAGTGCCCAGCAGGTCCCATCCAGTGTAGGGTGTGCTGAGGAAGCTGAGGGGTCTGAGGAGGAGTCAGGAGAGAAAGATTCCTACTCATTCCGCCCATCCATGTTGGGGGATGGAGAGATAGGGCAAACCTCAGCCTGCTGAGCCAAACTTGTCTCCTTTCCATTCATCCACCCTGCCACCCACCACCTCTACCCAACACCTCCACCTCCGCCACCCGCCGTCTCCACCACCCACCACTGCCACCCACCACCTCCACCACCCTCCACCTCCACCACCCACCACCGGCCCTTTCCTCTGTCCAGCTCACTCCTCCCCTGCCCTTCCACCTGCCCAAACTGCCTGTCTGCCCTTGCGTCCATCATCTGCCTATCTAGATCTCCAGTCATCCCCCTGTCCATCCATCCATTAATTCATCCATTCACCATACATCCCCATCCCTCAGTCTCCCATGCCTCACCCCCCATTCCAATCCCCCATCTCTCCATCCCCATCTCCCATCCTTTCATACCCTGATCCTTCCATCCCTCTATCTCCTATCCTCCCATCCCCATCCCTCTATCTCCTATCCTCCCATCCTCATCTCTCCATTCCCCATCTCTCCATCCCCCATCCCTCCATTCCCCATCCCTTCATCCCCCATCCCCATCCCTCCATTCCCTATCTTCCCATCACCCATCTCTCCATCTGCCATCTCCCAATCCCTCCATCCTCCATCCCCATCCCTCCATCCCCCATCCCTTCATCTTCCCATCCCCACCCCTCCATCCACCATCCCTCCATCTCCCGTCCCCCATCCCTCATCCTCCATCCCCCATCCTTCCGTCCCCTATCCTTCCATCCCCCACCCCTCCATCCCTTCATCTCCCATCCCTCCATCCCCCATCCCTCCATCCCCATCCCTCCACTCCATCCCTCCATCTCTTTATCCCCCATCCCCCCTCCTCCATCCCTCCACCCCTCCATCTCTCCATCCCCTATCCCTCTATCTTCCATCCCTCTATCCCCCATCCCTCCATCCTTCCATCCCCCATCCCCATCTCATCTCCCATCCCTCCATCCCCCATCTCTGCATCCCTCCATACCCCATCCCTCCATCCTTCCATCCCCCATCCCCCATCTCCCCATCCCTCATCCCTCCATACTCCATCCTTCCATTTTCCCATCCCTTTGTCCCTTCATCCTTCCACCCTTCCATCCAAAGAACACTTCTTCAGCACAGGAGAGGTGCACCCAGCCCAGTTTCGGGGCTAGGAAAGGCTTTTAGGAGGAAGAAACCTACGCTGAGGCAGGAGAATGAGTCGGAGGCTCCTGGAACTAGAGAAGAAGGGAAGGTATTCCCAACAGAGGACAGGAGGCAAGAGGCTTCTTAAGGACCATCCAGTCGCATTCTGGCAGTCATTTCAGAGCGGGTGGCCCACCAGAGCACAGGAGAGGCTACTGAGGCTGCAGCTGGATCACAGGGCCAGGCCGTGGAGCTGGGGCCACCTGCCTGGCACGGAGCAGGGCCAGCTGAGAAGGGAACGTGGAAGGTACAGAAGGCCAAGTCCTTGTCCTCTGGCTGTTTACTATTGGCCCTTCCAAATAGGCCTGTCCCCCACATCCCTCCAGGCTCCCCAATCTTTTGAACTTCCAATATGCTCATAGTTAAGGCCTGTAGTTCCACCCCTGCAGGCTTTTTTTTTGCCATGTGTGGATTCCAGCTTCTTTGGGCAGGGCTGTGCCTTATCCTTCTTGGTGTCCTGCCCCACAGACTTGGCCAGAGCCCCCCAAATATTCAAGAGATAAAAAATGCAGGTGGCCAGGCACGGTAACTCTCGCCTGTAATCTCAGCACTTTGGGAGGCTAAGGTGGGAGGATTGCTTGAGGCCAGGAGTCTGAGACCAGCCTGGGGAACAAAGTGAGAACCTGTCTCTCTACAAAAACAAACCAACAAACAAAAACACACAAAAAAATATGAAACCTCCCCCAAAACCTCCCCCTCCTCTTCTTCCTCTTGGGGCTCCTGGGTGTCGGCCTTATCCCCTTCCTCTCTCCCCAACGCCCCGCCATATCCAGTCACCAGGATCTAACGATTCTGCCCACAGCACACCTAGACTCTCCACCATCCTCGCCCTGCCTGGTCACCAACATGGGTGGGCATGGCAGCCACCTTCTCGCTGCCCTTCCTGTCTCCAGGCCACACACACAGTGCAGTCAGAGGAGTCTTTATCTTTTTTTTTTTTTTTGAGATGGAGTTTCACTCTTGTTGCCCAGGCTGGAGTACAGTGGCATGATCTCGGCTCACTGCAACCTCCGCTTCCCAGGTTCAAGTGACTCTCTTGCCTCAACCTTCCGAGTAGCTGGCATTACAAGCATCCACCACCACACCCAGCTAATTTTTGTATTTTTAGTAAAGACGGGGTTTCTCCATGTTGGTCAGGCTGGTCTCGAACTCCTGACCTCAGGTGATCCACCCACCTTGGCCTCCCCAAGTGCTAGGATTACAGGCGTGAGCCACCACACTCAGCCAGTCAGAGTGTTTCTAACACATAAGCTGGGCCACATCCCCCTCTCTCCATTTTCATTCCTCCCGCTGCCTTCTGGATGAAGTCCTAAATCCCTGCCCTGCCACAGCCTGAATGAACCTTCCCAGGCTGGCCCATGTCCACTCCTCTGGGCTCCAGGTTCATCCCTCTAAGACATGAGAGCCATCAAATTCATTGCTGTCCACACTGCGTCTCTGAATCCATGGTCCTGGCTCCAGCCCCTGGGCCGCCTTGGCTAACAGCCTAGAAGAGTCCCGAGTCTTCAACTGCCTGGTCAGACCCCCATATCATCCCGTCCCCATGAGCCGGGGACCAAGTCCGTGTCCTCCATGCCACGTCCAACACCTGATTGGCCCTGGGGCAACAAAAAGTCTTGCTCTGGCTGCCTGAATATTAGAGTTTACTCCCTAGGCCCTCCCTCCCCGGGTCTGACCGTTCCCGTTTGCTGTTTGTGCCTTAAACCAAAGCCAACGGCTTGGCCTCTTTCTGCCTACAAAACATTTTTACCGATTTTATGGCTGCAAAAATTTCCTTCCTGTCTTCACATTCGCAGGAAAGAGAGAGCCCTGGCCCTGACTCAGAATTGGATTCTAGCTGGAGGCGTCCTCTCTGAGCCGGCTCCAGAGAAAGGGTTTATCTGTTTGTTCCTTGACCTTGAGCAGCCGCTGAGGCAGCCAGAAACAGAGGCAGAAGCTGGGAGGAGAGCGAGGAGCAAAGCTGGGGACCCTGTGCTCTGCCCCCAGGGACCCACCAGCCAGGTTACCGGAAGTAAGTCGGGGGGAGGAGGCAGCCGTGGCTGTGGCAGGGCCAGGGCCACAGAGGCCCAGGGGGACGTGAAGCAGCACCTCTCTGCTGTGGCTCTGCAGGTCCGGGGGCTGTGCTGCCTGCCTTTCTCTGTCCCTGGTCCCCTTGGAAACTGAACAGAGAGCTGGAAGGAGCCGTCAGCCGTCCAGGAAGGAGCCGACCCTGCCAGCCATGCTGGGGTGACTGTGGCTGTCACAGACCCTGCCCCAGTGGAGGGGACAGCCCCACGCAGACTGACCTTGTCCACAGTGAGCTTCCACACTAGGGGCGGCGGCATCGGCAGGGGCAGGAGATAGAGAAAGAGACAAAGAAAAGAAACCCTTCTCAGAAAGGCCTCTTCCTCCTCTTCCGCTCCTGGTGCGTGACTGAAATGTAATCTAGACATTTATTGAGCCCCTTTGTCTGTGGTATTCTTACCCGCATTGGGCCAACCGTCTTTTCTCCAGCTGAACTAGAGGCAAACTTAAAGTGGGAACTGTGCCATTTCTGCCAAAATAATCTCATCCTTACTACATAAGTAATGCATGCCTATTGTAGCTATTGTAGAAAATACAGATGAACCCAATGAAGAAAATATAACCACTCACTCTTTTTTTTTTTTTTGTATTAGAGACAGGGTTTTGCCATGTTGGCCAGGCTGGTCTCGAACTCCTGGCCTCAGGTAATCCACCCGCCTCGGCCTCCCAAAGTGCTGGGATTACAGATGTGAGCCACCGCATCCGGACTAATACAGCTGCTCTTAATCCCATCCCTCATCGATGACTCCCTCTGGCTGACCCCCTTTGATACTAGAAGGGGTTGGGTCTCCTGGCCCTCTGTATCTGGCATTTGCTTCGAGCCTTGCACACAGTGGACATGGAAGGATGACTTTATGGCTGATCCCTTATCTGTGTATTCATTCTTCACTAACCCCAGGAGTATTCACTGAACCCTCAGGAGGTAATAATTTAGTGGTGTTTTAAATTCTTTGGGAGTGGACTGGGCATGCTGGCTCACATCTGTAATTCCAACACTTTGGGAGACTAAGGCGGGTGGATCACTTGAGCCCAGGAGTTTGAGAACAACCTGGGCAACAAGGTGAACTTGTCTCTACTATAAATACAAAAAAAAAATTAGCTGGGAGTGGTGGTGTGTGCCTATAGTCACAGCTACTCAAGAGGCTGAGGTGGGAGGATTGCCTGAGCTTGGGAAGTCGAGGCTGCAGTGAGCCAAGATGGTGCCATTGCCCTCCAGCCTGGGCGACAGAGTGAGACCTTATCTCAAAAAAAAAAAAAAAAAAAGGGCCAGGCTCGGTGGCTCATGCCTATAATCCTAGTCCTTTGGGAGGCCAAGGTGGGCATCATGAGGTCAGGAGTTCGAGACCATCCTCGCCAACATGGTGAAACCCTGTCTCTACTAAAAATACAAAAATTAGCCAGGCGTGTTGGTGCATGCCTGTAATCCCAGCTACTCAGGAGGCTGAGGCAGGAGAATCGTTTGAACTCGGGAGGCAGAGGTTGGAGTGAGCCGAGATCACGCCACTGCACTCCAGCCTGGGTGACAGAGCAAGACTCCGTCTCAAGAAAAAAAAAAAGAAGTAATAATATAAGCATAAATAACTTATGTGGGAGTGGAGAGAGATGCGCGAAAACCCATACTGGTACCGGTGTAACCCAAATAAAAGCTGGGCTTCCACGTAGCTCAGTCTCTGCCTCCTGAGACCTGATAATCCAGCAGTCATAAGTCATTTAAACTAACTTTCTGAATGTCCTTGTGACTCCCAAAGAACCTCAAAGGGGCCGAGGTCAAACCCACAGCAATAGTTCTTACCAAGGCCGGGCGCGGTGGCTCAAGCCTGTAATCCCAGCACTTTGGGAGGCCGAGATGGGCGGATCACGAGGTCAGGAGATCGAGACCATCCTGGCTGATACGGTGAAACCCCGTCTCTACTAAAAATACAAAAAACTAGCCGGGCGAGGTGGCGGGCGCCTGTAGTCCCAAGCTACTTGGGAGGCTGAGGCAGGAGAATGGCGTAAACCCGGGGGGCGGAGCTTGCAGTGAGCTGAGATCCGGCCACTGCACTCCAGCCTGGGTGAGAGAGCGAGACTCCGTCTCAAAAAAAAAAAAAAAAAAAAAAAAAAA
>NC_045447.1:8931218-8935938 GCF_002776525.5 Piliocolobus tephrosceles
CAAGTCCTGGCCCCGCCAGTCACATGCTGTGACTTGACCCTGTGCTACCCAAGGCGCGGTCCGAGGACCGGTGCTGGACCACACACTGTTTGTGGACACGACATGCTAAGTATAGAACTGAGAATAAGCATTTAACAACTTTCATAGCAATTTGACAGTGCCTACATCCCATTGTGACTGTGTGTATTATAAAAATATAATTCCTGACAGATTGCAACATTTTTTCTCGAAGTTCCTTCATCACAGATAGTTTGGGAGGCATGGACTCAGCCTACTGTGTGCCTCAGTTTTCTCACTAGTGAAATGGGAATAATGATGGTCTCTAACCTCACCACATCCCGAGAAGATGTAGAGGAGTAAAATTGGTGGGGGGGGGGCTCTGAGGCTGGGGGCTGGGCATTGCAATCTCTCAGTAAATGTCAGTGTCGCTATCATTTGTACACATTCTCCATATTCTGCATTACAAACACCAGATTCTCCTCTGAGGGCAGAGGAGGTAGAGTTGGGGAGAGAGTGGACCCCGTTCAGTGTACCCTACCCCGCCCCAAGTTCCTATGACTTTTAGCCAATCCTTGAGATTGGAGCACCTCTGTCACTGCATCCAAAACCTTTCAGGTTTCCAAAGGAACCATTGGATAGTTTATTAGTCCACTTAACAGATATCTAGGGCCAGCACCAGGGCTCATGCCTGTAATCCCAGCACTTTGGGAGGTTGAGGTGGGCAGGTCAATTAAGCCTAGCAGTTTGAGACCAGCCTAAGCAAGATGGCAAAAGCTCATTACTACAAAAAAAATGCAAAAATAGCTGGGCACGGTGGCTCACGCCTGTAATCCCAGCATTTTGGGATGCAGAGGAAGGAGGATCATCCGAGGTCAGAAGTTCGAGACCAGCCTGACCAATATGGAGAAACCCCGTATCTACTAAAAATACAAAATTAGCTGGGCGTGGTGGTGCATGCCTGTAATCCCAGCTACTAGGGAGGCTGAAGGAGGAGAATAGCTTGAACCCCAGAGATGAAGGCTGCAGTGAGCAGAGATCATGCCATTGTACTCCAGCCTGGGCAATAAGAGCAAAACTCCATCTAAAAAAAAAATATATATATATATATATATATATAAATTAGCCAGGTTTGGTAGCATGCACCTATGGTCCCAGCTACTCGGGAGGCTGAGGTGGGAGGATCACCTGAGCCCAGGGAGGTTGAGGCTGCAGTGGGCCGTGATTGTGCTGTTGCACTCCAGCCTGGATGACAGACAGAGACCTTGTCTCAAAATAAAATATAAAATAAAATAATAAAATAAAATAAATAAAATAAAATAATAAAATAAATAAAATAAAATAACAAAACCAAATATCTGCAACCCACGTACAGGATGAGAGCCAGAGAGTCTAGTGGTTAAGAACTTTGGAGCAAGATGGCCCTGGGGTCTAGTCTTGGCCCTGCCACTTTCTACCTGAGTGACCTTGGGCAACTCACTTAACCTCTCTGAGCCACAATGTTCCCAGAAGAGAGCCAGAAGGAGTCCTAAGCTCAGGACTCAGTTCAAGGCTGAGATTTGGACGACAATGTGCACACACCTGCAGAAAGCCCTGCCACTCCAGACACTCACTATATCCAGGCTCGAATTTGCAGGCTGTGGTGACCTCCCAGGTTCCTCACCCTCAGAGAGTTCTTGTGGATTACGAAGGAATGGGTGGTGCCTTGAGATACCAAACTTGCCAGGTGTTACTTCTAGAAAAATAAATGAATTTAAGGGCTTTGAATATTTGAGAATGGAGAGATTTAAAAATACAAAGGTTTCTTTCTTTTTTTTTTTTGAGATGGAGTCTTGCTCTGTCTCCCAGGCTGGAGTGCAGTGGCCGGATCTCGGCTCACTGCAAGCTCCGCCTCCCAGGTTCACGCCATTCTCCTGCCTCAGCCTCCCGAGTAGCTGGGACTATTGGCGCCCACCACCTCGCCCGGCTAGTTTTTTTTGTATTTTTTAGTAGAGACGGAGTTTCACTGTGTTAGCCAGGATGGTCTCAATCTCCTGACCTCGTGATCCGCCTGTCTCGGCCTCCCAAAGTGCTGGGATTACAGGCTTGAGCCACCGCGCCTGGCCAAGGTTTCTTAAGATGGATAGAAGTCTTACCAATTGGATTTGTATTCTGTGGAACAGGGAGGCTTGTTTGAGGCCCCTCTAGAAAACACAGCTCTGTTTAAAGGGAAAAGTGCAGGCAGGCTGGCCAACTCACGTGACGGCTCTTGAAGCTTCTCCTTTGAATGGCCTGCCCGGACTTGGGCTCTGGATTCACTGGCTAAAGCAAGTCACGTGGCCAAACATGATTTGGTGGGGAGGGGAAGTGTACCCAGCACCGGACACTCTGCATGTCATGTAGCAATGGGGCAGGATGGATAATCCTTTCACTGGGAGGATGGTGAATAACTGGAAACAGTGACCAATCTGCTGCTGTTCACCATCTTGGTTGCAAGTATCACTCCTGTCTCTTGCATGGGCGTGGTGGATTGGAGATGGTTGCAGATTCTTAGTCATTCCTCCCAGCAAGACATGGAGTCTTTTCCTCCTCCCCTTGGATCTGGGCTGACTCCAGAACTGGCTTTCATCAACAGGATGCAGCAGAAGCGACGCTGTGTGATTTCCGAGGCTGAGGCTGCAGAGATTTGAGGCATCTGCTCTCACCCAGCTTGAAGTGCTTCCTCTTGGAAGCCAGCCACCATGAAAAAACCCGCCATGCTGTGAGGAAGCCCAAGAGAGCTGCATGGAGAGAAGGGCCTGTGGAAGAGCCCTGAGGTGCCACTCACATGACGTGAGCCTTTGTGGACCCTCAGCCCAGCCACCAGTGACACGTAACCCAGCGAGTGTCCCCCGTCAATGCGTCTCCCCATAAGAGACCTGTAAATGGGGTGGCAGGAGGAATTTTCTGGTCTCACACACTGTTATGGGTTTAATTGTCTCCCCACCCAAATTCAGACGTTGAAGCCCCCACCTCCAGTACTTTACAAAGTAATGTATTTGGAGATAAGATTTTTTTTTTTTTTGAGATGCAGTCTCACTCTGTCGCTCAGGCTAGAGCATGGTGGTACGATCTCGGAGGCTTGCTGCAACCTCTGTTTGCCGGGTTCAAGCGATTCTTGTGTCTCCGCCTCCCGCGTAGCTGGGATGAGAGGTGTGGTGTTGCATGCTGATTTTTTAGCTTGGACTATTTTTTTTGTATTTTAGTAGAGACCTGGTTTCACTATGTTGGCCAAGTTGGTCTTGAACTTCTGACTTCAAATGATCCTCAAACTTTTTGGCAATTTTTTAGCGTGAGCTAGTTTTTTTGTATTTTTAGTAGAGAGGGGGTTTCACCATGTTGGCCAGGCTGGTCTTGAACTTCTGACATCAAAGGATCTGCCTTCCTCAGCCTCGCAAAGTGCTGGGATTACAGGCGTGAGCCTCTGTGCTTGGCTGGAGATAAGATCTGTAAAGTGGTGATTCAGTTAAAATGAAGTCGTCAGGATGGGCCTTAATCCAATGTGTCTAGTGTCCTTATATGAAGGAAATGTGGACTCACAGACTGAGACGGCAGGCAGGTGTGCACAGGGAGGAGGCCACGTGAGGACACAGGTGAGCCAGGGAGGGAGGGAAGAAACCAACCCCACTGGCACCTTGATCTTGGACTTCCAGCCTCCAGAGCTGTGAGGAAATAAATTTTTATTGTTGAAGCCACCTAGTACATGGTATCTTATTATGGTGGCCCCGGCAAACTAATACACACACTCAGCATACAATGGTGGAATAGGAACAGAATGACCCACAAATGCTCTCCGTTAGAAAGGAGAAGAACAAGGCCAGGTGTGGTGGCTCACATCTGTGATCCCAGTACTTTGGGAGGCTGAGGCAGGCCAATCACTTGAGGCCAGGAGTTCAAGACCAGCCTGGACAACATGGCAAAACCCATTTCTACTAAAAATACAAAAATTAGCCAGGCATGGTTGCATGCACCTGTAATCCCAGCTACTTGGGAGGCTGAGGCATGAGATTGCTTGAACCCAGGAAGTGGAGGCTGCAGTGAGCCAAGATTGCACCACTGCACTCCAGCCTGGGTGATACAGTGAGAGCAAAGAAAAAAAGAAAAGAGAGAGAGAAAAGCAAAGAAAGAAAAAAAGAAAGAAAGAAAGAAGGAAGGAAGGAAGGAAGGAAGGAAAGAAAGAAAGAAAGAAAGAAAGAAAGAAAGAAAGAAAGAAAGAAAGAAAGAAAGAGAGAGAAACTAAGAAAGAAAATAAAAGAGAAGAATGGAGGTGGTGTGGTGACTCACACCTGTAATCCCAGCATTTGGGGAGGCCAAGGTGGGAGGGTCACTTGAGCCCAGGAGTTTAAGACTAGCTTGGGCAACACAGTGAGACCCCATCTCTACAAAACAGTACAAAAAACGGCCGGGCACGGTGGCTCAAGCCAGTAATCCCAGCACTTTAGGAGGCTGAGACGGGCGGATCACGAGGTCAGGAGATCGAGACCATCCTGGCTAATACGGTGAAACCCCATCTCTACTAAAAAATACAAAAAAAAACTAGCCAGGCGAGGTGGTGGGCGCCTGTAGTCCCAGATACTCGGGAGGCTGAGGCAGGAGAATGGCGTAAACCCGGGAGGCAGAGCTTGCAGTGAGCTGAGATCCGGCCACTGCACTCCAGCCTGGGTGACAGAGCGAGACTCTTGTCTCAAAAAAAAAAAAAAGAAAG
>NC_045447.1:8936038-8939503 GCF_002776525.5 Piliocolobus tephrosceles
TACAAAAATTAGCCAGGTATGGTGGTGTGTGCCTGTAGTCCCAGCTACTCAGGAGGCTGAAGCAGGAGGATCACTTGAGCTGGGAGGTTGAAGCTGCAATGAACCATCTCACACCACTGCATTCCAGCCTGGGCGACAGAGCAAAACTCTGTCTTAAAAATTTAAAAAGGGCCGAGCATGGTGGCTCACGCTTGTAATCCCAGCACTTTGGAAGGCTGAGGTGGGCTGATCACCTGAGGTCAGGAGTTCCAGACCAGCCTGGCCAACATGGTGAAACCCTGCCTCTACTAAAAATACAAAAATTAGCCGGGCGTGATGGCGGGTGCCTGTAATCCCAGCTACTCAGGAGGCTGAGGCAGGAGAATTGATTGAACCCAGGAGACGGAGGCTGCAGTGAGCTGAGATTGTGCCACTGCCCTCCAGCCTGGGTGACATAGTGAGACTCCATGTCAAAACAAACAAACAAACAAACAAACAAACAACAACAACAAATTTTAAAAGAAGAAAGGAGAGGAGTGGAGGAGTAGCAAGTGTTGATCCTCATCAGTTCTGAGTCCTGCTGGGTGGATTCAGCAAGTGCCACCTGCCCCAGGGGAAAGAAACCCCTTAATCAGGCCCCATGGTGCTCTCTGGAAATTACTCCCGACTCCCCTGTTCTCCTGCCCTTGGGCCGTCCTCTGGGAGGCCTCCTTTTCTATAACCTCCTTGGCCACACGGGATGAGGTCCCTGGAGAAGAGGGTTTCCCTGCGGGCTGAGCAGCTTCCTCGGGCTGCTTCCTTGTTGGCGCAGAGGTGGTTTTGTGTCGTTGATTCGTTGATGGTCACAGCCTCTCTCTTTTTTTTTTTTTTTTTGAGACGGAGTCTGCTCTGTCACCCAGCCTGGAGTGCACTGGCACGATCTCGGCTCACTGCAAGCTCCGCCTCCTGGGTTTACGCCATTCTCCTGCCTCAGCCTCCCGAGTAGCTGGGACTACAGGCGCCCGCCACCTCGCCCGGCTAGGTTTTGTATTTTTTTTAGTAGAGACGGGGTTTCACCGTTTTGGCCAGGATGGTCTCGATCTCCTGACCTCGTGATCCACCCGTCTCGGCCTCCCAAAGTGCTGGGATTACAGGCTTGAGCCACCGCGCCCGGCCGAGACTGAGTCTTAACTGGGCTCTCTCACACAGAGTGTTTCTTAGTTTTATCATTATTTTCTTAAGCCTAGAATATTCTTTATTGACTATTTATAGAGTGCTCATTTTAAAGAGTCTTTACAGAAAGTTTAACATTCATAATCAGCTGGGCATGGTGGCACGTGCCTGTGATCCCAGCTACTCAGGAGGCTGAGGAAGGAGGATTGCTTGAGCCCAGGGGGTCAAGGCTGCAGTGAGCTGGGATCATGTCACTGCATTCCAGCTTGGGTGACAGAGTAAGACCCTGTTTAAAAAAAAAAAGAGGAGGAGGAGGAGGAAGAGGAGGAGGAGGAGGAGAGGAAGAAGAAGAAGAAGAAAGTAAGTTTAAAATTCACAGTTAGACTTCTCGAACAATACATTTCTGGGGACAGACAAAGTTAAATTTAAAACTCTTATCTGCTCCAAGATCATATGTGTGTTCCAAGCGCAAATATGTCAGAAATTTTTTCTAAAATGTCATTTGGCACTTGAGTCTTGCAGAAGCAATGAACTGCCAGAGGGGCAGGGACTCTGTCTGTTTTGCCCACTTATTATGCAAAAGAGCAGGATTTTCCAAAAATGGCCCTGGGTGCTCACTCTAGGTTGTCTGGGTGACGAACCAGCAGGATGGAGTGGAGAACTGGATCGCACCTTTTTCCAACTCAGGGATAAGTGGTTTGTGCCCAAGCACAGCTTCCCTGGCCCACCCCAACCTTCTCCCAGCTGGGGGCACAGCATCCAAGCTCAGCCTCCTGCAGCACAGGTGGCCTCCTGCACGTGACAGTGTCTGGATCCTCCCACGGGCTGTGGACCTTTGGGCACTGAGCGCTTGGAGCACTCACTTAGTTGCTTTTTCATTGGATGGAGATGAGGAATAGTTGCCTTTTTCAATCCTGCAAATCCAACATTTCTGGATTTTCTCTTTCCCTTTCATTTCTGCTTGCAAGTAGGCTAATTCCATTAGAGTGCATCTCCTGTCAATAGGGTCCTGTGAAATGCGGCATTATGTATTCGCTTGCTAGGGCTGTGGTCACAAAGTCCAGGGTGGCTGAAACACCAGAAACACATTGTTTCACGGTTTGGGAGGCTGGGAATCCAAGATGAAGGTGTCAGCAGGTTGGTTCCTTATGAGGGCCATAGGGAAGGATCTGTTCCAAGCCTCCCACATTGGTTTATGGATGGTTGATTTCTCCCCAGGGACTTCCCATGTCATCTTCCTTCTGAACATTTCTGGGTCAAATCGCCATTTTTTTTTTTTTTTTTTTGAGACGGAGTTTCACTCTTGTTGCCCAGGCTGGAGTGCAGTGGCCGGATCTCAGCTCACTGCAACCTCCGCCTCCTGGGTTCACGCCATTTTCCTGCCTTAGCCTCCCAAGCAGCTGGGACTACAGGTGCCCGCCACCACACCCGGCTAATTTTTTGTATTTTTAGTAGAGACGGGGTTTCACTGTTAGCCAGGATGGTCTCGATCTCCTGACCTCGTGATCCACCCATCTCAGCCTCCCAAAGTGCTGGGACTATAGGCGTGAGCTACTGTGCTTGGCCTTTTTTGTATTTTTAGTAGAGATGGAGTTTCATCATGTTGGCCAGGCTGGTGTCCAACTCCTGACCTCAGGTGATCCACCCACCTCGACTTCCCAAAGTGCTAGGATTACAGGTGTGAGCCACCCTGCCCAGCCTTTTTTTTTTTTTTTTTTTTTTTTTGAGACAGGATCTTACTCTGGTCACCTAGGCTGGAGTGTAGTGGCACAATCAGCTCACTGCAGCCTCGAACTCCTGAACTCAGGCAATCCTCCCATCTCAATTTCCCATGTAGCTAGGACTACACTATAGCTGTTAAAGCTTCTGTTGGCCACTGATGTGTGGTCACTTCTGCTCACATTTCATTGGCCAGAGTAAGTCACATGGCCAAGCCTCTTCAGAGGGCGTGGAAGGACGCTCTGGGGACAGGGTGGTATAACCTGCTCAGGGAAAGGAATTGCTGGGCACAACGGCACCATCTATCATCCGGTTGGCACTGGTTAAGGCTTACCATGTGTGGGGCTTTGTGCCAGCAGCTTCACACCCTTAGCTCATTGGCTCCTCATGTAGTCCCATTTTATAGGTAAGAAAACTGAGGTTTTGAGAGGGGGAAGAGGGAGAGACTCGTTCATCGATCATAAACAAGACTGACTGACAGGCCGGGCGCGGTGGCTCAAGCCTGTAATCCCAGCACTTTGGGAGGCCGAGACGGGCGGATCACGAGGTCAGGAGATCGAGACCATCCTGGCTAACACGGTGAAACCCTGTCTCTACTAAAAAATACAAAAAACT
>NC_045447.1:8944503-8960071 GCF_002776525.5 Piliocolobus tephrosceles
AAAAAAAAAAAAAAAAAAGACTGACTGACAGACTGAAGAAACCCTGAAGGTCTACATGCTTCTCAGGTCTTACCCCTGTTCCACCTTCTTCTTGAGGCCAGGGTGAGAAAATGCTTGGCCTAGGGTGTAGCCCACGCAGAACACTCACGAATGGTAGCGGAGTTAAAGATCTAAGTTGAGGCCAGGCGTGGTGGCTCATGCCTGTAATCCCAACAGTTTGGGAGGCCGAGGCAGGTGGATCACCTGAGGTCAGGAGTTCGAGACCAGCCAGACCAACATGGCAAAACCCTGTCTTTACTAAAAATACAAAGATTAGCCAGGCATGGTGGTGCATGTCCGTAATCCCAGCTACATGGGAAGCTGAGGCAGGAGAATCGCTTGAACCTGGGAGACGGAGGTTGCAGTGAGTTGAGATCGCGCCATTGCACTCCAGCCTGGGAGAAGCTCCGTCTCAAAAAAAAGATCTTAGTTGGGTGTAGGGGCGTCTTGAGCCAGCAATGCAGCTGCACACCCCACCAGCGTGCTGGAAGAGCTTGCTCTGGGGGAGCCCACACCCCACCTTTCAGCTCAGCTCTGCCTCCACCTTGCCTGCGAATCTAGGCATTCCCCAGAGCGCACAGGGCCAAGGGAAGGCAGGGGTTTATATAAGTAAATCCAACTCCTCCTGGAGGAAAGAGAGAGAAGGAGCCTTGTGCATCCCAGGACCTTGTGACCCTCTGATCGCTCCTTTGCTGCTGAATCTCCCAGGCTCTAAGTGCCTCTGGGGAGTTGTGAATTTCTTGTCTGCTTGTTTGTTTCAGCAGGGCTGGGCAGGGGGCAGAAAAATCTTATGTTCTTTTTATTATGCTCCTCATTTTACAGATAGAGAAACTGAGGCCCAGGGAGGTTAAAGCCACTTCCCACAGCAAGGGGTGACGATAGATCCAGGACTCAAGCGCAGCTGGGGCGGGCGCTGGGAGGACTGGGCACAGAGGCCCCAGGTGGGCCTGTATTAAGGAGGCTGGGGGTGGGGCGGATGGGGAAGTGGTGGTGCAGACAGGGTGGGGTGGGGGACACTTCTGCTCCTCCCAGGCCGCCCAGGTCACAGAAGGACAGAGAGGGCAAGAGAGTGATTCTTGGAGAGACGGATTTAGTCTAGGGGGTCCCAGATAGTGAGAAAGAGTACCAGGCAGGGGCCCGGGCCCACGTGCAGGGGACGGTGTGAAAAGGATACACACACACACACACACATCCCACCACAGACTTTTTCTGGGTTTGACACCCAATTCAGAGAAGGTCTTTTGACATTCAGATTTCTGAAAATGCCATTATTAGAAGCAATAACAACGATAGCAAGCCTTCCCCGAGACCTCACAGCATTTCAGGAAACTCACTGAAAAGTTTTGCCTGGACTGCCTCACGGAGCCCTCACAGCCACCCGGTGAGGTGGGTGCCATTACTGTCCTCTTATTATAGATTGGGAAGCGGAGGCTCTGAGGTGCTGGAGCTTGGAACCGATGGAGGTTGGCTAGACTTCATGAGCCACACTATGAATGTTCCCTCTGAGGCACAAACAACAGAATCATGAAGGTGGCTGGGTGCGGAGACTCACACCTGTCATCCCAGCACTTTGGGAGTTGAGGTGGGTGGATCATTTGAGACCAGAAGTTTGAGACCAGCCTGGCCAATATGGCAAAATCCCATTTCTACTAAAAATACAATAATTAAAGTCCCAGCTACTTGGGAGGCTGAGGCAGGAGAATCGCTTGAACCTGGGAGGTAAAGGGTGAAGTGAGCCGAGATCACACCACTACACATCAGCCTGGGTGACAAAGCAAGACTCTGTCTCAAAAAAAAAAAATAAAGGAAGAGAGAGAGAGAAAGAAAGAAAGAGAAAGAGAGAAAGAAGAAGAAGGAGGAGGAGGAAGGGGAGGAGGAGGAGGGGAAGGAGGAAGGAAGGAAGGAAGGAAGGAAGGAAGGAAGGGAGGGAGAAAGAAAGAAGGAGGCCAGGTGCGGTGGCTCAAGCCTGTAATCCCAGTACTTTGGGAGGCCAAGACAGGTGGATCACGAGGTCAGGAGATCGAGACCATCCTGGCTAACACTGTGAAACCCTGTCTCTACTAAAAAAAAAATACAAAAAACTAGCCGGGCATAGTGGCGGGCACCTGTAGTCCCAGTTACTCCGGAGGCCGAGGCAGGAGAATGGCATAAACCCAGGAGGTGGAGCTTGCAGTGAGCTGAGATCCCGCCACTGCACTCCAGCCTGGGTGACAGAGTGAGACTCCGTCTCAAAAGAAAAAAGAAAGAAAGAAAAGAAGGAAGGAAGGAGGGAAGGAAGGAAGGAAGGAAGGAAGGAGGGAGGGAAGGAAGGAAGGAAGGAAGGAAGGAAGGAAGGAAGGAAGGAAGGAAGAGAAAAAAGAAAGAAAGAATCAAGAAGGAAAGCCCTGCCTGCTTTGCCACAGACCTGCAGGCCTCCCACCCCTCCTCCCTGCTGAGTCAGGTGCCCACTGTGGACTCGAGGCTTTGAGTTCCCCCAAGATGGCCAGATAGGGACTTCTATGCTGGTTTCCCTGACACCATTTCCCTCCCAGACCTGGCTTTTCAGAGCCTTAAACTGCCTTTCCCTATGAAAGGGGACAGAGCTTCCCACAGCCACCTGTGCCTCTCAGTGACTATCAGAGCAGGGGCCCCTCTGACACCAATAATGATGCCTACTGTATGAGGCCAGCCTGTTCTCTGCAGCCCTGAGGTCAGAGGACAAAACTAGACACAACCTATGTGCCCATCCTCTGGGGACTGGATAACCACATACGGGGTATGTGTACAATGGAATACTATGCAGCCAGGAAAAATAATGAGGTGCAATAAATTGCCAAACAGGACATATAATATTGACTGGCATTTTTAGGCAAGCGTGGTGGCTTCCACTTGTAATCCCAGCACTTTGGGAGGCCAAGGTGGAAGAACCACTTCCACGCAGGAGTTTGAGACCAGCCTGGGCAACATAGTGAGATTCTGTATCTAGAAGAAATTAAAAATTTGCCAGGTTTGGTAGCCTGTGCCTGTAGTCCCGCTGCTCGGGAGGCTGAGGTGGGAGGATGGCTTGAGCTCCGATCATGCCACTGCACTCCAGCATAGGCAAGAGAGCAAGACCCTATCTCATACACAAAAAAGTTTCTATAAGTATCTGTATTGACAGAAAAACTCCAACCCTGAATATGCTAATTACCCTGATTCGATCACTATACATTGTATACGTGTACTGAAATATTATATCGCACCCCGTAAATATGTACAATTATTATGTGTCAATTAAAAATACTAATAGAAGCCAAAACATAGGATGCTGTACTAGAGGCTGAGGTTACACAGATGAATAAGGCATGTGGAAAGAAAAAAAAACGGAAAAAACCAACCTCACTTCAGGCAAAAGTAGGAGGCTTCCTCAACACAGCCTGGGGTTCTTTATTCCGCTTCTGCTGTCTTGCTTCCTCCCTGGCATGGGCGCTAAGCAGTGTCTCAGCGCGACTCCCCTAAGTCAGGAACAAGCGAATTCCGAGATGAACGGTGCAGTCCTGGCCTCGAGGGGCCTGGAAGCTACGGAGTGGCTTCATAAATATGGGCAGGTGGGCACATAAATAACAAAAATCATCACAATGACCGGGGGTGGGGCTTCTCCAAGTGCTTGATGCTCTCCCGAGGAATTCACTGGCATTAACTCAGGTGCCTCTGACCATAAGTGAGTTTTCTCATTTTCCTAGTGGGGAAACAGTCTCAGAGAGTGCCCTGGGGAGTAGATTCCATCTTGCCCTGAGGGTCTGAGCCTCAACTCCAGAGCGTCTTCTGGGAGAGAATCCTCTAGCCGCTCAGCTAGTGGCTAATCACCCCCCCAAAAGCAACAGAGACAAAAGGCAGGGAAAGGGGTTAAACAGAGGGTGGAGGCAGGAAAGGTCCCGGTGGCTAAGCCGCCTCCCCCCACCTCTTGCTAAACCACACACAAGTGGATTTGGTCCTTGAAGCACACACCCTCTCCGCAGGTGCCATGGGCTCCATCTGAAGGTCAAAGAGGGGACAGTGGCCAAGGCCATCTGGAAAGTGCCGTGGCAAGGGTTGAAACCCTGTCGGCCTGATTGCAAAGGCCCTGTCGCCCAGCGTGGGACCGAGCAAGCAGCGCTGTCCAGAGACCCCGGTTCTTGGCTCCCCGCACAGGCTTGGCATGCAACACGTGCTGGCTACGCAGTCAGCCTCCCTCCTTGTCCTCCTTCCGCCATCATGTGACCTTGGCCCCACTGTTCTCTGTTTCCAGGCCTCAGTTTCCCCATCTGCAGGGGGAGGGGGTTGTCCTAGGGGTGCCCTGGCTCCCCTGGAAGGCCCCAGTATCTTAGATTTCCACTAGGGAAGCCAGGAAGGGCAGGTAGGGCTCCCTGGGGCTGGAGCAAATTTGGGGTCCAGGGCTGTTTTCTGGGATGAAAGCTTGGAGCTCGAGGAGAGCCCCGCGGACGGCCCCCAACTTCCCCAAGCCAGCAGCCCCGCTTAACCTTCCTCCCTCTGCCACCCAGAGCCCCGCTGGACCAGACTCGGGCCCCCACCCTGGAATCGCCCGACACCCCTGACCCTGGCGGGGGCAGGCCCCCACCGAGCCTGCCGGAGCCCCCAGCGCCTTGAAAAGCCTCCGGCCTCCCCCGCCAAAGCCCGGCCCGCGAGCTGCGCAGAGAACGAGGGGGAGCGCCGGCGAGCGCCCAGCGAGAGTGGGGGAGAAATGCAAATGCTTTTTATCCTCCTTTCTTTTAAATGCTGAAACCAGCCTTGACAGCCTCTGAAAATAAATGGCACCGACTCGCTGGGATTTCAAATTCCGTGATTAAGGGCTGAAGCAAATACTTTTTCCCTCCCTCCCCCGCCGCCCTCCCTCCGTGGGCTGATAGAGCGGCGGCGGGCCGGGGACAGCTTTTTGCGAGCCTGCCAGGAGCTCTGATACGCAGCCTCCCGCCCGGCTGCGCGGCGGCTCGGCTCCGGGCTGTTTATCAGGAGCGCTCACGCCGGCAGCCGCGAAAGCAGCTTTAAATCCCCTGCCCGGCCTCGGCGCCCCCTCCTCCCGCCGGCACGCACGCCGCGGTCAGGCATGCGCGCGCGCACACACACAGACACACACACGCACACACACAACACAAGGCACACGCATGCACGTGTGCACCCAACGCACACCGCACAATGCACAGACGCACGCGTGCACACACCCACACAAAAACATGCATGGGCGCACACATACGTGTGCACACTGACACATATGCACACACGTGAACACCCGGCCCTGGTGAGTGTCTGTTCTCCAATGAAAGGAGGAAGTCGGGGAAGGCTGCAAAGTTGAGGGGATAAGAGGAAGGAAAGGAGGGGGCCAGGAAGAGAGAGGCTCTTCTGAGTTCACAGTCTGCAGGGGCTGCTTTCAGGCAGCCTAGTGTGGGGGGCGTCTGTGAGGCAGCAGCAGCTGTGTCCTCCCTCCTTCCTCCCCACAGGCCTCAGTGCAGTCCCCACACCCCCTATAGTGATTCCGAGGTGCCTCAGTCTCCCTCCTTCCCTTCTGGTTCAGTACTCTCTGCTGGGGGAACACACAGTTCAGAGTTATTATGCCTTTTTAGGGCTTGGATTCCCCATCTGGAAGACCTCCAGGCAGGACGCCCCGCCCCTCCTTGAACCTCACCTGTGAGGAGCCCACTCAACCAGGGTCACGCAGCTAGAAAGAGGGAGGGTCAGGATCCTCACTCTGGGGACTCTGGAGGGGAGAAGTAGGACCTGACAACCTTCCTCTGATTCTGCAAGAACCACCTTTGCTCAGACAACCCTCTGAGTGCCCCCTCTCCCCTCTGCTGGGCTCCCTCTGCTGTCTAGCGGCAGCTGACAGATGGGTGATAACAGGTACGCCCAGGTACCTGCTAGAGGTGGCTCCACTCCCGTTCAAGCTCAACACATGGAGCTCCGACAGCAGGTGAGCGGTGTGGATGCAAGACCTCGAGGCGCCTGCTGGCTACGTTACACAAACTGCCCAGCAAAGGGGAAGGTGGACACATCCTTCCTGGGCAACCTCTGGAGAGGCACGGAAGGAGACCTTCAGACACACACGTCGAGGTTCGGCAGCACTGGGGCAGGGGTGTGGGGGGGGGGGCATGTAGGCCATAGGAATGCCGTGGTCTCCAGCCAGCTCTGCAAATACGGGGTATCCCCGCCATCACTTCCCCTCCACATGAACCCTGAAGCCTGCACCTGCCCAGAGATAGCCACCTGCGGGAGACAGGCAGGGTAGGCTGGAGTTTGCAGAAAGCCACAGGGACAGTGATGACGCTGGTTGTTTGCCAGGCTTGGTTCTGCTCTGGACACGTAGGCCTCGTGGAGTCCTCACTGTGACCACACCCACTTTAGAGGTGAGAAAAACGTGAGGCTGAGAGAGGGCAAGTGACTGGCCCAAGGTCTCCTAGCTGGGAAGAGATGGAGTGAGGATTCAACTCTCCCGCCATTTACCCCAGTCTGTCTCCAAAAGGCTGAGCTGTGGCAGGAGCCTCATTTGTTCTTTATGTGAAAATGATGAGGCTGGAGTGTATGTAAGTGCTGATATGTAACCACTTTGGGCTGTCAGAACGCCAGTGTTGTGCAGCCTAACCTGAGAGCAGCACTCTCTGCACAGCGGTTCAGTTCAGCAGTTTCCGTTCTGAGGCTGAGACTCCGACGGCCGCGTTGCCAGATTGAAGCAATAAAAATACAGGACACCCAGGCCGGGCGCGGTGGCTCCATGCCTGTAATCCCAGCACTTTGGGAGGCCAAGGCAGAGGGATCACGAAGTCAAGAGATAGAACCCAACCTGGCCAACATGGTGAAACCCCGTCTCTACAAAAAATACAAAAATTATCTGGGTGTGGTGGTGTGTGCCTGTAATCCCAACCACTCAGGAGGCTGAGGCAGGAGAATCACTTGAACCCAGGAGGCGGACGTTGCAGTGAGCTGAAATCGTGCCACTGCACTCCAGCCTGGGCGACAGAGCAAGACTCTGTCCCCCTCCCAAAAAAAAGAAACTCCCAAAAACCAAACAACAACAACAAAACAGGACACTCAATTAAATGTGCATTTCTAATAAACAGCCAGTGACATTTTAGCTGAAGTACAGTATGTCCCATGCAAACATTTACAGTACAAACTAATTCACGGTGTATCTGAAACTCACATTTAATTGGGTGTCCTCTATTTTATCTGGTGACTCTATCTGGGGGTCTTCCTTTGAAGACAGACTTCAAAACCGGGTGCTTTTGGATCCAGAAACCCAACAACAGGTGGGAAGCAACATTGGTATGGCTGAAATCAGGCCTAGTCCAGAGAGATGGAGCCCAGGCTTGGAGGCTGAACCGGCCTCCCTGTATTCCTGCTTCAGGAACTGAGCACTGAGGACCACAGTAAGTCATGGGAGCCCATGATTCCACACACAGACTTGAGGATGGGATGAAATGAATCAGCCCATGATGGACAGCTGGGAGATACTGAGGTGGGTGAGAGATGCTACTGACTCTGAAGGTTGCCACTGTTAGAACACAGCTGAGACTTTCCAGTAAACTGTGCGGTCTCTCAAGCATGCATTCCAACCTCCTTTCTTCTGGCCTTCCTCTATCATAGAATGCAGAAAATTAAAATACTCAATTTCCCAGCTTCCTTTGCAGTTGGTGGTGGTCATGTGACCCAGCTCTGGCCAATGAGGTGAAGGCAGATCATCCCAAGGATAGTTTCCCTTCCTCAATTAAAAAGGCAAAGATTCCAAGAAAAATACACTTGCCTGGAATGTGGACGTGATGGCTAGAGGTGAAGCAGCCATCTTATGACTGTGAGGACAATAGCCAAACACCAAGGCTGCCAGGAGGAAGCCAGGGATACTTGGATCTTTGGGAACTCTTGTACCAAGGCTGTTACAGCCCCAGACCACCTCCCTCGACACGTTGCACACACAGAAAGAAACTTCATTTGTTTAAACCATGCTTGGTGTTTTCTGTTGTCTGTAGCCTAATGCAAATCCTGGGAGATTCATTAATACTGGGGCCTGAGGGAGGATCCCAGACCCTACAGACCACAGTTTGGACATGGGTGAAAATTCATTGTTTTGTATAAAGTGTTTGCCAGGCACGGATGGCTACAGTGACCCTGGGACAGATGATCCCAAGTGCTTCATTAGGACTTTAGTGCCTGGTGCTTGGCTGTGGCAAGCCTTTCTCAGGCCTCCAGCATGTGACATGGTGTGTGGTGGTCACCAGATGTGCTTTTTGGGAGAGGATGTTCCTTTATTAAGATTATGTTCTCCATACTTTTTGGGCTTTAAAATGAAATTTATTTCATGAAATGATGTGATAGTTGATGGTGAGAATTTTTTTTTCTTTCCTTTTTTGAGACAGGGTCTTGCTCTGTTGACCAGGCTACAGTTCAGTGGTGTGATCACTGCTTACTGCAGCCTCCACTTCTTGGGCTCAAGCGATCCTCCCACTTCAGCCTCCTGAGTAGCTGGGACTATAGACGTGTGCCGCATGCCCAGCTAATCTTATTTTTTGTAAACATGAGTCTCACGATGTTACCCTGGTGGTTCTCAAACTCCTGGGCTCAAGTGGTCCCCTGCCCTCAGCCTCTCAAAGTGTTGGGTTTATAGGCATGAGCCACTGTACCTGGTGATGGTGAGTTTTTGTTTTTTGTTTTTTCCAGGACAGGGTCTCATTCTGTCACCCAGGCTGGAGTGCAGTGGCCCAGTCTTGGCTCACTGCAACCTCTGCCTCTCGGGTTCAGGTGATTCTCCTGCCTCAGCCTCCTGAGTAGCTGGGATTACAGGCGCCCGTTACCATACCTGGCTAATTTTTGTATTTTTAGTAGAGACAGGGTTTCACCACGTTGGCCAGGTTGGTCTCAAACTCCTGACCTCAAATGATCCGCCTGGATGGTGAGATTTTTAACGTGCGTGGTTTTCGTTTTGTTTTTGTCATAAAAACTTGGCATGGTTGTTATCAGTCCCCCAGTTTTCTCTGGAAATTGCAAAGGTCCCTGGGAGTATGCCCAAGAATCCTTCAGCTCCCATGCACCCAGGCCCAGCTGGGAGCCCAGAAAACGGGGAGGAGAGACAGCCCCTGCCAGGAGCCAGCACCAACAGCAGTGGGGGTGGATGGCCCAGGGGCAGGTGAGCATCGTTCCAGATGCCTGCACTTTGGGTCCCAAAGGCCTGGCACTGGGAGTGTGTTCCCAGGCTGTCTGTGCCTCCTGCTGTCCCTGCCCCACCTGCTGAGGTGTCCCCAGAGGAGCTGGAACAGTGTGTTACAGCTCCCCAGGAAGTATGGCCCCTGAGCATGCTGTGTTCTGGAGGCCAGCGAAGGTGTGCCAGGCTCTGGCCAGTGGACCGTGGGTGCACACCTGCTCCAAGGCCCAGTGGCTTGGCAGGTCCCTGCCAGGAACAGCCATACTCTGCTCAGCTGGAAAGTCAGCCCAGCAAGCTCAGAGATGGCCAGGGACAACGGGAACTCATAGGAGAGTCCAGGCCACTCCAGGGGCCTTGCAACAGGCCCCGAAGACCCAGTGATGGGGAGGAGGAATCTGGAGAGAGGGATGGCAGAAGCAGCACTTGGGAAACCGCTCAACCGGGGAGATAAAAGGTGAACACTGTGCTATACTCACAGCATTTTAAACCTTGCAGCTCCCAGCAACTCTGCCCTAATGAGAAGCAGGAAGAGCTGCGGCAGGCAGGGAAGGGAGTTGCTTGGAGGCGAGGAGGATGGGAGGGCAGAGAGCTTAACTAAGTCTCTGTGCCCTGCCACCCTGGGAGCCATCCTGCCCCACGGAGACTCCCACAGAGGGTTTCCAAGCAGGGGAGAGCAACCAGAATTTGCAGGCTGCATTTTGGGCTCTGGTGATACAGACTGGAATGCATCTAAGGGTGAGAGCCATGAGCTGGAAATGCGGGGTGCAACTGTGGGGTGCGCCCACCGTACCTTGCATCATGCCGAAAATGTCCTGTAGCGGTTATAGCAGGACCCAGTACCCCTGCCTCACCCCATGCCCGGATATCTAGATCATGCAGCCGGGTAACAGCAGAGGGGCTCCTGGATGCTCTTCTTCAGGGTGAGGCCAGCTTCATCAACTTCAGGGATGTCTAGGGCTGGATGTCATAACCACCTCATTAAATGTGTCTGCTTTTTCCAGCCTCATCCTCATCCCTAGCCCCAGCTCCAGGCCCAGGCTGCTTTTAACAAGACAGTGAAGAGTGGCAGTTAAAGGTCTGGCTGGCATCAGGCAGTGCTGAATTCAAACACCAGCTGAGCTGAAAACGGCCTGGCTGGGTGACCTTGAGCAAGCAGCCTGCCCTCTCCGAGGCTCAGTTTATTTTCTAGAAGGGGGAAGACGGTGTCTACTTCCAACAGCCACCATGATGTTTCAGGTTCAGCCCGAAGGGTGAGTAGCCAATAAACTGCCGAGAAAGGCCTCTGGCCTGCAAGGTAAAGAAATGACCTGATTCCTTCCAGAAGTTTCCGTTTCCAAGCCGATGAGGCTCCTGGGAGACGCCTCCAGATCTTGTAATGTTCAGGGAAGCATGGGCTTTGGTTGCATTAGAGAGGATTTATTTTATTTTTAAAGGAGTTGAGGCCACTTTGCAATCAGAGCCTTCATGGCTGGAGCAGGGAGAGCCGAGGAAGGGTATTAATCAAGGCGCTTTAAGGACATGCAAATCAGGAGAAAGCTCAAGTGATTAGGGTGTGATGGGGCCTGCAGTCCAGCCTGTATCCCCATCTGAGAAGAGACAGCCAGAAAGCCAGGCAAGGTGGCTCAGGCCCAGCTGGGGGCGGCAGCCAAGGGGCTGTCATGGGGCTGGGAACTGTGGGCTGGGAGCAAGTGGAGGCGGAGGGAAGGGTCCCTGATGACTGCGCTGTCCACGTGGTACTCTGGCTGGCTTCCCCGCCTCCCCCACAGCTGCAGAGGGGCTGCTCTGGCAGGATCCCCTGCCTGACTGGGATAAGCCCGTCTTCCTAAGGATACAGAATGGCTGTTTGGGTGAGACGGGCCCACTGGCACTGCTGGGGCGCGGGATGGGGCATGTGATGTCAGCGATCTGTGGGATCTTCGGGGTGACAGCCGTACCCCCTGCGTGGGACCCAGGGCTCCACATCTATAGACCTGACCTAAGGAAATATGCAGGCGTGTGCACAAGGATGCCATCTCGGAGACTGCGTATTAATAAAAAGCTGAATCAAACAGTGTCCAACAAGGCGGGTTGTTCGAGCTGGTTGTGCGATGCGTTTACCATGGACTTCCAGGTCTTCCTGAGAAATGGCGACCTAGACGTGGGAAGATGGTTGCAGTGTATTGTTCCTCAAAGGAGAAACAAAGCAGGTTGCAAAACACTGAGAACTGTCCGCCCATCTTCGAAAAGCCAGTCATATATCTAGAAAAATCTGGAAGGGTAGCCACAAAAACATCATCAGTAGGTACTTTGGAGAGGGTGGATTTCAGGTTATTGGTACTGTTCCCTTTCTTTTTTTTTTTTTTTTTTTTTGAGATGGAGTCTTGCTCTGTGGCCCAGGCTGGAGTGCAGTGGCCGGATCTCAGCTCACTGCAAGCTCCGCCTCCCGGGTTTACGCCATTCTCCTGCCTCAGCCTCCCGAGTAGCTGGGACTACAGGCGCCCACCACCTCGCCCGGCTAGTTTTTTGTATTTTTTAGTAGAGACGGGGTTTCACGGTGTTAGCCAGGATGGTCTCGATCTCCTGACCTTGTGATCCGCCCGTCTCGGCCTCCCAAAGTGCTGGGATTACAGGCTTGAGCCACCGCGCCCGGCCTACTGTCCCCTTTCATGTTAATTTTTGTGCAATGAACATATGTGTATTTGTAATCAATAAAGCCATCTTCTTTTCTCTTTTTAAGAAAACTGCTCTCTTGCTTGGCCTCATACCTCCCCCAATCTCCTTAATACAAAATAAAAGATCCCAGTGGACCCTGAGAGAGACACCCCCGCTGCCCTCTCAGAGGTCCCCTCGCTAGCACAGAGCAGGTCTCCACCACCCAAGGGGCAGGCAGACCAGGTATGGGGGGTCACTGACAGACCCTCACCCTGCCCCATGCATTTTTTGGATGATACAGGGAAAAAAAAAAAAAGGTACAGAGTGATGATTCCATACAAGGTATTGGTATAGGTCCTATGTGGGTCCAAATTCCTTCTCCTAAGCCCCTAAGCCAGAGGTGTTAGGGACTCAGGTTGTTCCATGTAGAAGTGTAAAACGATGCCTATAGTACAGATTAGGTTACACCTTAAGCAGGGCTGGGGCAGTCCCCATAATCAAACACGCTAATAGCTCTGCAGTGAAATGTACAAATGTTCACATCAAGGGGAATAAATGAAACTATAAATAACTTCCTGTCAACTGAGGTCAGGTTTTGCCTCCAGATGAATTTACCACCATCTTAACAAAAGGACTTTGGTTTTTCAGACTTTTTGTTAATTGCAGAATTCCAGTTAGGGGATGGGGACCAGATGAGGATCAGGGCTCTCAGGCATGTTGGTTTGGCTGTCTCCCTGCAGGGTCTCCCCAGCAGCGGGGTGGCTCTGTGGGAGAGCCACTTCCACAGTCACCCAGGGCCCCATACGTGGTTGACTGTTCTGTCGACACCATCTTGCAATTCTCAACACTTGTAATTTTACCACCCTGAATTTTCCTTTTACACAGGGCCCGGCAAATCACGTAGCCAGCGCTGCCAGCATCCAGAGCAAAGCCCAGCACAACGCAGTTGCTGGATGAATGAATGAATGAATGAACGGTCATCCCGTTCCCTCTCCACTCAGCCCCTTCCGCTTTTTTTTTTTTTTTTTTTTTTTTTTTTTGACGGCGTCTGGCTCTTTCCCCCGGGCTGGGGTGGAGTGGCCGGATCTCAGCTCACTGCAAGCTCCGTCTCCTGGGTTTACGCCATTCTCCTGCCTCAGCCTCCCAAGTAGCTGGGACTACAGGCGCCTGCCACTTTGCCCGGCTAGTTTTTATTTGTATTTTTAGTAGAGACGGGGTTTCACCGTGTTAGCCAGGATGGTCTCTATCTCCTGACCTCGTGATCCGCCCATCTCAGCCTCCCAAAGTGCTGGGATTACAGGCCCCTTCCTGATTTTCCACTATCCATCAGTGGAGACTCAACAGGGTTCCTGAGTGGCCTGCTCACCTGGAGAGAACGTGATTCGTGCACAGGTCCCTGGGGCACTCAGACCCAAAAGCAGGATTCCAGAGGGGACCCATGGGTTTCTAACTAACCCCTCAAGTGATTTGGACACAGCTGGCATTGAAAAGCAGTTGTGGTTGTTTCAGAGGCCAGCTTGCTCTCCCTTCTTTTCTAGCTGTGTGACCTTAGGCAGGTTGCCAAACTTCTCTGAACTTCCCCAAATGGGCAAGGGGTCAACACTCACTTACCCTTAAACCCTAGCAGGCCATTTAGAAATGAGCCCCTTCCTGCCAGTCATCAAGGAGCACCCTGCAGAAGCTGGGCCCTGAGTCCGTCTTGGTCCCTGTGCGTGCGTAGCACCCAGCCTGGGTCCAGGAGTGTGGAGGGCTCAGGTGCTGCCTCCTGCATGGGTGGATGGTGAAGAAGGGCTTCGTGAGGACGGGGCAGGGTGGGTAGAGGGCTTGTGCGTGCTAGGCACGCAGTAGGGCCCACGTAAACCGAGCTGTTGCTGTTGGTGTCACACCATCCCCCTGGGGCTGTGGCCTCAGCTGCTGCACCTTCCCCAGCAGTGGGCAGCAGGTGAACCCTGCCAGGGACTAGAGGCCAATGGGGTGGAGGAGGAGGTGGCACAAGGGGATGAAGGCAGGGGCCTGGTGGACAGAGTCCAGGCACGTCCTGATACCAATTAACGCAGCTCTGGCGCAGGGGGCCTTGGACGGCATTTATCAGCCCGCCGGGGAGGGGCCGGCAAGCTGTCCTCCGGCTGACGGATTAGACAGCGGACAATTAGGTTTCAGGCAGGCGCTCTCCCTCTCCCTCTTCTCTCTCTCTCTAACACACACACACACACACACACACACCACACACACACCCCCCACACACACCCCTTTCTCCATCAGTCTGCAAGGCCCAGCAACAGAGCCCAGCTGGGTCTCCGCAGAGTCCCCAGTGGTAGGAACACAATAGACACAGAGCCCCCTCCCTGAGGGGAAGGGTCCTCAAAGAGAAGGGAGCCCAGGGACTTCCCCACCCAGAGCTCTGCCCGTGGGGATCACAGCTCAAGACCCCACAGTCTCAACCCCAAGCATCACTTCCAACAGGACCAGGAGCGGGGGCGTTCACGAGAAGCTAACATGCAGGAGACAACAGCGATGGTGATTTCCAAAGCTGAGGACATGGACCTGGGCCAACTGGGGGTCCGTTCCTCCCCTGAGGAACAGACGCTCCCCTTCGAATCAGAGCCCCTTCGGATCACAACAGGAGCCATGTGTGAGGCAAGGGCAGCAGCGTTGAGGAGCTTCTCAAAGCTGCAGGAAAAGTCCTCAAGCTTCTAGAACGTTCGGCACTGCAGATGCTCTGGGATGAGTGACGAATGCTAAGAGGGAAGGATGTCCCGAGCCCTGCTTTGGGAAACGCAGAATCAGGTGAGGCCCTCAGGCAGCTGGCACCCATGGCTGTAGGTTGTGTCTCCGTTCTGCCCCGAAGGCAAGCTCAACCTCTCCGAGGGGTTGCAGATGCTGTGGCCACCGGTGGCTGCAGGGCCTTCCCGCTAAGACCATCCCAGGCGCCGGACACTGGGCAGGCTCAAAGCTGAGCTCATCAACCTCCCCACACAGGCAAATGGCACCACTGTCACTCCAAAGCCCTGTCCAGAAAGCTGGATTTTGGCTTCATCTGTTCCTCTTCCTCACCTTTCACAGCCTTCACCATCATCTCCTGTCCCTTGACCTCTAAGACAGCTTTCAAACCCACTCTCCTCTGGGTCCCCATGACCACCACCCTCACCCAGCCTGACCCCAGCCACAACATCTTGTCCAGATGCTTCCTCAGCTCCCAGCCTTTCCTCCTACTCCAGTTCCCCATACAGCAGTAGAGGTGTCATCTAAACCCCCCCCAATCTTGCCACACCTCTGCTTCAGAGTCCTCCTTGGTTCCCACTCCCGCCCACCTCAGGAGAAAGTCCCAGCACCTGACTGCAGCTTCCAGCTTTGTCTTCCCACCTATGCTGGGGTCACTGGCTTCATTCATTCTTCACACTCGGCAATGATCTTGTTTATTTATTTGGTCAATTAGTTGATGTTAGCTCCCCTCCATCTCCCACCAGAACATCATTTGAAAGGACAGATCTCGGCTGGGCACGGTGGCTCAAGCCTGTAATCCCAGCACTTTGGGAGGCCGAGACGGGCGGATCACGAGGTCAGGAGATCGAGACCATCCTGGCTAACACGGTGAAACCCCGTCTCTACTAAAAATACAAAAACTAGCTGGGCGAGGTGGCGGGCGCCTGTAGTCTCAGCTACTCGGGAGGCTGAGGCAGGAGAATGGCGTAAACCCGGGAGGCGGAGCTTGCAGTGAGCTGAGATCCGGCCACTGCACTCCAGTCCGGGCAACAG
>NC_045447.1:8960471-8990314 GCF_002776525.5 Piliocolobus tephrosceles
TGAGACAGGGTCTCATTCTGTTGCCCAGACTGGAGTGCAGTGGTGTGATCATGGCTCACTGCAGCCTCTACCTCCTGGACTCAAATGATCCTCCCACCTCAGTCTCTTTAGTAGCTGGGATTACAGCTATGTGACACCATGCCTGGCTAATTTTTTAAAAACTTTGGAGGGAGGCCAAGGTGGGCAAATCACCTGAGGTCAGGAGTTCGAAACCAGCCTGACCAATATGGTGAAACTCTATCTCTACTAAAAATACAAAAAATTAGCCAGGTGTGGTGGTGTACACTCGTAATTCCATATACTTGGAAGGCTAAGGCAAGAGAATCGCATGAACCCAGGAGACAGAGGTTGCAGTGAACCAAGGTCGTGCCACTGCACTCCAGCCTCAGCGACAGAGCGAGACTCTGCCTCAAAAAAATTTTTCTGGCCGGGTGCGGTGGCTCAAGCCTGTAATCCCAGCACTTTGGGAGGCCGAGATGGGCGGATCATGAGGTCAGGAGATCGAGACCATCCTGGCTAATACGGTGAAATCCCGTCTCTACTAAAAAATACAAAAACTAGCCGGGCGAGGTGGCGGGCGCCTGCAGTCCCAGCTACTCGGGAGGCTGAGGCAGGAGAATGGCGTAAACCCAGGAGACGGAGCTTGCAGTGAGCTGAGATCCGGCCACTGCACTCCAGTCTGGGAGACAGAGCGAGACTCCGTCTCAAAAAAAAAAAAAAAAATTTTTTTCTTTTTTTTGAGATGAGGTCTCACCATGTCGCCCAGGCTGGTCTTGGACTCCTGGGCTCAAGCAATCCTCCCACCTTGGCCTCCCAAAGTGCTGGGATTATAGGCATGAACCACTGAGCCTGGCCCTGGCAGATCTCTTTTGCTCACCCTTGTCAGCATCTGTCACCTTGCTGGAACTCTCTGCACCTGTGGAGTGAGCGAGGACATGGGTCCCACCCTTCAGGCTTGTCCCTCGATGCTGTTCTCTCAGACTCCCCACGAGGACCACACCCCACGGCCGGCTCTTTCCTGAAGACCACACTCGTCTCACCCTCCGTCCCAATGTCTCTGATGCACCCAGGCTCATCACGCCACTCTTTAGCTGCCAGCTCCTGCTCCCACCTCCAACCTCAGCAGAGAGGCCACTCCGTCCCGCACGCACCAGCTGGACCCATCCACCCTGCACAGCCACTGAGGCAGGGTGGCCAGCTCACTCATTGGGCTCTCCTACCCGACAGAGGCTTCCTGGGGCCACCTCCTTCACACTAATTGGCACACAGTAGGTGCTCAATAAATATCTGTCTAACAAAGCTACTGGGCCCAGAACCCTGGCTCTAACCCCAGCACAGCTTCTGCCTTCCTCTGGCCTGGACTCCCATCTGCCTGGGCTCCCAGGGGCCAGGGGCCAGTGTGGATACGACCAGGTACCAAGCTGAGTGAAACAGACAGAAGGTGCTCTCGGGACACCTGTAACTGGGGACTTTGCACTGGAAAGGGGGCACAGGCTTCCGGAATGAGCTGGACTTTGACGGGCAAGAGGACAGGCTGGGGAGAAAAGGAAGAGAATCTTAACTTTATTTTACTTTTTTAGAGATAGAGTCTCTGTATGCTGCCCAAGCTGGTCTCCAACTCCAGGCCTCAATGGATCCTTCTGCCTCAGCCTTCTGAGTAGCCTGGATTACAGGCGTGGGTCACCACATCTGGCTCTAAAGAGCAGAGACTCTTAATGAACAGTTGCATGCCGGACACCGTGTCTGGCACTTTACACAGGTTCACGTGTTCAATTCCTGTGACAGTCTTTTGAATAAAGGTTTACCTCCACTTTCCAGAAGAAGGGCGGCTGCAGAGACATGAAGCCACTTGTCCTGGATCCCACAGCTGCCTGCAGCAGATCCCAGGCATGGCTTGTCCTTTCGCTATCTACCTTGCCACCATCTGCGTGCCAGCTTCTACCCAGGCAGCATCCACCTCACCGGTGTCTGGGCAGAGGGAAGCCCTGTGGGCAAAGGCCCAGGGGCTGGATGGAGCCTGCTGAGTGGAAGGCAGAACACACCTAAGAAGGTGGAGGATTAAATCTCCAAAAGTCAGCAGCAAAAGCCTGGGGGAAAGTGGGCTGGTCCCTTGTCCTCTCTGTGCCTCAGTTTCCTCATCTGTAAAATGGGGACATAATGGTACCTACTTCATAAAGAGGATAAATATCTTAAAGCACTTAGAATGGTGCCTGGCACAGATAAAGCATTGTAGAAACAGTTTCAATTAAATAAACGTGGTAAGAACATGGTGGGCCTGAGTCCAGGCAGAGGGCCAAGGAGCTCTCTGACTGTCGCTGGACTGGGAGGCTTGGCAGGCCCTTGGCCAGCTGGGGGTGGGCAGCCATGCTTTTCTTCCCCTGCCAGTAGGCAGGTCTTTGGAGAACTCTGGAGCGGCTCCATGAGGCCTCCAGGCCTGAGGACCACAGGCAGCCCACTCTCCCCTGACCCCTTCCTCACACCCACTCATTTCCTAGGAGTCTGACCCTGGAGCCTGGGTGCACATGTGGCTCATTTGAGTGAAGGGAAGAAGGATGCTTACTCCTCTCCCACCCTGGATCCTGAAGGGAGTGAGGCCCAGGGACCTTCTCGCAGCTCCAGCCTCCAATAACCAGAGCCCTCTCCTCCCGCTGCCCCCTGGTGTTTCTCCAGGCCCTTCCCCTCTGTCTCATCACTCTGTCCACCTCATCTGTGGTGCCTGAAAACCCCCTCTTGAGCTGTGGGTGCCATTCTTGTCTGATCACTGCCTCCCCCACCACGCACACCGCCAACCCCAAATACAGAGCTTCCACAAAGCCCCTTATTAAGAAATTGGTCAATTTCCTGCTAATTAAAATAAATACTATGCCACATTAAAGGCCAATTAATTTTCAGAGCTGCCAGGGAAACATCGTCTGGAAAATGTACACCCGCCGCCCCACCCCTCCTCAGCAAAGGGCAGCCACACGACCCCCAGCAGCAGCGGGGAGGGCCTGGTGGGTCCCGAGCTTCCAGCAGGGTGGGGAGGAAAGGATGACCGGTTGTGGACCTGCAGGCGGGTGGAGCTTCCTGTTCCTGCAGGGACTCCACTCACTCAGCCCAGGAGCTCTGAGACCCCATGCCTCCCCAGGAAACCCAGGCCCTGAGGCCAGGTCTGCCTGGCTCATCTCACAGCCAAAGGCGAGCACTTTCTCCAGAACTGGGTCCTTAGTTCGTGAGGACGATGGACTTCTGTGAGGCCTGCGCTCACCAGGCTCTGCATCCTGAAGTTGTCTCACTGAGGGGCACAGCAGCCTGCAGAGAGAGGTGCCATTGCTCCCATTTGGCAGATGGGCAAGATGAGGCCCAGAGACACCAAGCCCCTCTCTTGTATCACAGCTTCTGGGGGCAGAGCAGGATGTACGCCTGGTCCTGCCTGACTATACCCAGAGAAACTCGCGGCAGACCCTTCTCCATCACACACCGTCCTCCCATACCAGCACAAAGGTCAGGGGAACTGCTATGTCTGCATAAAAGCAAATGTCATCAGTTGGATTTGTTCAAGGTGAGGCTTACCTGCTTTCTAATCATATCAAAAGCTCCCGCTGATGGAGTGTCAGGGACGTGCCAGGAGTCCTGCCAGGCACTGACCAGTTGTCACCTCACCGAATCCTCACCAGCATCACGCAGCTCAGCGAGGTTAGGTAACACACCCAAGGTCACACCGCCTGCCCACAAATTAGTCATGGCAATCTCCTGTCTTCAAGGTCCAAGTTTTGCTATTTCCTCAAGGTCAAAGCCAAGGTCTTCTCCTGTCCTGGGAGGACGTCAAGCCATAGACAGAATGCTGGGTTCCTGGTGTGACCTCTGACAAGCCTCTTTGCCTCCCTGGGCCACAGTTTTCTCATCTGCCAAATGGGAGGGCTGGACTCACTACTCCCTCGGACTCTGTTTAACTCGAGCATCCTGCAGGGGCCCTCAGCCTGGGGCAGGTGGGGTCAGAGGGCAGATGGCCAGGAGCAGAGCCAGATGGAAGCAACAGCCTTCCCCCTGCCAGGACAGGGAGACCTGGCTGCCTCGCAGTGAGAGGTCTGGTAGCCAGGGAGGGTAGTGGGGACAAGAGCCTGGCCAGGGCTGGCCACGGAGGACAGTACCCCCACCTCCAGCTGCCCCTGTGCTGCAGACAACTCCCAGGGTGGCAAGAGTGGCATCCTGATCCCAGCAGCACCTGTAGGACGGAGCACCTGCTGTCCATCCACCCCCTGCCACTTGCTCTCCCTTCCTTGCCCAACCCCAGGAGCTCAATGCCTGCTCAGAGCAGGAATAGGAGGCAGGGGAGGGGCAGGGAGAGGAAGGGGTCATTAGGGGCCTTGCTGATCCTTTGTGGGGCCTCCATGTCCCCATCCCTCATGCAGAGCACTAACTTGGAGGCCGAGCATTTCATCGAAGCGAAGTGTCTCTCGCCGGTGTCGTTGGAGAAGTGCTGAGGCGTCCCGTTTCTCCTTGAGGCTAAGGAAGGAGAACACAGATCCGGAGCAGAGCGCGATCTGCCGTCCCTGAGCCGAGCACGCCCACCGTGTTGGGGATTGATTGCTTCCATCCTTCAGCCCACTCTATGGAGCACCCACCGTGTGACAGGCGCGGCGCTGGGCACCCAGGACAAGAAAATGAATAGGCCACGACATGCGCGCCTGAGAAGTCGCAGAATCAGACGGGAGACAGACCCGATGCCACACACCAAGCTCTGGATGCACACAGGACACTGAGTAACTCCTTGGGGGTGAGGGGGTTCCCAGGGCACTCGACAACTGACAGAGTCTGGAAGTGGCCTGGAGGGGAAAGGGCATTCCTGGTGGGGGCACAGCAGGAGCAAAGGCCTAGTGGCATGAAAAAGACCAGGGAGTGTTGAGGGAACAGAGAGCGGCTTGGTGTTGGGGCGGCATCGGCAGGTGGAGCTGGAACCGATGAGAAAGGAGAGGCTGACTGGGGTTCAGGTGGCCAGGACCTTCTGTGCCATGCTCTGCCAGTGACAGCCAGCAGTGGTGGTAAGCACAGCCACCTGGCATTGAACAATGACAGTATGGCCAGCACTGTACTAAGCTCATCTCAGTCACTCTCTCACCACATCCTCCAATGAGCCCATGAGGCCCAGAGAAGTTAGGTGAGTTGCCAGTAGTCACACAGCTGAACAGTGGCCAGGCTGGAACTTGGACTCAGGCTCCCAACTCTCACCCACCAGCATGTGCTGCCTCTGAAGAGTTTGGGCTTCCCCTTCAGGGCAACTGGGAGCCATGAGGGATTTTTAAGTAGGTGGGTAGCACAGTCTCAGTGCTCCGAATCCCCAAGTCACGTTCGTGGAGAATGCGCTGCATCCACCTGGGAGACATGGTCAGTCTGTTTTCAGGTTCACCTTGGCCTCTCTGGGAGCTGCCCTGGTCTTGTCCATGCTCCTCCCTGAGTACTGGGGCTTGGCCTGCATCTTCTACCCCAGCCCGTGATGCTCCTGGGTTCCAGCCTTAGGGCCGGGTCATTGCTGCCAGGGCCTCTTCAGAACCCTGGTGCCTACCTGTCAGGGTCTCAGCCCCTCCAACACTACCTGGGACCCCCACATTGCCCACCCTCTCTTCCCTCCCTTCGTTGCTTGGGGATAGCACCTGGGATGCGGGGTGCATAGGGAAGTGTCCCCTGATGGAGCTGGACAGCCCTCAGGAAGATCCAGCAGCGGTGGCCTCCCTTCACTCTTCCCCACTTCCTCTCGACTCCCTCTGCCCACCTAGCTTTCACACTGGGCACTGGATTGTTCCTTCCCACCATCTCCCCTCCAGGGCTTTCATTCTGCTCCCCCGATCCCAGGTCTCAGCATTGCAGGCATCACAAAACGGTGGATTCCAGAGGCTCCAAAACACTTCCACCCTCCAAGTACCCAGTGAGCATATGGAGAAGCTGAGGCCCAAGCACGGCCAATGGCAGAGCAGCTGGAAGCCCAGTTCTCCTGTGCTCTCACCGCAGCTCCAGCTCCGGGTCAGCCACCCACCAGGCATCTGCTGAGTGCTATGTGTTTCCATATAGGGGCATCTCACACTTGTTCCTCACTCCAGCCCAGAGCAGGCTGGGTTAAAACAGGAAGGCTGGGCTGTCCAGCTCTAGCTCCTAAAAATGCAGTGAGTCCCATTTTAGTATCTCTGCCTTGCAAACAGGTAAAACGAGGCAAGCAGTAGCTCAATGACTTGCTGTCCCTGGTCATGTGTCAGGCAACCACAGTCACACAGTCACAAGGGTCTCCTGAAATCCTGCCTATTTTTAGTGTTAGGGTCAGGAAATGCCTTAGTATAGACTACTCTCCCTGTGCCCATGGCAGACATTACTAATTGATCACAGCACTCTTTTCTTGTAAGGCCAGATGTAGACTCAGAATCGTCAACACAGCCTCTATCAACTGAGGAGCTGGCAATCAAGGTGACACCTGTTCATTGCCCTCCCTGGACAGTAGGATCCAGTCTTATCTAGTATATTCCCAGCACTTGGCTCGGGGCCCAACACATGGCACAGATCACAATAATAAGCTTTTTTTTTTTTTGAGATGGAGTTTTGCTCTTGTTGCCCAGGCTGGAGTACAGTGGCACAATCTTGGCTCACTGCAACCTCCGCCTCTGGGGTTCAAGCAATTCTCCTGCCTGAGCCTCCCAAATAGATGGGATTACAAGTGCCCACCACCACGCATGGCTAATTTTTGTATTTTTTAGTAGAGACGGGGTTTCACCATGTTGGCCAGGCTGGTCTTGAACTCCTGACCTTAGGCGATCTGCCTGCCTCAGCCTCCCAAAGTGCTGGAATTATAGTTGTGAGCCACCGTGCCTGGCCACAGTAATAAACTTTTTAAATTTTTTTTGAGATGGCATTTTGCTCTTGTTGCCCAGGCTGGAGTGCAATGGCGCGATCTCGGCTCACTGCAACATCTGCCTCCTGGGTTCAAGGGATTCTCCTGCCTTAGCCTCCCGAGTAGCTGCGATTACAGGCATGTGCCACCACACCTGGCTAATTTTGTAGTTTTAGTAGAGATGGGGTTTCTCCATGTTGGTGAGGCTAGTCTCGAACTCCCAACCTCAGGTGATCCGCCCGTCTCGGCCTCCAAAAGTGTTGGGATTACAGGTGTGAGCCACTGTGCCTGGCAGTAATAAACTTTTATTGAGTGAGTGGGTGAACAAATGGTAACCACTGAATGAATGATGCCTCCCAAAGCCAGCGGCTCTAACCAGCTTCTTTTGTAGCAACAACATGATAGCAATAATTATAACAGTGTAATGCCCCCGGCAGCCGACACTTCCCGAGTCTCTAAAGTGTTTCATCTGAGCTGATGGACAACTCTGGGATGCCATTTCCCCAGGGTCACACATCATGGGACAGAGCCAGGCCCCACCCCTGATCTCCTGCTTCTGAGTCCAGTGCTCTGCCCCGGCTCCCACCTCTGCTAGTCCCACTGCGGCTTGTCTGGGTCAGTCAAAGTGGACCTGGACCTCAATCTGGGGACCCTGCTGGTGTTGGCAGCAGATCCCAGGGACTGGAGTGGGAAGGGGTTCTTGGCGGAGTAGTTAGTTGGGTGCTTCCTCACCTGCTTGGAATTGTAGAAATACACAACAGGAGGCGCCACAATGCACCACCTTTGCCATGACCTGACCCCCCACCCCAAAATTCATATGTCAAGATATAATCTGCCCCAAGCATGGTGGCTCACGCCTGTAATCCCAGCACCTTGGGAGGCTGAGGCAGGTGAATCACCTGAGGTCAGGAGTTCCAGACCAGCCTGACCAACACGGTGAAACTCTGTCTCTACTAAAAATGCAAAAATTAGTCAGGCATGGTGGTGCACACCTGTAACCCCAGCTACTCGGGAGGCTGAGGTGGGACGATTGCTCGAACCCAGGTGGCGGAGGCTGTAGTGAGTCAAGATCACGCCACTGCTTTCCAGCCTCGGTGACAGAGAGAGACCCTGTCTCAAAAACAAGCAAACAAACAAACACCATTCTCTGCAATGTGTATTAAGAGGTGAGGCTTCTGGGAGGTCATGAGGTCATGAGTGCTCCATCCTCACGAACAGGATTCGTGCTCTTAGGCAAGAGGCCTGGGGAGCCTGCTTGCCCCTTCCACCACGTGAGGACAAGGCTATAAGGCACCATCTGTGAGGAAAGGGCCCTCATCAGACACCAAATCTGCAGGCACCTTGATCTTGGACTTCCCAACCTCCAGAACTGTGAACAATAAACTTCTTTTTATCAATAACCCAGTCTAAGGTATTTTGTCATAGCGGCCGAATGGACGGGGACACCCTTTTTTGAACAGGTAGAAGACAATGGCCCCCAGGAAGTGTGATCTGCCCAAGGTCACCTGGCGAGCTTGGCTGAGGAAGGTGTACAGAGCCCAGTGTCAGAGCCCTCCGGAGACGCCCAAGACACCCTCTTCTCTCCTAGTGCCCTGTACACTTGGGCTTAGTTGCTTTGCATCCTTTTGAGAATCTGAGTCCCTCGGAGGGAGGAACCTGGGCATGTCACATAAAGCTTGGCTCAAGATGGGTGCTCAGTAAACACTGAATGGACAGATGGGCAGAAGGAAGGAGACAAGGAAAGGAGGAAGGGAGGGAATGGGTAAGTGAGTGGATTCATGGATGGGTGGAAGCCAGGGAGGGAGGATGAGTGACTGGCAGAGGATGGATGGATGGAAGGATGGATGGATGGATGGATGGATGATGGATGGATGTTTGAAAGAAAGCAAGCCAGCATCGATGGAATGAGTGATAGAACTGATTGTTCCTTGTCCCCTGCACCTGGAGGCCTCCAGTGACTCAGCCACAGAGGTCAGGAAGCTGGAGACATAAGCAGGCGGCTCACTCCATGGTCCCCTCCCCCTCCCCACCCGATATTTTCATTAGGGCACATCTGCTGCACCTGGCCCCTCGGCCCCTGCCCTGCGAAGCTGCAGACGCTTCTGCTGGCTTTATTAAGGACCTATTAACCCAGCGGCTCCAGGCAGGGCTAACTATGCTGTCACTGCAGACGCTGGTTTGGTAGAGAGCCTCAGAAGGTCTCAGGAGGGAGGGCCAGGAACCTAAGGTTACAGCGAGGTCTTTAGAGCTGCACAGGCCTGCCTGGTTTAATCCCAGTTCTTCTGCTAATTGGCTGTGTGGCCTTGGGCAACTTACTTCCCTTCTCGGAATGGCAGCTTCCCCACCTATAAAAGGGTCATACCGTGCTTGTTTGAGGATCCACTGAGCTAAAGCATCACAACACCTAGCCCAGAGTAAGCACTTGTTATAACCAGCAGCATATCCGTGAACCACGTGGGAGCCAGGTCCAGGATGGAGTGCTCACACACAGCAGCCCCCATCTTTGGGATGGGGCAGGCGCTGTGACCCACCCTATTTCATGAATGAGGAAACTGAGGATAACAGGAGATGAAGTGATTGGCCAAAGCCACCGTGCCAGGCAGTGACAGGGCTGAGATTCAAAAGTGGGCCGTGGAGACCGTGACTGGGCCACTTCCTGCCGGCTACTGAGCAGGAACAAAGGCCGGGGCGGGAGGGCGGGAGGGCGGGGCTGGAGGGGCGCTTCTCCCACCAGCTCCTCGGAGGTGACAGCGCAGAGGAGGGGAGGGGAAGCTGGGACAACCACGCTGATTTACGGCTTCCAGCGGGATTAACTGCACCATCTGGAGGCCACGCGTCCACCCGGGTGTGTTAGGAACCCCAACCCTTCGGTGTAAATGGCAGGGGGAGACACGGTGGATGGCAGATCAGCTGTGAGATGCCAGGTTGACTGTGGGGACCATGTGGGGCCCACCTGGCTTTCTTCAAGTCCCCATCTACCCCTGAGGATGTCTCCCACTGAGGAGGCTGGATCTGCACCAGACTCAGAAGATTCCAGAATGGCTGGATCCAAGGGTTCAAATACAAAGGGAGAGCTGTGGCCTGAGCCACCAAAAAGTACAGGGGGTGAACAGGAAGGGCAGGGGAACAACAGAGACAGGAGCAGCACCTGGACACTCGCTCTCAGGGGTGTGTGACAGCAACTGTACCACCTTCCAGCTGCATCCCCAGCAAGTGGCTTCAGCTCTCTGAGGCTCTGTCCCCTCATCTGGGAAACTGAAATCATCATGGTCTTTACCTCACTTGGTTGTTTTGAGGGTCCAATCAGATAAGGAAACGTACAAACCTCGGTGGAGTGCCTGGCACTAAGTTCACAATTAGTGGCGGTTGTGATTATCATCCCATTTGCCAGATGAGAAGACTGAGGCTCAAAGCAGCTCAGGGACTTGCCTTGGATTACACAGTGGGTTGGTGGCAGAACCCCTGGCCTCTGCTTCTCCTGACCCCAGTCCGGTGCTCTTTTCCTGGAGGCTGGAGCAAAGAAGAACCTGCCTTGGGATACAGCCAGTCCCAGAGTGTCAGAGACCCAAGGTGGCCATCCTGGGTCACACCAGCTCCAACGACAGCTTCCATGTTCTAGCACCTACTGTGCACCAGACGCCATGCCACGAGCTTGTGTGCACTACCTCCAGGAGCCATCACCATCTGTGATGGGGGCACTGCGCTGTCCCTGTCATCCAGATGCACAATCTGTGGCTTCAGAAGAGCCGGGATCCACCACCGGGACTGTCTGTCCTGGAAATCCCCATTCTCAGCACAGGCTACTGCCCGCTGGGCCAATGTGGGGCTTCTCTAGACTGTAGCGACAGCTCCCAGGGGCCTTCTCCCCATGTGTTGTTCATCTTCTCCTTCAAGGAGAGATGGCAATATGACACCCAGACCGCCACCGTGGACCCTAAGTCTTCTAGACACCAGGCAAGTTTCCCCTGCAGGGCTGGGTTCCTTTCTCACATCTGGAAAGGGCGAGGGAGGAGGGAAGAAGAAATATCAGTCCTAGTCCCTCCCTCCCTTCAGCCAGCACAGGGCTGCAGTGGGGGCCCAGGCTGCTAGGCGATGGTGGCTGGGAGGAGGTTTGAAGCATGCGGTCCCCCTTCCCCGCACACCCTCCCTACATTCCCATCTGGTCAGCCTACTCGCTGAGAGTTGATGTCCGCCTTGTACAAAAAACAAAAGCCTCCCCGTTCCAATGCAGAAAGCCCCAGACACCCGGGCCACTCCGCTTGCCTTCTCTCTTGGCCAGCGTGGCCAGGATAGGGGCCGGGGAAATGACAGCTGCCCTGTCCAGGGTAGAGACATCCCAGTCCTTGGCTTGGGTCCGCTCTGGGGCCATACCCCAGGAGCAGCCCGCGGAGACTGTCCCTGCTGACTCCCACCGGCCGCCGCCGGGAGCAGGGCCAGATGGGGCGGCTGCGGCTCCCGCCTCGCCCGGCAGCCCAGGCTCCGTGATCCCTCCCCCTGGGACCTCCCGGCCTGGCCATCCGAAATGACCCTTACCCCTTCCCCACAGAAGCCCAGACCTCTGACCCTTATTAAAAACAAACCAAACAAAATCTGGAGAGAAAAAAAATTCTCCACAAACAGCCTGAGATGATCGCGTGCCCTCGGCGCACGTACACACGCACACACACCCCAGCCTCAGACACGCGAGGCCACCTCCACAGCAACACGCTGCTGGAGGGCGGGTTTTGTTTATGAAACGTCCAGGTTTCTCTCAACTTTCGGAGGGGTGTGGCCTGTTTTGAGAGTTTTCTGCTGGATGAGGGAGCCTGGGGGCGGCAAGGACGTATTTTCTGCTTTGTGCTCTTTACTGGTTCAATCCGGGGAGGGGGGATACGTGAACAAAAGGACCAGGAAACCCAGGAAGGGGGCCCCGGGGCAGCACCCCTATCCCCAAGGGAGGTCCGGCTCCGGGAGGGCAGCCCCGGGGCCTGGGAAGCCCGGACTGGGCCTGAGCTCCGGAGGGTAGGGCTGGTGGCCCGCGTCCCCTCGGCGTCACCGCACCGGGCCCAGGCTCTGTCGCTCCGTAAACGTCCGGGACCGCTGGACCGGGGTCCCTGCCCCCTCCTCTTCCGGCCTACAGCGCCTGGAAACCAAGGAATCCGCCCGGAACAAAGGCGGAGCGGCTTTCCAAAGGCAAACAAGGAACGATTTGGCTTTTCCCTCCCCCTGCCCCCGAACCACCACCCAAGCGGGCGGCCGGCGCAGGTCTGGGGGTCGGGATGGCCCCGGCGCGGCGGCGGGACACTCCCGCGACGCCCGGACACTCCCGCGAAGCCCTCGTGGGCCAGGCCCCGCTGCGCATGCGCGGGTTGGGGCGCAGGAGGCCGCGGCCGCCCGCGCAGCCTCGCTCCGGCCCGGTCTCCGAGGCAACGGGCTCGGGGGGAGGGGCCGGGTGGCGCGGGCCGCGGCGGCTGCTATTTCTGCCGCTTCCTGTTCCTCGCGGCCACGTCGCCATGGCAACGGTGTTACTCACCGCTGTTGCTTCCCGGCTCTGCTGGCGCGCGTGACCCCGGCCGCTCGCGCCCCCTCGTCTCTCACTTGCTGTGTTTTCCCCTTTTCCCCCGGGCGTCCTCCTCCTCCTGCACCCCGGGCCCCCCAAGCAGCGCGGCCCGGTGCCCCCCACCCTTCTCCCTCCTCCGCCGTGCCCACGGCCCGGGACGGGGGGGAGGGAGATTGATGGGGGACGCTTATTAAAAAACATTGTAACCGTTTCCGTTTTTATTACGTTGACAAGGGAGCGTTATTTACTGTTATTGTTTGCCGAGCGGGCCGCGCCGGATCGCGGGCGGCCCCCGGGGAGCTCACCTTCAGGCCGCGGCGGGCGGGGGCCGGGGCGGGGGGGCAGGGCGCGAGCAGGGGGCGTCGGGCGGCCGCGCACCCCGGGGCCCTGCTCCTCGCCCCTTCCCCCGCCAGCCCGGCCGGGCCCCGCGGCGGGGCGCGTTGGCACGGGGAGGGACTGCAGAGGCCCGGTGACTCGCGTTGAAGGAGAAAGGCAACAAAAAATAAAAAAGGAACAGATGACTTCATTCTCGGGAAGGCTCCGTCCTACACGGACCAATTTCCTGGGGACTGGTGGAACAGCCCCGCTGGCGTTGGAAGCACTTAAGACTAAACCAGATAAAGACCAGAACATTCTGGGCGCTGCTGAACCAAGCCAGGGCAGGCGGCCAGGGCATGCGATTTCTGGCCACGTGGGGAGGTGGGTGGCCTCTCTCCACCCTCGAAGGGCGCCTGGCTTCCAGTGTCCCAGGATTGAGGGACTTGTGGGGAGGTGTCCACTGGGATCAGAGGAGCCTGAAGGACGCCCCCCACCCGCAAGCCCCTGCTGGGATGTTAATGTCATCCTGCTAATTAAAGTTGGTGATTCTGTCCCTAACTCAGCTCCCTACTCTTGGACATTATCGGCTCAAATGCAAACAGTTGCTGTTCTGGACAGGGAAGCCAGAGGAAAAAGGCCTGTGCAGTACACATGTAACATGGGTTCCAAAAAAAAAATTATTGGCCGGGCACGGCCTGCCTGTAATCCCAGCACTTCGGGAGGCCGAGTCAGGAGGATCATTTGAGGTCAGGAGTTCAAAACTAGCCTGGTCAACATGATGAAACCCAGTCTCTACTAAAATACAAAAATTAGACATGGTGGCACACGCCTCTAATCCCAGCTACTCGGGAGGCTGAGGCATGAGAATCACTTGAACCTGGGAGGCAGAGGTTGCCGTGAGCTGAGATCATGCCACTGCACTCCAGCCTGAGCAACAGAGCAAGACTCCATCTCAAAAACTAAAAATAAAAAAATGTTTACACTTACAAGCAACTCCTAGTGAGCAACCTGGTTTTGGAAACAACTTTCAGAGACCCCTTCAGCCTGTTTTATGTTTTCTTTTTCTTTTTCTCTTCCAAGGACATGCGGTTAGCCTTTGGTCACGGAGGCCTTTGCCCTTGCAAGATAAATGATCTTCCGCTCTATTCCCAGCACCAGCAGCTCTCAGCTGCACAGCCCTCCCTGAATGTGTGAACCAGAGTCACCGGTTCCAAGAAGAAAGAGCATCCCCCACCCCCGCCCCACCTCTACCCCTACCCCAGCGCTTGTAGAGTGTAAGACAAAGGTTCTCAGCCCTGAGATATGGACAGGCACACGCATTGGGCAAGCCTGTACCTCCCTCCACTCTAAGTCACCAGCTCTCACCCCACAGGCTGACCATCCAAGCAGAGCTCTCTGGCAGCTGGTGGTGGGTTTAGAGGGTTTAGCTGATGTGAGAGTCGGGGCCCTGGGCAGTGATTGTGACAGAAATGACAATAGACACCCAGTGTCACAGAACCCCCGATCTGGGAGGACTTTGGAGATTACCCAGACCAATTACCTCCCCTTCTTATTTTACAGTTGGGCAAACTGAGGCCCAGAGAGGGGAAGGAGGTGGGGCTAAGATGTGCCACCAGCTGGTGATAGAGCCTAGATAGGACCATGGCATTGTGCCTCCCATTCAGGTGCTGGTCGCCCCACTCTTTCGTCTGTGGAATTATCTGTATGATCAGAAGTTTGGGGCTGGGGGCAGGATAACCGTCAGGCAGGGGCCACTGATGCCAGACTGCCAGGGTTCAAATTCTTACTTCTAAGTGAAGCCTTGGGCCAGCGAGTTCTTCTCTCCAAGCCTTGGCCTCCTTATGTGTTAAGTAATGGGGATAATAACAGACCCTGGCCCGGGCGTGGTGGCTCACGCCTGTAATCCCAGCACTTTAGGAGGCTGAGGCGGGCGGATCACTTGAGGCTAGGAGTTCAAGACCAGCCGGGCCCACATGGTAAAACCCCATCTCTCCTAAAAATACAAAAATTAGCTGGGCATGGTGATGGGCACCTGTAATTCCAACTACTTGGGAGGCTGAGGGAAGAGAATCTCTTGGACCTGAGAGGCAGAGGTTGAAATGAGCAGAGATTGTGCCACTGCACTCCAATCTGGGCGACAGAATGAGACTCCGTCTAAAGAATAAATTAAATAAATAAATTAAATAAATAAATAAATAACAGAGCCTGCTCTGAATTTGTCTTAAGAGAGAAATGCCATGACGCAGGTGAGGCCCCTGGACTGACCTGGTACTTTCTAGAACTTAACTGATGTTGGCAACCATGGCATTGCTGGTGGTGGTGGTGTTTGTAGTGGGTTAAATGGTGCACCCCCCCCAAAAAAATATGTCCACACCCTAATCCCTGGAACCTGTGAATGTGACGTTATTTGGGAAAAGGATCTTTGTTGATGTCATTAAGCTATGGATCTTGGGAGGAGGTCACCCTGGATTACCCAAATGGGGCCTAAATACCATCACAAGTGCCTAGATTACACGGAAGAGGAGAAGCTGTGTGTAGACGGAGGCAGAGGGTGGAGTGATGCAGCCACGAGCCAAGGAGCACCTAGAGCCACCAGAGACTGGAAGCAGCAGGAAGGGTCCTCCCTGAGCCTGGGGAGGGAGCCTCCCCCTGCTGACTTCGATCTCAGACTTTTGGCCTCCAGAACAACAGGAGGATCATCTGTGTTGTTTTAAGCCACCACGTTTGTAGTGATGTGTTCCTCAGCCGTAAGAAAGGAAACGAATACAGGGGGTGTTGAGGATGAGGATGAGGACGGGGTGATCATAATGACGGTTGCTGCTGATGGTGGTTATATTCACTTGCTACAGCCGTCTGACAGTTGCGGAGGGCTGAGGTCCACAGTAAGGGCATGGGCAGGACCATGCTGCCTCTGAAGGCCCCAGCGAAGCTTCTGTCCCACGCCTCTCTCCGGCTTCCGGCAGCCTTGGTGTGCGGCTGCGTCACTCCTGTCCTCCGGTCCTCCCATCCTCCTGCCCTCCGTCTTGACATAATCTTCACTCTGCGTGTCTGTTCACCTTTCCCCTTTTCATAGGAGCCTCATTCTTACTGGATTAGGGCTCCCCAGCGACCTCACCTTAACTTGGTTACCTCTGTAAAGACCACGTGAAGCCACATTCTGAGGGACTGGGGTTAGGACTTGAACCTATATATATATATTTTTTAAGACGGAGTTTTGCTCTTGTTGCCCAGGCTGGAGTGCAATGGTGCAATCTCGGCTCATTGCAGCCTCCGCTTCCAGGATACAAACAATTCTCATGCCTCAGTCTCCCAAGTAGCTGGGATTACAGGCGTCTGACAACACGCCCGGCTAATTGTTTGTATTTTTAGTAGAGCCAGGGTTTCACCATTTTGGCCAGGCTGGTCTGGCACTCCTGACCTCAGATGATCCACCCGCCTCGGCCTCCCAAAGTGCTGGGATTACAGGCGTGAGCCACCGGGCCCGGCCTAACCTGTCTTTTTGGGGGACACAATTTTTCTCACAGCAGTGGTGATGATGGAGGTGATGATGGTTGGTCATGGAGGTGACGACTGTAGTCATGGAGAAGACAGTGACCACCATGGTGATGGTCCTAGGCCTCAGCCCTGCACCCCCAAACCCTGCAGCTGCTCCTCGGGGTGCGGTGGTCAGTTCATAGGGGGTTTAGAGTCTGTTCTCAGCGGTGGAGAGCAGGGTTGGATTGTCAGCTGAAGGAGCAGAGAGGTGAGAAAGATGATCCCAAGATGCTATTGCCAAGTTAGTGTCTCTTCTGCACCCTTCTGAAGCTCTGCCAGCCACGGGCGGTGAGATCTGTGCAAGCCCTCTTAACCTCTGTCAGCCGCTGGTTGAGACCTGAGGTTATGGAGGGAGCGGCTCAGCCCCAGGCCTCTGGGAGTCTGGGATGGCACCCGGTGGAGACATGGGAGCTCAGCCACCTTGGCCAGGAAGGCATGCATCAGGGGGAGTGGACAGCGAGGCTGGGGGGGCAGGTATGGGTGAGAGAGCTCTCCCTGCTTCTCTGCACCTGACTTTTCCCTGTCACGTGCAAGCCTTTGCTATTTTTATATACAGCTAAGTCAGTGCTTGTCTCTGGCCCCTCCCTGCTGCCAGAAACCTCCCGGAGGGTAGGGACCGTGATCCAAACGTCTTTGAGTTGCCCAGAGCATGACCAGGTCCTCCACAAATATGCAGAGTGAACCTGGACTGTCTTTTTTTCTGGAAGAACAGCAAGTGCCTCCTTTCTCCCTCCATCTGGGCATCACGGAGATAAGACCAGGGAGGCCAGCTGTTTTTGGATGGGATCTTTCTCTACCAGGCCCTGGGCTACCCAAGGAAGCTGGGCAGAACCGCAGAGTCAGCCTGGCCTGGCCTTTCTTCTGGAGCCCACGGAGCGTGGTAACCATGGCAGCAGAAAGACAGAGCCTGGAGGACAGAAAGCCCACTGGTCTTTGGTCTTTGGTCTTTGACAGAAGCCAGGCAGGAGCAGGCCACTGTTTGTTGTTGTTTTTTCTTATTAGACATAATCACATCAACCCTCTCCTCAATCTATCTTCCTCTAGCTTTTGCCGACCAATAATGGTAATAATAGTCATAGTTAGCATTCATTCGTTTGTGCAATCAATATTTACGAGCACAGACTCTTGCCAGGCACTCTTCTATGCACCAGGAGACACTGAACAGCAAAGGCAAGTTCCAGCCTTTTCAAGGCTGACATTCTGAGAAAGAGAGACAAAGAACCAGGAAACTAATGCTAGGATCCAGGGAGCAGGGTGAGGGGCTAGAGCAGAGAACAAGAGGGCTGGAGTTTGGACAGGGAGGCCAGGGAGGTGAGGAGATGCCACTGGAGCCGAGACCTGGGTGGAGGGAGGGAGGGAGGCCTGAGGGGAGCCGGGAGCAGAGGCTCAGGGCCGGAGCAGCAGGTACCAAGGGGGCGTGCCCGGTGTCCTGACTCTAAGGATACCTGAACCCAGGAAGCCATCGAAGGTGAAGGCAGGGGTGAGCCCAGGGTCAGTGTGTGTGTCAGTTTGTGTGTGTGTGCGTGTTTTGAGACAAGGCCTCGCTCTGTCACCCAGGCTGAAGTGCAGTGGTGCGATCTTGCTCCCTGCAACTTCGACCTCCTGGGCTCAAGCGATCCTCCCATCTCAGCCTCCCAAGTAGCTGGGACTACAGACATATCCCGCCACATTTGGATAATTTTTAAATTTTTTGTAGAGATGAGGTCTCACCATGTCATCCAGGCTGGTCTTGAACTCCTGGACTCCGGCGATTCACCCGCCTCGGCCTTCCAAAGTGGTGGGATTACAGGCGTGAGCCCCCGCGCCCGGCTTGATTTGTGTTTTTAAACTCTCTCTCTGGTTTCTGAGTGAGAATAGCCTGAAGGGGATGGAGGGAAGTCAGGAGAACTGATCAGAATTCTCAGCCGGGAGCTGATAGAGCCCAGAGGGCAGATGGCGGTGGCCTGGTCGGGGACAGGAGCAGTGGAGATGAAAATGGCTGGATTTCGGATATTTTTTAAGTAGAGCCATCAGGATTTGTGAAAGGATCAGATGTGGATGTGGAAGAAAGAAAAGCATCAAGCCTGACTCCTGTGCCATGAACAGCTGGAGGTGCCATTTCCTGGGATGAGGAAGACTACAAGAGAAGCTGGGCTGGGGCTGGGGTTTGGGGTGTCACTGTACCTCCATGGCCTTCTCGAAGCCTCAGGCTGAGGGTCTTGCGAGACCAGCCCTTGCTGTCTGCTTTGGTTTACTTCCTCCTTCTGCCTCCCCCTGGCCTGGCTTGCCTCCTCTTCATGGCTGGTTTCTGTGGATGCTCAGCCCCCATGGCCACTCCCTGGCACTGCCAATCCATCTCTCTCCCTTCCCCTCTTGCTCTCCCCCCAAAACATCCTGTGGATGCTGTTTCCTCCACTGGAATGCCATTCCCTCTGCCCTTTGCACGGCTGTTCCTGAGACTCCATCAAGAGTTGGGGTTTGCACAGGTTATGTCCAAAAATCTCACGTGATATTCATATGCTACACACTTGCAGATATCGAATACTCCCTGAAACCACTTAATCCACATAACCACCCTATGAGGTAGGCACTGTGATCATCCCCATGTTATATATGAGAGAACTGAGGCCAAGAGAGGTTAAATAATTTGCCCAAGGGTCAGAGCTGGTGAGGACGCAAACCCAGGCAGTCTAATCCCAAAACTCACACTTTTGTTTGTTCCATCACTCATTCGTCTGTTCTTTCGTCCATTCATTCACCACTGCGTGCACTGTGTGCTAGGCCTTGCTCTAAGCTCTGGTACCTTCCATAGTGTATATTGTAAGGGCACTGGGGAGGCAACAGCAGGCAGGTCAGCCCGGGCCAAATCTGCATGGAGCTAACTTTCCAAGGAGACAGTCAAGTGACCCGCAAAGAGAAACACAGGGACATGAGAGATGCGTGTGGGCTGGGCTAAGTGCGAAGGTAGAAGGGAGTCACGGGGCATGGCCTGCAGGGAGGCGGAGCTGTCTCGGAGGAGGGAAGGAGTCTCAGGAGCAGCCATGCAGAAAGCAGAGGGAATGGCATGCCCAGCGGACGGAATGGCCTATGCAAAGGATCTCTTGGTGGGACAGCGAGTGGGGACGACACGGTGATCCACTGGCAGTACCAGGGAGTGGCCGGGGGCTGAGCCAAGGAAACCAAAGCAGGGAGTGAGGGCACTGGTCCCACAAGGCCTTCAGCGTGAGGCTTTGAGAAAGACATTGAGGTACCATGACCCCTAAACCTGACACATCCAGTGCTGGCTCCCACCCCAGTGCAAACCAGGAGAAAGACTGCCAAGACAAGACCCTGTTGGCCAAGAGGGCCCCGGCCCACACTGGGTGGGGAGGCTCAGTCCCCAGCCCTGCTTCCTTTTCTACTGAAAGCATCGGGACTTGAATCCAGGGCTGACTCCATAGCCGTGCCTGGAGGCTGTCCCACCCCTAGGCTGGCTGTCAACGAGCAGGTCAGCATCTGCCCTCTGTCCACGTCTAGAAAGGAACAGGTGGAGCTGGTGTTCTCAGGCCACAAGCCCCAGCTGCCCCAGAAGCCACTCATTCCTCACTGACTCATTCATCCGACAGCTGTTGGTGAATAACCTCAATGTCCCAGGCACCTACTCCATGCTGAGGATGCAGCAGAGAATGAGACCACATTCCTTCCCTCAAGGAGCTGACACTCTTCTGAGGGGGAGCCTGAGGATTAAAAAACAAATAAATATAAATCAGTAGAGGTGGCCGGGCGCGGTGGCTCAAGCCTCTAATCCCAGCACTTTGGGAGGCCAAGACGGGCGGATCACGAGGTCAGGAGATCCAGAGCATCCTGGCTAACACGGTGAAACCCCGTCTCTACTAAAAAAATACAAAAAACTAGCCGGCCGAGGTGGCGGGCACCTGTAGTCCCAGCTACTCGGGAGGCTGAGGCAGGAGAATGGCGTAAACCCGGGAGGCGGAGCTTGCAGTGAGCCGAGATCCGGCCACTGCACTCCAGCCTGGGCGACAGAGCGAGACTCTGTCTCAAAAAAAAAAAAAAAAATCAGTAGAGGTACAGGTACCGTGAGGAGGGAGGGGGTGCACACAGGAGGAAGACAGGCTTCCCTGCTGGAGCTGAGACAGACCCCAACTTTGGGGACAGCACTCTGAGGATGCCCCTGAGGCCTCAGATCTTTCCAGCCCACCGTGTCCCCTGCTCATGGAGGTGCGGTGACCCTCTTACTCCCCACACTCTGCCTCCCTCGGAGCCCCTGCCCCTCCCTCCTTGGTTGGCTTCCAATCTTGGGGCAAAGCCAGATCTTTGAGGGAGCAGAGCACCCTCCCAATGTCCAGGGGTCTGCGTCAGAGCTGGGGAGGGCCTGGGCCCTGCTGACAGTGGGAGGCCCCCTCCAGCCCTGGGGAGGGTGCAGACTCCATCCCCTTTTTGTTCCCCCACCCCATCTTCTGTTAGGCACGGAAAACTGGGGAACAGGGTCCCTGAGCTCTGGGCCCTGGAGCAGAAACTTCATGTGGGCTGAGGGCAGAGGGATGGGCTGGATACCTAAAGCCTTGCCCAGCAGATAAAACAGCGAACCACAACCACTCCCATTTGAACCTCAGCACTTGCTGAGCTCAGAGCATTCCAGGGTGCTCTTAGTGCAGCCTCACACCCGGGAGGGTTGTGCTGTTGTTATCCCCATTTTCTGGAGGAAGAAACAGAGGCTCCGTGGGTCCAGAGATTTGCCCAGACTCCAGTTCACGGCCGACGACACTCAGCGGACATCAGCAGAATGACTGAGAGCCCCGGGCATGCAGTGAGAGGTGCCAATACCAGCAGCCCCCTGCCCACTCAGCACCCCTCAAGACAGAACCCCCCAAACAGGAAACATCCAGTGCCAGCTCCGATCCCAGTGCAAACCCAAAGAAAGGCTGCCAAGACCAGACCCTGCTGCAGGGGAGGGCCCAGGCCCACACGGGGCGAGGAGGCTCACCCCCAGCCCTGCCCCCTTCCTCTACTGAAAGCATCAGGACTTGAACTCAGAGCTGACTCTACAGCCACACCTGGAAGCACCGGGCTGTCCCACCCCCAGGCTGGTGATATGGAGGCCCCACTGGGTCCTGAGGGCAGGTGGCTGCATCACCCCCTTGGGGGGGGAAGGGGGTCAGTCACCCCTCAAAGTTACACAGCTAGTGAAAGGGGGTGAGATTCAAACCCAGGACTGTCAGGCTCCCACCAGCACCTAGAGAGCAGTGGGGACAGAGGGCCCGGGAACGCTGGTGAGGAGGCTTCCCACGTCCGTGGCAGCACTGAACCCAGGCATGGAGGCTCGGCCACCTCTAAGGGCCTCCTGGTGCAGGCCCCGTGGCTGTCCCCTCAGATCCTGTGCTGAGTGGCTGTCTCTGCTGCCCCTGCCCCGACCCAACCCCTTTGCCCTCAGGGCTGTGCCCGCTTCCAGGTCCCTGCCCTGGGACCAGCACTGATCAGATATGCTGGGGATTCCTGCCAGAATTCTGGAAGCTTTGGCCCCACTAAGGCTGTCTCTTGCCCCTGAGACTCAGAAGACAGAGCCACAGGACCATGGGAGCCTGTCCAGCCCAGAACTCCACCCCACCATGAGGCGCCTGCAGAGCTGGGGACATCAGGACTGGGCAGGGGTCCCCTTCCTCTGCCTCCTCCTGGGGCCAGCCTCTGTCCCTCCACTGCTGCAGTAACAACTGTATGGGCTGCATGTATGAGCTGCATGTCTGCACCGGCCCCTGCGTGTGCCTCCATGTGTCTTCGCGCATGTGTGCATGTGCCCATGTTGGGGTGAGCAGAAACAGCAGGACAGGAGAGGGAGGGAGAGAGGGGGAGATACAGGCAGCAGAGGGTTGGGGTGACACAGACACCGTGCTGGAAATGCACGGAGAGCAGGGGACATGTCGCAGCTGCAGGGAGAGGCCCTGGGAGAGAGGGACGACAGACGGGATGGAGGGGGCCCAGCCAGGGTCCGGCCCAGGTAGCAGAATCAGGAAAGCAGAGGCCTGAGGGAGAGAAGAGAGGGAAAGAGGAGGCAAGCTGAGTCCAGACTGCAGCAGGGGGCCCAGAGAGTGGGGCGGACAGAGGGGTCCTGAGGCTGGGGGTCTTGGATGGGATGAGGAGGACAAAGCCAGCACAAAGTGTGGGGGACAGGCAGCACCTTCTCCACCAACCATCCCGAGTCAGCCCCACAGAAAAGCCCGGGGGGTCAGGAGTAGGTGAGGAAGCAAAGGGTGGGGGCTCCGTCAGTCCCGGCCCCATCCTGACGGGGGGAGAGGACAGGCATGAGAACGGCCCCGGAAGGAGATGGTGGAGTCCCCCGAGGTCGCAAGCTCCTCACACTTAGGCCCAAACACCTCTTCTCTGCACCAGCTGGGGCTGTGTGACCTCAGGCAGAGGACGCAGCCCCTCTGAGTCTCTGAGCCTCAAGAAGGTATTGAGCCTGGTGCCCGCGTGAAGGCTCAGCAAGGTGAGACCTAGGTCCGGTTCAGGTGGGTCTGATGGCAGTGCCCGAGGTGCTGGGCACGTGCCTCCTTTATCACACCAGGGAGAGTGGAATAGGGCCCAACGTACATAGTTGCTGTGACCTGAGCAGAGAGATGTGCCAACTGTAAAGTGCTGAGGACAACAGGTTGATTATTTTAAGTGATATTCACAAAGGTAAATTCAGGTTGGTGCCAGATGGCGGAAGAGGGAGGGAGAAGAAATTCCTGAGGACCCGGGTTGCAGGGGCAGAGACAGCCTGGGGAAAGAGCAGGGCTGTGCTGGCTCCTGCCCAGGCCGCATGGAGGTCCCACCAGAGCCAGGCTGCACCCCAGGGAGTCCCAGAAAGGCATGGGCATGAGGGTGGGCCCTGCAGAAGGCTCGCCTTGGAGACTTGGGCTCCAGGAACCCCCTCAGCCCAGAATCCTCTCACAGTGCCCTCCCCATTCCCCCACCCTGTTGTCCAGGGGGTGGCTGCTGAGGGCAGAAAATAATATGAGATGGTGGAGTAAAGCTGGGGTCCCCACATTCCAACTGTGGGGTTTTTTTCCATTCCCTAAAGGCAAGGAGAACGGTGTCAGGAGAGGAGAGAAAAGGGGGAGGGAGAAAAAGAGGAGGTGGAAAAAGGAAGGCAGGGAAGGAGGGGAACAAACGGAGAACGATTGGAGCCTTGAGAGAGGCTGCCCAAGGAAAGGGCTAAATTAGAAGAGAAGGGAGGGGAAGGCGGCGAGAGGCTGCAGAGCCCGCGTGCAGCACAGGCAGGCACTCCAGCAGCTCCGTGTCTTCCAGAGACAAAGGCCCGAGGCCGAGGATGAGGAAGAGGAGGGGGAGCAGGCAAGGGAGGCAGCCGCAGGGAGGGGAGGCCAGGCAGCCTGGACGCAGAGCTCGGGCCCCAGACCCAGGCAGGCGAGAGACCAGCCCCCATCCAGCCAAGGCCCGAGCCTGGGAAGAGGGGAGTGCGCTCCAAACTTAAGAGGAAAAAGTCTGCCAGCTGCCCTTGGGGCTGCCACGACAGATAAAACCTCATCCAGGCGTCAGAGAACACCCTGCACACGAATGCACAGCAGCGAGCTAAAAATACTGGCTTAAGAGGGAAGAGGGGGGAGGGGGGAGGCAGGAAAGAGGAGGAGGAGGGGGGGGGGGGGGGAGGAGGTGGGGAGCAGGGAGGAGGGTGGGGAGGAGTTGAGGAACAGGGCTGCAGGTCCAGGCTTAGGCAGCCTCGCTTTTCCAGAGAGCCCAGTTTTGCAGAGGCGCAGATGCAGACAGATGACTGCTTTGGGAACCGCAAACCACTGGCCCCTGCGGCCCTTCTCTTGGACGGGGGTGAGGTGGGGAGGAAAGAACTGGAGACAGAAGAGGAGAGAGGCAGGGACCAAGAGAACCTCAGGAACAGGGAGAGGAGAGCTGTGAAGGGCAGGGCTGGGGAGGAGGGCGGGGAGATGAGGGAGGGAAGGTGGGAGGGAGAAGGGAGAGGGAGAGAAGGAGAGAAGGAGGGTGAGTGGGCGTGGAGGAGGGGGAGGGAGAAGGGAAGGAGGAGAAGGAAGGGGGCAGGACAGGGAGGAGGGAGGGATGGAGGGCAGCAGAAAGAGGGGCTGGGAGGAGTAGACAAGTGTCTCTGGGGCTCTGAGGCACAGACCACCAAGGAAACCAGCACCTACGCTGGTCTCCTCCCACCCCCGTGCCTCTCCCACCCCCGTGCCCCACTACTGGATCCTGGGGAGTTTGGCAGGGGCTGTCAGGGTTGAGCAGTGGGCTCCCCTCCCAGGCCTGCTCCAGACAGCAGCCCCCACCCTCCTTTTGTTCAGGTCACTGGAAGAGTGGGCCTAGGCTGGGGCCTGGCTCCTTGGAGAAGACCCACCAGTGACCTAGCAGGGCTCAGAGCTGGGGCTGGGCCCGGACATTCCAAGTCAATTCAGGACTCGAGCACCCTGGAGGAGAAGGGACCCGGATTGTCCCCTGGAGTCACTGACATCTACGGCGACCTTCCCCACCCGGTCTGCCCTGGATCCTGGGGATAGAGGGACAGCATGGCAGGAAGTAGCCCACTCCACCTGGACAGGAACAAACCCACAGCCACCCAAGGAAGAGAGCGAATGCCTGCATGATAATCGTGGGGGCGGGGGCTCAGGGAGGCCTCTTTGAGGAGATGGTCTTTTTTTTTTTTTTTTTGAGACAGAGTCTCGCTCTGTCGCCCAGGCTGGAGTGCAGTGGCCGGGTCTCAGCTCACTGCAAGCTCCACCTCCCAGGTTCACGCCATTCTCCTGCCTCAGCCTCCCGAGTAGCTGGGACTACAGGCGCCCACCACCTCGCCCGGCTAGTTTTTCGTATTTTTTTAGTAGAGACGGGGTTTCACCGTGTTAGCCAGGATGGTCTCGATCTCCTGACCTCATGATCCACCGGTCTAGGCCTCCCAAAGTGCTGGGATTACAGGCTTGAGCCACCGCGCCCGGCCGAGGAGATGGTCTTAACACCTGAGAGCTGAGAAGAATTCAGCCTCACAAAACCCAGAGACCCACGGTCCCCAGGAGGGAGACGGGACTGGGAGACGCGGTGGAGTGGCCAGGCCAGGGGTGGCCCGCAAGATTGGAGCCCAGGCCCGAACCTGGCAGGTCACCGGGGAGTCTCCTGCTTGCCCCAGAGCCAGTGTCAGTGAGAGCTGGGTGGCGGGGCCAGCGGGAGGCTGAGGGACCCAGGGTCCGGGAGTGTGGGAAGCGAGAGCAGCCTCTCCTTGGTTCCTCGGCAGCCCGGGGCCTCATCCCTGCAAGGTCTGGGTGGCCACCGCTTGCAGGACCATCCCTCTGGGAGTGGGTGGGGGGGCCAGGGGACCCTGGGACAACCTTCGCCCTTCCGAAGGCAAGGCCTTGTCACGTTCATGCTCAGCCCTTTCCCATCTGGGCTGCTCCTGTGTGCTGGGAGCGCGTGGTCTTGTGAGAACAGGGCAGCATGGTGGACGGGCGAGCGCGACACGGCGAGGTCCGAGCCCCCGGCTGCTCTCCCCAGCCCTGAGAATGCAGGCTGCTCCATAAGCTCTGTGGGCCTCAGGCTCCTGGTCTCTAGAATGCAGCCATGGGCAGGCTACCCAGAAGTGAGATGCCTGCCAAAAAAAGCCCTGTGCCCAGCCCAGAGCCAGCACTTGGTTCATTGGGCCCCAGCTCAAAACCCCCCCAGGGGGCCTGCCCTGAGGACCGTCCCGGTCCCTGTGTGCCCTTTCAGTCACAATCCAGCAGCACGCAGCCACCCACCAAGGCTGAGCCTCTTCAAATTCGCTTCGATGTTTGCCGCGCACTGACTCAGGTCTCCAGGCCTCAGTTTCCTCACCCGCGAACTAGGGGCGGTCTCTGGGGACTGTTCTAAGGTGAGCTGGAGGCCACAGGCTCTGGCCTGGAGCACTTCGCTCTCCATGACTCTCTTCTCCTGACTGTGCGTTCCCTCACGTCTCACGGTACCGCGTCTCCTCCGCAGGACCTGCCTTCCTTGTGTGACGCTGTGTGCCACCCCACACATCTTCAGCCCCGGAGAAAGATTCTGGTGGTGGAGACTGTTGAGTAAATGCTCACTCGAGTTTCTCCCACTGCCTTGGAGTCCCTCTTCTGTTTTTCTCCAAATTCTCTTTGTTGACAGAGTAACAGTTCAAAGCCCCACACGGGGATGAACGAGAGGACTCCCGGGTCCAGCCCAGCAGTGGCTTCCTGTCCCCCCCACCTCTCTCTTTCCCTCTGCCACTGCCATCTACCGGGACGCTCTTCCTGGGCCCCTGTGGGACAAGGACTGCCTGTGGCTGAGGTCCCCTCCGTGCGGAACATACAGCACAGGTGTGCCCCAAAGAGGAACAGAGAGAAGGAGGAGGAGGGCCCAAGAGAGACTTGGAAATGAATGCCAGGAAACTGAGGCGCTGGGCTTGCGTTTGGGGCACTCCTTGTGTATTTCTCCTGCTGTCTGTATAACCATTTAATGCAATAAACGAAAACCAGCCCTCATTCTTGGGGTGTTCCCACCCTCCTGGGTCCCCGCTGGCTGCCTGGCTTCCTCCTGCAGCCCCTGCTGTGCGTGTGTGTGCATGTGTGTGTGCGTGCATGTGTGTGTGTGTGCGTGTGCACGTCTGTGGGGCGTATGTGTGTGCGTGTTTGTAATTGAGGCTGCGGAGTGGAGGAAGCAGGGGTTTCCTCTGGAGACCCTCAGAGAAGGAGGCATTTTGACCACAGCCGAACAGGGCGGGACCCCAGCACCTGGGACCCAGCGGGACTTTGCAAAGGTGACAGGCGGTTGGCTGGGCCACGAGGCTGTTTGTTTGATTTCCCCCGACTTCCAAACTAGTTGAAATTACACACCGAGCATCGATTTAATTAAGTTTTCCAGTGTGTGGCATAATTAGTAAGACACACGACTGGAACTGGCTGGGCGGTCCCATCCCAGCTCTTGCCTGTTGCAATTCTCAGCCCTCGGGCCACAAAATATGGCAAGTTGTAACATAGAGGAGGGAAGTGAGGGGCAAGTCAGCCGGAGCCGTCACCTCGGGATGCCAGGTGGGCAAGGGGGACCCCAGGCAGCTCTGCCTCAGAGAGGACCGGAAACTGAGCTCAGGTGACCCTCGGGGAGGCTGCCACCCTCCCTGGGGCCTCAGAAGCAGACCGGAGGAGGTCAAGAGGAGCCCTGCCCTGGCTATAGCATCAGAGGACTTCAGGACAGGATCCCCTGGGGGCTCTTGGCCCCAGTCAAATGACAGATTGGCAGTTCCCTGGACACAGAGCCCCCACTTCAGATCCTTCATACTTCGTCTCTCACATCCTAAGAGTAGGGGCCACTGCAGGAAGAGGCTCACCGCCTGGCTGGTGGTTCTCCAGGCCTGCTGGGAAAGGCTGTCCCCATGGCCGGCTCCCTCCTGGGGAGGAGAGGCCTCTGTGTTCCGGTCCACCCGAATGGGGCTCAGACTGTCAGAATCCAACCAGAGCCCGCAGTTGGTCATTGCGCACATCGGGAACCGGAGGAGGCTTCTCACCCAGGGTGGGCCTGGAAATGCACATGGGGGAGGGGGCGGGCCCTGGTTCTGCCTGAGCAAGGGAGAGAACTGTCAGAGTAGCCCCTCTGGTGTTTGAAAGCAGCTGCTATGGCGTGAACCACTCTCTGCCCCCTTGCCCGGCCCTCACTGCGGTCCGCGGCCGATGGCCTCCCAGCCCCACTGCCACTAAACGGCTCTTTCAGAAATCCCCGGCCAAATCCGAATGACCCATTTCTTTCTTCTCCCCTTTGATCCCTGCCACATTGGTTCCCACCCTCCCCTGGCTTTCCTCTGGTCTCCAGGCCTCCAGCGCTGATGCCCCTCAGGGCCAGCCAGGCCCTCTTCCCGGTCCCCTGAGTATTCTGCGGCTGCCAACGCCTTGACCCTGGGCAATACAGATTCATGATCATTTCCCCCTTCCTTCCTTCCTTCCGACTCAGGCCACCCATGGGGCCCTTTCGCTGACCATCCCAAGGGGCCCTGAATCGGAACTGATCACTTTGCTCAGCGGACGATGAGTCCCCGAGGGCAGCCCCAGCGTCTCACTCCTCACACACGTCCCCAAGGCTGAGTTCAGAACATGCGATGCAATCATCGAGTGAACATTTATTAAGCACCGACTGTGTGTCAGGGCCTGTCCTAAGTATTCTACATGTATTAGAGTACTCACTTAGTCATTCCATCTGCATGTCCTCCTGTCTGTCCTCCCGCCCAAGAAAACCGAGGCTCAGAGAGGTTACAAAACTTACACAAGATGACACTAGTATCATATAGAGTAGCTGGGGTTTGAATCCTAGTCTGGTCTGTCGCCATAGCTCATGGGCATAACTGCGTGAAACAGCCTCTCCTCCGTTCCTCCTGCCCATCCACCCACCCATTCTCCCATCCATACTTCATCCGTCCTACCATCCGCCCTCCCATCCATCCTCCATTCATCCTATCATCCATCCTTCATTCATGATCCCATCCATCCTCCTGTTCATCCTCCCATCCATTTTTCCACCCATCTTCAACCATCCCCCATCCATCATCCAACTACCCATCTATCATCCATCTACCTGTCCATCCTGCCATCCATCCTCCTATTCATCCCCTACTCATCCTCCATCCATCTTTCCATTCACCCCCTCGGTTATCCTCCATTCATCCCTCAGCCAACCTCCATCCATCCTCCACTCATCCCCCATCCATCCTCCCATCAATCCTCCCATATATTTCCCATCTATCCTCCATGGACCTTCCCATTTCATCCTCCCATCCATCTTTCCATCCATCCTCCCACCCATCTTTCCATACATTCTCTATTCATCCTCCCAATCATTCCCCATCCTTCCTCCCATCCATCCTCCCACTTATCCTTCATTCATCCTCTCATCCATCTTTCCATCCATCCTCCCATCCATTCTTCATTAATTCTCCCATACATCCTTCTATCCATCCTCCCATTTATTCCTCTGTCCATCATCCCATCCATTCTCCCATCTCTCCTTCATTCATCCTCCCTCCATCTTTCCATCCATCCTCCATCCTTCCATCCATCTTTCCATCAATTCTTCACCCATCCTACCACCCATCTTTTCATGCGTTCACCCATCCATCCTTCATTCATCATCCCATCCATCTTTGCATTTATTATCCCATGTATCCTTTATCCATTCTCTCATCTATTCTTCATTTATTCTCCCATACATCTTCCTATCCATCCTCCCATTCAACTTTCCATCCATCCAGCCGTCCATACTCCCATTCATCCTCCCATTCATTGTCCCTTATATCCTTTATCCATTCTCACATCTATCCACCCTTCATCTTTCCATCCATCTTCCATCCTTCCACCCATCCATCTTTCTGTCCATCCTCCATCCATCCTCCCATCCATCTTTCCATCCATACTCCCATCCATTCTTCATTCATTCTCCCATCCATCTGTTCATCCATCCTTCAGCTGTCCTTCCATCCATCCTCCCTCCATCATCCTATCCATCCTCCCATCCATCCATTTCCCCGTCTATCCATTCTCCCTCCATTATCTCATCCATTCTTCATTCATCATCCCATCCATCCTCCAATCATCCTCCTATCCATCCATTCATTCATCCCCCATCCATTATCCATCTGCCATCCATCCT
>NC_045447.1:8990324-9000324 GCF_002776525.5 Piliocolobus tephrosceles
CATCCATCCTCTGTTCATCCTCCATTCATCCTCCTTCCACCTTCCCATCCATCCTCCATCTATTCTGCATCCATCCTCTCATCCATTTTTTTCCGTTAATCCTCCATCTATTCTCCCATCCATCTTTCTGTCCATCCTCCCATACATCCTCCCATTTATCTTTCCTTTCATCCTTCAACCACCCTCCCATTCATTCTCCACTCGTCTTTTCATTCATCCTCCCAGCCATTCTCCATCCATCTTTCATCCATCTCCATCCATCTTTCATTCACTCACCCATTCAACCTCCCATCAATCCTCCCATTCTTCTTTCCATTCATCTTTCATCCATTCCTCTGCCCACCCTCTATCCATCTTCCCATCCATCCTCCCGTCTATCCTCCCTCCACTCTCCATTCATCCTCTCATCCATTCTCCCTCCATCTTGCTCTTCACTCATCCTCCTATCCATCTTCTCATCCATCCTCCCATCCATTTTTCTATCTTTCGATGCATCCTCCTATTCATCCTGCCATCCATCTTTTCATTCATCCTTCAACCATCCTCCCATCCATTCTCCCATCCATCCTCCATCCATTTTTCATTCATCTTCTAAGTCATCCTCCATCCATTCTCCATCTATCCTCCCATCCATCCTCCATCTATCTTTTATCTTTTCATCCATCCTCCCAGCCTTCCCCACACATCCTCCATCCATCCTCCCATCCGTCTTTTCATCCATCCTCCCATTCATTCCTCTGTCTATCCTCCCATGCATCTTCTCATCCATTTTCCCATCTATCCTTCATTCATCCTGTCATCTATCCTCCCATCCATTTTTCCACCCATCCATCCTTCATTCATGCTCCCATTCATTTTCCATCCATCTTTTCATCCATCCTCCCATCCACCCCTGCATCCATTTTTCCGTCCATCCTCCCATCCACCCCTGCATCCGTTTTTCCATCCATCCTCCCATCCACCTTCCCATCAACCTTCCTTCAGTCTCTCCATTCACTCTCCTCTGTTCCTCGTTCATCCTCCCATCCTCCCATGCCCCAAGCCCTCACTCAGGCTTTGTCATGCCTCCAAGCCTTAATATAGGCTCTTCTCTCAGCCGGTCCTGCTTTTTTTCCTCTTTGTTGGCCAGGGGACTCACACCTGTGTGGGACCTGCCCTGATACACTCCACACTCCCTCCTCCTGCACCTGGCCCTGCCCCTGCAGTGCCAACTCCTCAGTGCTCACCTCAGTGCCAGCCGCAGGTGGGGATTTCTGGTGGCCTTGCTGGCCCATGACCTTATTGGGGCCTGCTCTCTTGTGTCCCACCCCAAAGCAGAGGGAGCAGAGCCACCTCAGGGGCATGCACGGTGGGCTGTGCCTTGGGGGAACAAATTTAATTTTAACAACAGCCTTAGGAAAGAGACAAATCTGTCCCTTCATTCCCTCCTTGGGGAAAAAACTGTGTGTGCACGTGTATATGCACACATGATTCAGAGCATCAAATGCCACTGTGACTCGGGTGTCACCAGACACATTTGCCCACTGCTAGAGGGGACAAACACACGACCTCCGGCCACACGATAGCGACTCTACAAGCTGACTCTTGGCACCCAGGGCCTGGTGTTTGTCCAGATGACCAAGCCCCTGGGGATGCCCTAGCCTGCCCATGTGGTGCCCAGCAGTGTTTCAGTGAACCTTAACCGACCTTGGGGGTTTGCTGGGCAGAGTGGGAGAGCAAGTGTCTGGCTCCTGGCGAGTTGGGTGCCCTTGTGCCAGCTAATGACCCCCAAGGCCCTCAGCCGCCTCCCTGTCAAGTGGGGAGGGAGTGCTCCCAGGCTGCTGTGAGGAGGCGGCCAGAAGAGTGGGGATGGACCTGTGTGTTTGCTCCTTTCCAGAGAGCCTGACCAGGGCTGACGAATGAGGGTGCATGGCCCAATTCACTGTCCATGGATCCACCTTGGAGTTTGGGGTCCCTGCGGGGGTGTGAAGCTTAGGAAACTCTCCTCTGTCCCCCCGCCATCCTTTTCCCTTCCAAGACAGGATTTGGCCTCTTGAAATTCTGCACACTAATAAAATTGTAACTAATTTACATCCGAGATGGGGAGTGAGTGGCAGCGGTTGTCATGGAGACCATCTCCAGGGCCCGGCTGCCTCCACCTCTCGGTGCAGTCGAGAGATCAAGAGATTCTCGCCGAGTGCTGCAGCTGGGGCCAGTCCTCTTGCCTCCCGGGCACCCTGCCCTGCTCCCCCCATGCTGGGCAGGCCCTTGGGGGACAGAATGGAGGCAGCCCCCCTTTGGAAAGGCCCCAAGTTTTGCCAACAGTGTTCTGAAGGTCAAAGCCCCTCTGTCCTGACTGTGCCTCTGTCCCCAACACTGCCCCTTCACCCCGTGGGCCCCACTGGCTTCTCTCACTCCAGACAGAGGACCCCCACGGGACACGTGGCCCTATCCCCACAGCACAGCCAACAGTGGCACTCAGACTGGGGACAGTTTCCAGGGAAGGCGCAGAGCAGCAGGATCCAGAGTCACCCACAGACCTGTCCTCCTGGGGTCCACCCTGGGAAATGGCCCACCCTGGACTCCACGAATCCCAAGATGGAGAAAATGCCCTCCCTGCCCTCATAGAGCTTGCCTGCCCACAGGAAAGACGTTGAAATAACCAGTACTGGCCGTGTGTGGTGGCTCATGCCTATAATCCCAACCCTTAGGGAGGCTGAGACGGGCGGGTCACTTGAGGTCAGGAGTTTGAGACCAGCCTGGTCAACATGGTGCAACCCCGTCTCTACTAAAAATACAAAAATTAGCCAGGCATGGTGGCTTGTGCCTGTAGTTCAAGCTACTAAGGAGGCTGAGGCAGGAGAATTGCTTGAACCCAGGAGGCGGAGGTTGCAGTGAGCTGAGATCATGCCACTGCACCCCAACCTGGGCGACAGAGCAAGACTCCGTATCAAAAAAAAAAAGAAAAGAAAAGAAAAGAAATAACCAGTGCTGTGACTCCGTGCCACATGCTGTGCTGAGCCCTTCAGGTTTGTCTTGTCTCAATGCCAAGGTAATACAATGCAGTGGGCAATACCTGAAGTCCCCATTTTATCATGAACAAAAAGGTTTTAGACACGTGGGTGGGTAATACCCAAGTTCAGAGCCCTGGAAAGCATAAGGGCCGGAGGCAAAGCCAGGTCTCCTCATTCTAAAACCATCACCGTAAAGCTGATAAGCTGCCTGCAGAGAAGCAGCAGGATGAAACAATTATAACAAAGCAGGGTCCATGCAGTCAGAGAAGGGGGTGAGGGAACAAAGGGGCCCTCAGGAATCATGAAATCTAAGTTGGGTTTTGAGGGATCAATAGGAGTTCCCCAAGGGTGGAAGAAGAATGTTCTAGGCAGAGGGAACATGTGCAAAGGCATAGAGGTGAGAACCTGCCCAGGACATTCAAATACCATAGGCTGGGTGCTGGGGGGTGATGTGGAGGAGGGAGGCGTTCAGCAGGTGACGAAGAGGGAGCCAGGCCCCAGGGGGCTTCACTCGCCCAACTGGGCGCCCTGCACCTTACCCTGTAGATAAGAGATTGAAGAGCTGGGTCCAAGCAGGCCCATCCCTGACATTTGTGGGCCCTGGGGCAAGAGTAGAAATGGAGGTCCAGGTAGAAAAGGTGTAGATGTTTCCAAGTCAGAGAAGCAGCTAGGATGCTGCTGGCTGAACAGCTCTTCTGTCCTCCTTCCATCAGAAACACCTTCATGGGGCTGGGGAGGCCAGGCTCTCATTTATATTCTTGTCTCTTCATGTTTTCCACCAAAACATGAACTGGGCCCTGGGCCACAGTCCGCAGCCTGAAGGAAGACTTGTGAAATGCAGATTCCGGGGCCCTGCGGCTGACCCAGGAGGCCATGCTCCGATAAAAATAAGGCGCTATCTTTAAGAGTTTCCCCTGGTGATAATTACACATAAAAGTCTAGAGAAGCCCCCTCCACCCCCTGCTGAAAGTAGCAGGAGTATGAGGTGGGCGGGGTGGGCAGGAGATGGGGGTACAAGCAGATTCGTGTTCTAGAAATGGATCCTCAGCTATTGGGCAAAAGTGGGCAGGGAGGAGAGTTGGGAGGGGCAGAGAGGCCTGGCAGCACCTAGGTTGAAGAGGGTGGCAGCCTGGTGCCAGGGCAGGACTGCGTGGCAGGGATGGGGGCGGGGTATGCGGTGGCGGGGGCGGTTGGGGGTGAAGGTTGTGTCAGCAGAAGCTGTGTTCGAAACTCACAATGGACAGAGCCTGGTGCTGATGAGGCTTGAAGGTGAGCAGGGGATCCAGGGCAGCTCCTTTGGGATCATAAAATCTAATCAGGCTACAGGAGGCCTGGGCCCTGGGCGGACTCCATTAGGCAAGAGCCCACTCCCCTCTACTGATCTAGGCATCCCTGAGGCCCCTTCAGTGTCACACTGAGGGTCAACTCAAGCCTCTGAGTGGGGAAGAATTAAAAGTCCGCCTCTGTCCCCGCCTACCCTGATCCCTCCCTGCTGGGGAGGCTGGAGGAGCAGCTAGGAGCAGCAGGCCACCAGGAGGGAAAGGTGGGCATGGCTTTGGGGATTGGGGGGTGGAGTGGCCAGGAGGGGAGGCTTCCTATTGGAGGAGGACTTTGGACTCTCTCACTTTCCATACATGGTTCCAGAAATCATTTTGATAATAAAAATAATAACCGTGAAAACCACAGCAGCAACTATTGCCCTTGATCGAGCAGTTTTTGTGCCAGACACTGAGCACGCAGCAAGGAAATGGCAGAGTGGGCTGTCAGATCCTGAGCCAAGGGCTGGAACCAGGTTTCCCTGTGCCAAGTAGAGAGGGGCTTAAAACTCAACTCCTACCCTTGGAGCACTCCCAAGCTGTTTGGTCATGAGACGGCTGGAGATGCCTCTCTGGGAACATCTAGAAGACTCTAGAAGGTCCATGCCTCTCTAGAAGGCTATGCCGGCAAACACCAGCTTTTGAGACCATGGGGGACTAGACCGTATTTATCAGCTGCAGGAGTTCAGAAGAGGGAGAGCTCGTGGGAGCTGCTGGGAAAGGCATGACTTGAGCTGAATGCTGAAACAGCGGCAGCATTTGAAGAAGGGAGAGGAGGTGGAGAGGGGATCCTGGGAGAAGGCTCCAGCCTGGGCAATAGTGTGGAGGTGGGAATGCAGAAGGAGTTTAGAGAAGGTCAATTGGCTACAGCGGCTGGTGAGTCACGGGAAGCAGGGATGGACACAGATTGGCCCAGGCCTGGCGCGTGTCCTCCTGCTTATTTCTATACCTCCCGGAGGGTTTGACACTGGGACATCAAGGCATCCATCCTTGTCAGGTCTGGGATGGTGCCTCGCTGTTGGGGATGGGTTGGTGAGTTCCCAAGAACAGCAGCCTCCCAGGAGGAGGCCTCATCAGGACTGAGCTGAGGCTCTTGGGAAAATGGAGGCCTCAGATCACCCCAGAATCTTGGAAGAAAGACTCCCCTGCCCACACCCACCTTGGCCAAGGGCCTAAAACCAGGTGGGCAACAATGCGGGTCCAGTCATCAGCTTGACCTGACTGTCCCCTGTCTGCCTCTAGCAGAAGTAAATACCTTGGGTCCAAATCCTGCTCCCCCATTTACTGTGTGACCCCCAGACAAGTTCCTTAACCTCTCTGAACTCAATTTTCTCACTCATAGAGCCTGGATAAAAACTCCAACCTCCAAAAGTGTATTGATTTGTTTTAGGATTAAATGAGATGGAGCTAAGAACTCACTTAGTGGAGGCTGCGGTGCAGAGATCACTCTTGAAAAATGTTGTTTCCCTCCCTTCCATCCTTAAACTCTGGGACAGGTCAGCTGTGACCACAAAAGGTGCCCACGTGACTTGTCCCTTGAGCTTGCATAATCCTCACTGCTTCTGCATCATCCAACAGTGGGGCCAGGCTGAGAATCCCGTGTGATACAGACCGTCTTTATATTTTACATTTAAATCTATGATCCATTACTAGGTTGTTATTATTATTATTATATTTTGAGATAGGGTCTTGCTCTGTTGCCCAGGCTGAAATGCAGTGGCACAATCACAGCTCACTGCAGCCTCAACCCCCTCCCAGGCTCAGGCAATCCTCCCACCTCAGCCCCCTGAATAACCAGAACTACTGGCATGCACCACCACACCCGGCTAATGTTTGTAATTTTTGTAGTGATGGAGTCTTGCTTGGTTGCCCAGGCTGGTTTCAAATTCCTGGGCTCAAGGGATCCTCCCACCTTGAACTTCCAAAGTGCTGGGGTTACAGGCGTGAGCCACCATCTCCAGCCTGTTAGTTAATTATTATTATTTGTTGTCCCTCCTCTAATCTGAAAGGAGCAAGTTAATTTTGGTATAAGATATAAGGTTTAGGTTGAGGTTCATTGTTTAGTAGATGTCCAAGCTGGGTGCAGTGGCTCACACCTGTAATCCCAGCACTTTGGGAGGTTGAGGCAGGAGGATCACTTGAGCCTAGGAGTTTGAGACCAGTCTGGGCAACAAAGTGAGACCCCGTGTCTACAAAACATTTAAAAATTAGCTGGGTATGGTGGCACATGCCTGCAGTCTGAGCTACTTGAGAGGCTGAAGTGCAGTGAGCCATGATTTTTTCTCTACACTCCAGCCTGGGTGAGAGAGACAGAGACACTGTATCAGAAAAAAAAAAAAAAAAAAAACATCTGGCCAGGCACGGTGGGTCATGTCTATAATCCCAACACTTTAGGAAGCCATGGCAGGCAAATCACTTGAGGTCAGGAGTTCGAGACCAGCCTGGCCAACACCGTGAAACCCTGTCTCCACGAAAAATACAAAAATTAACTAGGCATGGTGGTGCACGCCTGTAATCCCAGCTACTCAGAAGACTGAGGCACAATAATTGCTTGAACCTGGGAGGTGGAGGTTGTAGTGAGCTGAGATCACACCACTGCACTCAAGCCTAGGTAACAGAGTGAGACTCTGTCACAAAATAAATAAATAAAATAAAATAAAAAAGTTATCCAATTGTTAATCATTTGTTGAAACTTCATATGTTGAAAAAAAGTTTTCTTTATTCATTAGTTACTACACAGTCTTGACCTCCCTCATTTTGCCAGCCTTGCTATCAGATCCTTTGTGCCTTTCATTTCTTCATTTAATAAATACTGAGAGATAATTGGACACCCATATGCAAAATATTCATTCTTGACCCTTACCTCACACCATATACACAGATCTACTCACAGTGGATCATAGACCTAAACATAAGATCTATCACTATAAATAACTTTTAGAAGGAAACCTAGGAAAATATTTTTGGGTCTGGGCACAGTGGTTCATGCCTATAATCCCAGCACTTTGGGAGGTTGCGTTGGGAGGATCACTTGAGCCCAGGAGTTTAAGACCAGCCCAGGCAATATGGTGAGGCCCGTCTCTATAAAAAATACTAAAGAGATGGGGTCTATAGTGAGACACCGACTCTCCCAAAAATTAGCTGGATTTGCTGGTGCATACCTATAGTCCCAGCTTCTCAGGAGGCTGAGGTGGGAGGATCACTTGAGCCTGGGAGGTGGAGGTTATGGTGAGCCGAGATTGCCCACTGCACTCCAGCCTGGTCAACAGAACATGATTATGTCTCAAAAAAAAAAAAGAAAAATCTTTGGGACTTGGCATTAGGCAAAGAGTTCCAAGATATGACAATGAAGCCTAATCCATAAAGAAAAACATTGATAAATTTCAGCTCATAAAAATTTACAACTTTTGCTCTAAGAAAGATGCTGATAAGAGAATGAACTATGAAAAAATATTTGCACATCACATCTCTGACAAAAGACTTGTATCCAGGCCAGGCGCAGTGGCTCAAGCCTGTAATCCAGAACTTTGGGAGGCCGAGATGGGCGGATCACGAGGTCAGGAGATCGAGACCATCCTGGTTAACCCGGTGAAACCCCATCTCTACTAAAAAATACAAAAAACTAGCCAGGCGAGGTAGTGGGCACCTGTAGTCCCAGCTACTCGGGAAGCTGAGGCAGGAGAATGGCATAAACCCGGGAGGTGGAGCTTGCAGTGAGCTGAGATCCAGCCACTGCACTCCAGCCTGGGCGACAGAGACAGACTCCATCTCCAAAGAAAAAGACTTGTGTCTAGAAACCATAAAGAACTCTAACAACTCAACAATTAAAAAAAAAAAAAAAGAAAAAACTAATTAAAAGTGGAAAAAAGACTCATACAGAGAATCCATTAGAGAAGATACAGGGATGACAATTGAACCTATTGAACCTATTAAAATGTGCTCAACCATTATTAGCCACCAAGGAAACAGAAGTCAAAATCACAATGGGATATCACTCCCCACCACCTTAGATGGCTAAAAAAATACTGATAATTCCAAATGCTGACAAGTTTGCAGAGCAACTTGAACTCTTATACATTGCTGGTGAGGATGCAAAATGATACAGCCACTTTGGAAAACAGTTTGGCATGTTCTTAAAAAGTGAACCATATTCATATAGTATGATGTAGCCATCTTACTCCTGGACATTTATCATCCCAGAGAAATGAAAACTTAGGTCCATGCAAAGACATATACATGAATGTTCATAGAAGCTTTATTTGTAATAGCGTGGAAACAACCCAAATGTCCTTCAATGGATGAATAGATAAACAAACTGTGGTCCATCCATATCATGGACTATCACTCAGTAATAAGGAGGAGCCAAGAACTGATACAGGTAACACCTTGGGCAGAGCTCAAGACCATAACGCTGAGAGAAAAAAATAGCCAATCTTAAAAGATCACACACTACACAATTCCATTTATATGACACCCTCCAAAAGTCAAAATATAGAGATGGAGATCAGTGGTTGCCAGGGGTTAGGGGTGAGGCCAGGGCATGGCTACAAAAAGATAGGAAGAGGAAGCCTCTTCAGGTGATAGAACTATTCTGGATGCTGATAGTGATGGTGGTTACACAAATTGATGCTTGTGATAAAATTCATAGAACTGTACTCCAAAAGGAACTTAATTAAAATGCAACTTGAAAAAAATGATGTAGCGGCCGGGCGCGGTGGCTCATGACTGTAATCCCAGCACTTTACTAAAAATACAAAATCAGTCAGGTGTGGTGGTGCACGCCTGTAATCCCAGCTACTCGGGAGGCTGAGGCATGAGAATCGCCTGAACCTGAGAGGCGGAGGTTGCAGTGAACTGAGATCGTGCCATTGCATTCCAGCCTGGCTGACAGAGCAAGACTCTGTCTCCAAAATAAAAAGATGTGGTGCTTCGAGTTCTCAGGTATTTTCTTCCCACAACCCACACAGGCCATGGTTCTTCACCTATAGCACCTTGGAAGGGATTAGAAAAGCGCACCACCTCATGTGCAGAATGCAGCCTGTGCCAGGGCCCTCAGCCTGACAAGTGGAAGACTGGCTGAATTGCAGCTCCACTTGCGCAGTGAGCAGCCTACATGACTGTCCATATTGGGTCCTGGAGCCCCCATTTTTTCTTCTCAGGCTCTGTTATTCCTCAATGGATGGAGCTTTGACAAGCAGTCCCCAGGGAGTAGGGATGAGGTGGGCTGTGCATTAGACCAGACTAGCCTGGCCGGGGCTTCTTGCTAATGGCAGCAAATGCACTTAGTGCTGAGGCTGCAGGCCGGTGCTTTGGGGGCCTGGTGCTTAATGGCTTGCCTGCCAGGGAGGAAGAAGGATGGCTGGACAGCCAGACGCATAGCCAGGATCAGACGAATGGAGGGAGCCCGAGGACTCGCCTCAGCCTGGAAACGCCCCTCACTCTGAGAAGTGGGGGTGGAGAGTGAGGGGATGTGCAGGAAGGATGCTGCCAGGGAGAGTGGCTTTGCCTGAGCCTGTCCCATGGCACATTTTGTCTGCTCATTAATGTTGAAGGTATCATTCGCCTGGAGGGATGGGTTTCAGGTGGGCCCAGCCACAGTCTGCTCTGCCTCAGGGAGCTGGGGATGAAAATCAGGATCCTAGCCCTTTTTTTTTTTTTTTTTTTTTTTTTTTGACAGAGTTTCACTCTTGT
>NC_045447.1:9000424-9051003 GCF_002776525.5 Piliocolobus tephrosceles
TTTTGTGTTTTTAGTAGAGAAGGGGTTTTGCCATGTTGGCCAGGCTGGTCTCGAACTCCTGACCTCAGGTGATCTACCCGCCTTGGCCTCCCAAAGTTCTGGGATTATAGATGTGAGCCACCATGCCTGGCCAGGATCCCAGCTCTTACATTCTAAGTGCCTGCTGGGTGCCTGGCACTGTGCTGAGGGCTCTACTGAAGTGGCAATAATGACAAAGCCTCCAATAACAATAATATAAACAAGTCCTGGAGTGCATTTGGGGACCGGGCCTAACCCTCCTTATAAAACCGGAGGCTGGTGTGCCTTTGTTCCACAGGCCCCGCTTTCCTGTGGCCACACAGCTTGGTGCTCCAGCCTAGCCCCGTCTGCCTTTGACTTTCATGCACACCGCCCTATGGCCGCTTCAGCCTCTTCAATCCCATGGCTTAACACTTCTGAGCCCCAAGTTTCATAAAGGTGAAAGGGCACTTTGCTTTTGTATATGTAAAGGAGGAGACACCAACTCAAGTTAGGCCTAGCCTCCTCCAGGAAGTCTTCTCTGACCCTCCCCAGAGGGTCAGAAAAACGAATTTCCTCACTCATCCTCAGGAGCAAATGAATCCATCTTGTGTCTGATGGTGCAGTGTTGAGGACAGACTATCTGGAACCCCAGCAGTCACTGTACCACCCAGAATGGGCCCAGCTGACACTGTGAGGAAGGCAAAGGGACAGGAACTGCAGAGAAGCCAAGACAGAGCTCCAACAGCATCATGAGCCTCTGGATCAAACCATGCCTGAAACCTACTATCACCCCTGCGTCATTTCATTACATGAGCCCATTATTCCCTATCTTGGTTGGATTTTCTGTCTGTTGTAACAGAGAGTTTTAAACAGATACAAGAATTCACCAAACTGTGAAATGTGGCGATTTCAGGAGGGCATATAATGAGGGAACTTTCATCCTCTGATGCACATGTTTTATATCATCTGTGGTTTTATAATATGCATATAGCAAAATCAATGTCAGTGTTTCTGTCTTGAGAAAACAAGTGGATCATGAGCCTGTGGCTTGAAGAATCGGGTGGGTAATGGCATCAGTGACTGAGGAGCAGTGAACTTGGGGGGAAGATGGCAGCTTTGACACGGGGGCACGGGAGATCTGGATAGAGCCACCACATGGGTACTTTCAGGGGCTGGTGCTCAGGAGGAAGTATGTGGGGTGAGGGAGAGTCAATGTGGGAGCCAGGTGGCAGAGCTGACATTATCGTCCCTGGCCAAGGCCTTACTCATTGGAGAAGCAGACATTGCTTTTTTCCCCAGGACACTCCCTTTTGGGGCTGTCACCGTGCCTCAAGTACCCTCCTTGTTGGAACTGATGACCAAGGCTCCATGTGAATGGCAGAACACATCAAGCTGCAAATTTCTTGGAAGTGGCCTTCCAGCCACCTCCCGTTAGCACAAGAGGAACGGACCCCTCTGATGCAGTTGACAAGCTGATTCCTCAAGCCTGAATCCATGCTGCAAGAATGGGTGCAAATGACAGTGGCGACATGCTTTTGTCTGAGGCTTTTCACTGCTTGGAATGACATCCCACTGCACTCTGCTTCATCCTCTGAGGGCCCTGAGATGCAGGCCAGGCAGCCTTCTGCCTCAGTTTCACAGAGAAAGCAATTCAGGCACAGAGAGGCCTAGCAACTTGCACATAATCACACAGCCAGGCAGAACTGGCCAGAATTTGAACCCAGTTCTCCAGCCTCCAACCTGGTCCCCTTTCTATTTCCACTGGATGGTCCTCACAGCAGGGATTGGGGCAGGGAATTGTTCCCAGTGAAAGTCAGCCATTGAGGACTGGGGGTGTGAAAGGTAAAGAGGCTCCCTGGAGACAACGGAGGGACCCCAGGCGAGGGAAGCTGCTGTATAATCCCCACAACTGTCCCGGCCCAACGCATGTCTTTGCTCTGCCCTAAGTGCTTGGTCCTGTGCTCTGTGCTGGTCATCACCTGGAACCCTCAAACATCCTACTCTGAGCCCCTCTTACAGCCAAGAAAATGGATGCTCAGAGAGGTTAAGGAATTTGCCTAAGGTCAATTAGTGAGGAATAGAGGTCTCTGGCCTGTTGGAGCCCAGAGCTTGTGCAAAGGCCCTGAGGTAGGACCCAGGTACAGGGTGCGCTAAAAGAACTGTAAGGAGTGGGTGGGGAGGAGGGAAGAAGCTGTGGAGGTCCCTCTCCAGCCCAATCCAAACCTCACTTGCTCTAGCAAAAGGTTCGGTATGTGGCTTCCTGTTCAGTGCAGCAAGACCCCCTCCATACTGGCCTCGGATTCCTTGGGATGGGGAAAAAGGGTGGCAGAAAGCACCCCCTACCCTACCCCCAGTCCAAGTCAGGAGAAGTAGCTGCAGCTTCCTGGACGGTCGTCTGGAGACCCAGAAAGAGAGAGAAGTGGGTGGGGACGAGGGGCACGGGTAATGACCGAGGTCTTCTGCCCTCAGCGACGCAGACTGGGCTGTAATCGGGGCCTCTTGGGCCAGCAGGGCCTGGCGGGCCTTCCCCAGCGCGGGTTCCCACGCTCCCTTAGGCCCCGCGACGCCCGGCGGGATGCCCTTCCCATTAGGGACTGGGGCGCTGGGCGAGGTCGCCGGGCGCGCGCGGGCACACGGGCACGCACACACGCGCGCGCACACACGCTCCCGCAGCCGTCAGAGGAGGCGAAAGGAACCAAGAAGCGAAAGTGAGCAACCTCTAGTGAAAGAAATAGACATGCACAGACAGCTCAGAGACTGACGCGGGGCCAGCGAGCCGGCCTTCCCGGGCGCGCCCGGGTGCGCAGGCAGTGCGTTCCCCAAGCCGGACGCGCGTTCAGTGGCCACCGAGGAGGGCCCGCCACTCCGAGCTGTCACTCGCTCGCGTCCCCCCAGTCCCTTTCCCTGCTTCTTGCTGCCTCCGTCTTTCAAGCAGCCCGGAGGGCCCCGTGCGAGGCTCCCAGTGGGCGCCGCAGGATCCATCGGGCCCCCCACAATCCATCGCGCCCTGGACCCCGGCGAAGCGCGGCTGGGCCCAGCCTTGAACCCTCGCGGCCGAGGGCCAGAGAGCTCCTCTGACGTTTGAGTCTTTTCGCCCACCAGGCCCAGGCGACCTGCAGAGTCGAGGGCTTTGCCCTCCCGCTTCTCGCCACCCCCACCCATCTGCAGGGACTGTCCCTGCGCTGCGGCTCCCGGGAACGCCCATGCCCTGCAGTGGTCACTGCACAGATGACCTTGGCAAGAGCCATCTCTTGGAGAAGGAACCTCCAAGTGACAGTCCTGAGAGGCCAAGGGCCAGTCGGCCGATGTGAGCAGTGCCTGGCAGCCTCAGAAGGGCTCACCCTTCCCGCCTCCCTGCCCCCACCCTCCCTGCACTAAACCAGCTTTTCCAGCTCTGCAGCCTGGTCAGGTTTCTGGCAGGTGTGGGTTGTTTTCTGCCCCTGGAGCTTGGGTGGGAAAAGAGAAAGGTCGGAGAAGCTGGGTGCCCACCTAGGGCTCTGCCATGCCTGCACCCCTCCTCCAGAGGCGCCCCAGGGACTCTTAGCGTGGAAACAGACCCTGACTTAGCAGAAAAGGCCGGGGTGCCTGTTGGCTGATGAAGTCAGGCCTTTTGGACAGATACAAGTAGAAGCCATGGCTAGTGACGAGGCTCCCCTCCCCTCTGAGTTGCCAGAGCTTGGTGGGCAGTGAACAGCCCCAAAGCTTCTCAACAGACACAGAAGGGCGTGGCTTCTTCCCATTGGGAGGCTATTGGTGGGAGGGTTGCCAGACCCTTCTCAGATCTTGTCTCAGCCGGGTGAGCCTGGGGACACTCGGCCACAGAGGGTGTCCCCAACTAAGCTAGGATGCAGAAACAAAACGCCTTGTCCCAGTCACAGCCCAGCGGTAGACAGAGGGGTAAACAATCAAAATGGGGTGTGAGGACAGCTCTGAAGGAGGCCTGAGCCAGGAGGCATCCCCTGGAAGCACCAGGAGAAGCAGAGAGGGTGCTCTAAGCAAAGGCAGCCACGTGGGAGTCTAGGGGGCACCCAGGAAGCTACAGACCCCAGAGGCTCCACAGACCCAGGCTCTGAGGACTGCCCAGTTGCAGAAAGTCTAGACTCACCATCAAAATCAAAGTAGGAGCTGGGTGCCATGGCTCACGCCTGCAATCCCAGCACTTGGGAGGCCAAAGCAGGTGGATCTCTTGAGGTCAGGAGTTCGAGACCAACCTAACCAACATGGTGAAACACTGTCTCTACTGAAAATATAAAAATTAGCTGGGTGTGGTGGCATTCACCTATAATCTCAGCTGTTTAGGAAGCTGAGGCAGGAGAATTCCTTGAACCCGGAGGGTGAGCCGGGATCGCACCACTGCATTCCAGCCTGGGCAACAGAGCAAGACTCCATCTTGAAAAAAAAAAGACAAGAAAACCAAAGTGGGGAGCCCTCAGGGACTTGGGGCCTCCTTTCATGCTAAAGATGGACAGACTAGGGGCCTGAGAGGTGGTGCCACCTGCCCAAGGTCACCCCACTGGCTAGTTTGGGCTGGGCCCTGGCACACAGTAGGTGCTTACTAACTGGGGCTGTGAGGACTGGAATCCAGGGAGCCAGAGCGAGGGCCACTGCCCTTCCACCCCTACCATCCTATAGATCTTTACTGAGAGCCTTCCACTGCTGGGAGCTCAGCCACATGCGGAAGACTCGAAGAGCCAGGTAAACAGATGGGAACACATGGGTAGTAAGGCCCTCCCAGAGGAGGGAGCCCGGGGATAGAGTATCCCAGGCCTATGCCGAGGCCCCGAAGGGCAGAACATGCTGTGTAACTGAGCAGAGGAGCGGAGGCCAGGAGGGGCATGCAGGCTGCAGAGGGGAATTTGGGTTTCATTTCAAGTGCATGCCTCACACAGGACTGGCATGGAGAGGGCAGGGGGTGCTGCCATGGGGAACCCAGGCCTGGTTGCAGCAGGCCAGAGAAGGGGCTCCAGGAGGAGCCTTTGCTCTTCATGTCCCTGAACCTTTCTCGTTTCCCACCTTCACCTATTATCCAGGAACACAACGGCCCAGAGAAGGGGTTGATCTTCTGGCTTCCCCAGGGGCTTTCCTAGTCCCTCCTAAAGCTCAAGTCCCCTGGATGCAGCAAGGCTGAGCTTCATCACCCTCATCTGCCACCACCAGAGGAGTGTCGTCACCATCATCACCGCCGCAACTAGCGTCCCAGCTGTAGCATTTCTTGAGCCCTCGATCTGTGCCAGGTGCTGGGCCAAGCCCTTCGTGTGCATCCCTTTGACAAAGCAGCGCTGTGAGCACAGGGCTGTTAATCCCATTTTACAGATAAGGAGACTGAGAGAGGCAGGCATTCAGCCAAGATTGCATGCTTGATGCCTTCTCCAGGCAGATGCAGGCTCCAGGAGCTTGAGCATGGCTGACTGGTATGTCAGGTGGAGCTGGAGTCTTTTGTGGGGACTGTTGCTGGAGGTGGGAGGGGCGGGGATTGAGATTGGAGAATGCAAAAAGCAGAAAGGGACCAGGCAAGGTGGCTCGCGCCTGTCATGCCAGCACTTGGGGAGGTCGAGGCCAGAGGATCGATTGAGCCTAGGAGTTTGAGACCAATCTGGGCAACAGAGTGAAACCCCATCTCTACAACTAATAAAAAATTATTCAGAAGTATTTGATTTTGTTTGTTTTGTTTTACTTTTTTTTTTTTTTTTTGAAACAGAGTCTCGCTCTGTCGCCCAGGCTGGAGTGCCGTTGTGCAATCTCGGGTCACTGCAAACTCTGCCTCCCTGGTCCAAGCGATTCTCTTGCTTCAGCCTCCAGAGTAGCTGGGATGACAGGCACCCACCACCACACCTGGCTAATTTTTGTAATTTTAGTAGAGACGGGGTTTCACCATGTTGCCCAGGCTGGTCTCAAACTCCTGACCTCCAGTGATCTGCTCACCTCAGCCTCCCAAAGTGCTGGGATTACAGGCATGAGCCACCATGCCTGGCCGAGGATTTTCTGTCTGTCTTCGGCGCTGTTTGCGTGATCTTGAGGGCCTCTTTGGAATCTCAGGGATGCCCTTCCACAGACGTATATAACCCAGAGACTGATCAGTGGAACATCTTGGCATCCATGCCAATTAGCAGGAATGGCCATGGTATGACTGCACAAACAAACAAATAATAGTTCTTGGAGGCCTTTGTTATAATAGTTATCTCAGCAATTCCATTCTCACTTTTGATCTGGATGAAAACAAATGGAAGAAAGATGAATACCCTCGGATGCCCTGCAAGCTGCCTGCAACCTGCATTTTCTGGACCACGTACTGGACGAGGTCAGATGCTGTAACTAATGACATCCTTCTCCCCCCCACCAAAAAAAAAGCAAAGTATTTGTTTGTGATAAAGTATTAATTAAAAAATATATATAAAGAAAAAAATTAACTGGATGTGGTGGCGCACAGCTGTAGTCCTAGCTACTTGGGAGGCTGAGGCAGGAGTATGGCTTGAGCCCAGGAGGTCGAGGTTGCAGTGAGCCATGATCGTGTCACTGCACTCAGCCTGCATGACAGGGTGAGACCATGTCCTAAAAATACAAGGCAGAAAGGTAGGCTGCAGGATGCAGGTCAGGGAGAGAGCAAAAGGTGAGAGAAAGCTATGTTAACTCCTTGCACACCCTGTGTGCACGCACTGGTAAACATATACATGCACACGCTGGCATATAAAAATGCATGCACCTTGGACATGTGAACGCACACCTGCACACACAAGCAAGCACTGTATGTATGTGTGTACACACACACAAACACGCACACATGGATTCACATGAATGCAACACACCACATGTGTGCCTAGGGGTGCACACATGCTGCACGTGCACATGGACACCAACGCAATACATGCACCCTGAACCCCAAAACAGGCCATCTGCACATTTCTTTCCTTAGCAATGATCATGGTTCATTCATTCATGCAATAAATGTATATTGAGCCATTTTTGGTGCCAAGGCAGGCAATGGGCACTGCAGACTGAGCCAGGAGGGCCCCACAGTCCCAGCCCGCTTGCCCCGGAGAAGCTCACGGACTAGACCAGGGGGCAGGGAGGGGGACAGACGGTAAGCAGGGAACTAAGCTTTTGCAGGGGATTTGCTCCTGTTGCCCTGGAACAGAAGCACAGAGATCCGGGGCCTGAGAACCATCTGTGGGGGCTGCTGGAATGAGCAGGAGTGAGGGGCCCAGGGTTTGGGCACATGACATGTTGGGAAGGGATCTGGCCAGGAAAGAAGAGGCTGGGGTGAGACCCAGACAGGCCTAGCAAATGTGGAGTCTGAGTTTGCAGACCCGATAGGCCCAGGAGCATTCCTCTTCCACCCGCTGCGCCACTGTGAGCGCCTGAGGGAGCCTCCGCTGCCCCCTCTCTGCCCCCACCCACTCATCTCCCAGTGCCCAGAAAGGTAAGTGCCTATCAAATACAAGAGTGCCTCTTGAATACAAGATTCTGTTCTGGCGGGGCGCGGTGGCTCAAGCCTGTAATCCCAGCACTTTGGGAGGCCGAGATGGGCAGATCACGAGGTCAGGAGATCGAGACCATCCTGGCTAATATGGTGAAACCCCATCTCTACTAAAAAATACAAAAAACTAGCGGGGTGAGGTGGCGGGCGCCTGTAGTCCCAGCTACTCGGGAGGCTGAGGCAGGAGAATGGCGTAAACCCGGGAGGCAGAGCTTGCAGTGAGCTGAGATCCGGCCACTGCACTCCAGCCCGGGCGACAGAGCGAGACTCTGTCTCAAAAAAAAATAAAAAAAAAGATTCTGTTCTACACTTGACACAAACAATGCCGTTTTGCTGTCTCCATCTGCTTCTTCCCCATCCCCACCACGTACACACACAGACCTCAGTCTCCCCATCTGGGCAATGGGTATGTACCAGCCCCTCCTCACACAGCCGTGAACTGAGTTATGGGAGACTGTTTCACAGAGGAGGCTGCACCGTTCCCTGCTCCTCTAGGCAAAGAGCAGCCCCTCGGAGGAAGCCCATGGCACCCGCTCCCTGAGGCACCCCAGGATGCTCACCCATCTCCCGCCACACACATGTATGCAGCCCCCCGACTCCACACCTCACAAAGACCCCTACCACACCTACCCTCCACCACTCCCCACGCCCCCCAACACACACACATACTCGCCACCCTGGGCAACCCAGCCAGTCTCGCCTCCCCCTGCTGAGCCCCCCTCAAATCCTGGACCCAGCAGTGACAAGCAGGCGCGACCCGCGGCCACCCCCACCCCTAGCTGCAGGGCTGTGTTCATTGATCCAAAGATGCTCTTTCCTTTTCCTCAGGCGCTTCTCTGAAGGATGGAAAAATCGATGCCCGCAGAAACGCAGGTGCAGGGAAGGTACGGACAGTGCTGGGGAGAAGACCAAGGGCAGGGGAGAGCCAGACGCCGGGGTCCCGGCCGGCTGGGCTGCAGCTGGCTCTTTCTCACTTCCCAGAACCACCTCAGAGGCAGGCGTGGTCAGTCCGACAGCCAGCGCTGCTTTGTCTTTTAATATTTTGCCCTGATGACAAAAGCTGTATGTGCTCATTGTAGAAAATAAAAATCACTGAATCCATCCCCAGAGGTAACCTCCCTGCTAACGTGCACAGTAAATCCTTCCAGCCTTTTTTTTTTCTCTGCACACTGAATGTGGTTTTTATTTTTGCAAAAATGGTACGTGCTTGGCTGCTTTTTTCACCCAACACTATGCCACCGACATCCTTCTGTGTAAAGACCTGTCGTCAGCATCTTGGTATCCGAAGGCTGCACCATGATCTGCCTTGTTGGGTGGTGGAGGCATAGCACAAGGGTTAGGATCAGAATCTTGGCTACTTGCTATGTGACCTTGGACTGGTGGCTACATTCTCTGACCTCAGTGTGGTCGTCTTCTGGGAGATGGGGTTACTAAAGCCTGCCTTATAGCATTGTGGTGAGAATTACATGAGAAAACAGGCAGGAAGCACTCCTTCCAAGTGGAGTCCGTCGAAAGCACACTATTGGCTGTGGCTATAATTATTTTTAATCTTTATCATTACACAGCTAAACCATTGTTTACTCAACCCATTCTATTATTGAACATATAGGTTGTTTACTCAATTTCCTTTAAAGAAGAAGGCTGCAGTGCATGTCCTTGCTAAGGGATCTTTGACAAGTTCTCAATTATTGATCTTGAGAAATTTCTAGAAGGAAAACTCTGGTCATTTTAGGGCCTGTGCTACGTTCTGCCAAATTACCCTCCAAAATGTCCCAGTGACACTCTGTATTGGCTTCCTAGGGCTGTCGGAAAAATGAGCACACTCTTGATGGCTTAAAACAACAGAAATTCATTCTGTCACAGCTCTGGAGGCTCAAAGGCCAACATCGAGTTGTCGTCAAAGCTGCATTCCCTCCCAAGATCCGAGGGAAGAATGCTCCTTTGCATTTTCCAGCTTTTCTCAGCTGCTGGTATTCCTGGACTGGTGGACTCATCACTCCAGTCTCCTCCTCTGTCTGTCTATCTTCTTCCCGAGTGTCTCTTATCAGGACGCATTGAATTCAGGGTTCACCTGGATATTCCAGGACAACCTCCTCATTTCAAGATCTTTAACTTGGCCAGGCAAAGTGGTTGACACCTGTAATCCCAACACTTTGAGAGGGCAGAGGTGGGAGGATTGCTAGAGCTCAGGAGTTTGAGAACAGCCTGGACAACACAGTGAGACTCCCCATCTCTACAAAAAGTAGAAAAATTAGCTGGGCATAGTGGCACACACCTGCTTTCCCAGCTACTCAGGGAACTGAAGTAGGAGAATTGCTTTGGCCCAGGAGTTTGAGGCTGCAGTGAGCTGTGATTGTATTACTGCACTCCAGACTGGGTGACAGAGTGAGAGCCTGACTCAAAAAAAAAAAAAATTCCTGGCTGGACACAGTGGCTCATGCTTGTAATCCCAGCATTTTGGGAGGCTGAGGCAGGTGGATCACCTTAGGTCAGGCATTTGAGATCAGCCTGGCCAACATGGTGAAACTCCATCTCCACTAAAAGTACAAAAAATTAGCCGGACGTGGTGGCACACACCTGTAATACCACCTACTCAGGAGGCTAAGGCACAAAAATCACTTAAGCCGGGGAGGCAGAGGTCGCAGTGAGCTGAGATCATGCCATTGCACTCTAGCCTGGGCAAAAAGAGCAAAACTCCATCGCAAAATAAATAAATAAATAAATAAATAAATAAATAAATAAATAATCCTTACCTTAATTACATTGACAAAATGTACCTTTTTCCAAATAAGACAGCGGGTGTGGTGGCTCATGCCTATAATCCCAGCACTTTGGGAGGCCAAGATGGGAGGATTGCTTGAGGCCATGAGTTTGAGACCAAGGGAAGAAGGATTCTGTGGAACCCCTTTTCCTTCACCACACAGGATATTTTAATCTTTTTGAAATTTTTGGCCAGTTTGATAGGGCAAAAGGATAACTTGTTTTAACATGTATTTCTTTTGTTATTAGTGAAAATGAACCTACTCTCATATACTTGTTGGCTATTTGTATTTCTTATTTTGTGAATTACTAATTTATGTCCTTTGCATATGTCCCTACTAGGTATTAAGTGTCTTCTAATGGATATGTGAGAGCTCTTTGTAGATGCAGGATATTGAGCCTTTATCATCTCTTGTAAATATCTTCTTAATTGGTCACTTACTTTTTAGGGCTTTTTTCATAGTTCTTCCATGTACATAACTTTTAAACTTTTTTGTAGCAAAGCTTCAGGAGGATTTTACCATCTGTTGAATAATTAAACAGGTCTTTCCCATCACATTATTTTCATCTAGCACTTTTATAGTTCCATTTTTATACTTAAGTTTTCATTTTGTCTGCGATTTATTTTAGTTATGGTGTATGTTAAGGCTAACAGCCTCCCTCCAGCCCCAGGTATTGAGCAGTTGTCTTAATACCATTTAATAAATAGCTCATCTTTTCCCTACTGATTTTAAATGATGCCTTTATAATCTATTAAATTTGACTTCTGGTTCTGGTAACCTAGCAGACTGAGCTAATGTTGACACTGCTCCTGCTAGGAATATGGACAAAATTTAACAACAACAACAACAACAACAAAAAATAATTGATCTTGAAAGAAAAAACTGGGAGATCACCCAGTACTGGAGTTTGGGAGGATGCAACTGGAAGAAGAAGCCATTCTGCAACTGAGAACCCAACAAAAAGGCAAGATCCTTACTGAACAGGAGCTCACAGCTGAAAATGCAAACCACAGGATGAACTGATCCGCAACAGGGAGTGTCAGCAGACAAAACAAGAAGAGAATTAGACCACCAAGAAATTGGGATAAGAGCACACTCTGAAAGAGACTACAAAACAAGTGTGTTTTAAATTATTAAAAGAAAAAAAATAAGAAAATGAAAAGACACCGTGAAAAAAGAGGTAGCCAGGTGCAGTGGCTCATGCCTATAATTCCAGCACTTTGGGAGGCTGAGGCAGGCGGATCATTTGAGGTCAGGAGTTCAAGACCAGCCTGGCCAACATAGTGAAACCCTGTCTCTATGAAAAATATAAAAATCAGCCAGGCATGGTGGTGAGCACCTGTAGTACCAGCTACCACTCAGGGGTCTGAGTTGGGAGGATGGCTTGAGCCTGGGAGGCAGAGGTTGCAGTGAGCCGAGATCACGCTACTGCACTCAAGCCTGGGTGATAGAGCCAGACCTTGTCTCAAAAAAAGAAGACAAAAGAAAAGAAAAGAAAAGAAAACAATACAAACAAAAATAAGAAGCAAAGTTGAAGGAAAAACAAAGATCTTCTTGAAAGGAAAACTGTAGCCACTGAAAATAAATTTCAATGGGTTGGTTAAATAGCAGATAAGACACAGCTGAAGAAATGTTCATGAACTGAAAGACAGAACTGAGGAAATTACCCAGAATGTAGCCCCCAAAGATAAAGAGGGCCAGGTGGAGTGACTCATGCCTATAATACCAGCACTTTGGGAGGTCAAGGCAGGAGGATCACAAGACCAGGAATTTGAGGCCAACCTGGGCAACATAGCAAGACACCCTGTCTCTACAAAAAAATTTAAAAAATTAGCTGGGTGCAGTGACACATGCCTTTAATCCTAGCTACTGGGGCTTGAGGCAGGAGGATTGCTTGAGCCCAGGAGTTCAAGGTTCAGTGAGCTATGATCGCACCACTGCACTCCCACTTAGGCAACAGAGTGAGACGCTGCCTCTAAAAATATATTTTTTAAAGAAACAAAGATAAAGAGAGAAATAATAAAAATAGAAACACATTGAAAAGAATAAAAGAGTTCAATGTATGGCTTAGAGAAGACCTGGAAAGAGATAGATTATGAGGAAGATGGAAAAGAGATCATTTTCAGCATGATAATGTCTGAGAATATTCCAGAATTGATGAAAGACACAATTCCTCAAATTCAATAAATGAATCAGGCTGGGCACAGTGGCTCACGCCTGTAATCCCAACACTTTGGGAGGATTAGGTAGGAAGATAGCTTGAGCCCAAGAGTTTGAGACCAGTCCTGGCAACATAGTGAGACCTCGTCTCTACAAAAAATTAAAAAAATAGCCAGGAGCAGTAAAAAAAAAAAAAAAAATGCATCAACCACAAAAAGGATATATAATAGTGAATCTACACCCTATTATCTATACCAAATATGTAATCCTAAAGACAAAGAAAATCACTTTAAAAAACCAGAAAAGAAGAAGAGATTACCTAATAGCATCCGTAATAAAGATGTTCTGAGTACTTTACACATTAACTCTTTAAGTCCTCAAAACAACACTATTAGTGTTATTTTTGTTTTATTTTATTTACTGAGACAGGGTCTCACTCTATCACCCAGGCCGGAGTGCAGTGGCGTGATCACAGCTCACCACAGTCTTGACCACCCAGGCTCAGGTGATCCTTCCACCTCCTCCCAAGTAGCTGGGACCACTGGTAGCACGCACCACCACTCCCGGCTAGTTTTTGTACTTTTTGTAGAGACAGAGTTTCACCATGTTGGTCAGCCTGGTCTTGAACTCCTGACCTCAAGTGATCCAACTGCCTCGGCCTCCCAAAGTGCTGGGATTGTAGGCCTGAGCCATCACACCCAGTCAACTATTAGTGTTAATATCCACATTTTAAAGATGAAAAAATCAAGGGATAGAAAACTTAAGTAATCTTTATTACTTAATGCTACTTAATTTTTGTTACAATAATGACCCCTAAAGAATTTGGCCAGGCGTGGTGGCTCGTGCCTGTAATCTCAGCACTTTGGGGGTCTGAAGCCAGCAGATTGCTTGAGCTCAGGAGTTCGAGACCAGCATGGGCAACATGATGAAACCCCATCTCTACAGAAAGTACAAAAATTAGCAGGGCGTGGTAACATACCCCTGTGGTCCCAGCTACTTGGGAGGCTGAAGTGGGAGGATTGCTTGAGCCCAGAAAGTCGAGGCTGTAGGGATCTGTACTGCATGACTGCACTCTAGCCTGAGCCAACAGAATGAGATCCTGTCTGAAAGAAAAAAAAAAAAAAGAAAGAAAGAAAGAAAAGAAAAGAAAAGAAAAGAAAAGAAAAGAAAAGAAAAGAAAAGAAAGAAAAAGAAAAAATTGGCTGGGTGCAATGGCTCATGCCTGTAAACCCAGCACTTTGGGAGTCTGAGGTGGGCGGATCACAAGGTCAGGAGTTTGAGACCAGCCCAGTCAATTTGGTGAAACCCCATCTCTACTAAAAATACAAAAATTAGTTGGGCATGGTTGCGGGTGCTTGTAGTCCCAGCTGTTCGGGAGGCTGAGGCAGGAGAATCACTTGAACCCGGGAGGCGGAGGTTGCAGTGAGCCAAGATCACGCCATTGCACTCTAGCCTAGGCAACAAAGCAAGACTGTCTCAAAAAAAAAGAAATCTCACTTCCCCATGATTTTGCTACTCATCTCCTTAAGAGGATATTCTTGCCACAGAGTGAGAAGCTGAGTCCTTTTCCACCCCCTTTGAATCTGGAATGGCCTTGAGATCTCACCAATGGAGAGTAGCAGAGATGATGTTATGCCTCTTCCAAAGCCAGGCCTTAGGAAGCTGCAAGCCTTCTACCTTTGCTATCTTAGAACAAACACTTACACCACAAGAAGCCCAGTGTAGGCAGGGCACAGTGGCTCACACTTGTAATCCAAGCACTTTGGGAGGTCAAGGCAGGTGGATTACTTGAGTCCAGGGGTTCAAGACCAGCCTGGGCAACATGGCAAGACATAGTCTCTACCAAAAATAAAATAAATCATTCAAACCTGGTGGCATACACCTGTGGTCCCAGCTACTTGGGAGGCTGAAGCGGGAGGATCACTTGAGCCCTAGAGGCAGAGGTTGCAGTGAGCTGTGACTGTGCCACCACACTCCAGCTTGGGCAACAGAGTGAGACTGTGTCTCAAAAAATAAAAAGAAGCCCAGTGTAGATTCTGGTGGAAGGGAACCACCCATTAGACGGCCAACACCACTGGCCAGACATACCAGTGAATTCATCTAGAACCCTCCACCACAGGTGTTACAGGATGAATTACGTTATCTCCTGCCCCCCTGCCTCACCACAAATTCACATGTTGAAGTTCTAACCCCAGTACTTCAGAATGTGATTGTGTTTGGATAGAGGGCTTTTTTTGGGGGGGAGGGGGCGGCGGGGGGCGGGGATGGAGTCTTGCTCTGTCACCCAGGCTGGAGTGCAGTGGCATGATCTCAGCTCACTGCAACCTCTGCCTCCCGGGTTCAAGCAATTCTCCTGCCTCAGCCTCCCGAGTAGCTGGGATTACAGGCACGTGCCACTGTGTCCGGCTCTTTTTTTAATATTTTTAGTAGAGACGGGGTTTCACCGTGTTAGCCAGGCTGGTCTCGATCTCCTGACCTCGTGATCTGCCCACCTTGGCCTCCCGAAGTGCTGGGATTACAGGTGTGAGCCCCTGTGCCAGGCCAATAGAGGGCTTTTAAAGATGTTATTAAGGTAAAACGGGGTCATAATCTAATATGACTGGTGTCCTTATAAGAAGAAATTAGGGCTGGGCGCGGTGGCTCATGCCTATAATCCCAGCACTTTGGAAGGCTGAGGCAGGCAGATCACGAGGTCAGGAGATTGAGACCATTCTGGCGAACATTGTGAAACCACGTCTCTACTAAAAATACAAAAAAATTAGCCGGGCACGGTGGTGGGCGCTTGTAGTCCCAGCTACTCGGGAGGCTGAGGCAGGAGAATGGCATAAACACGGGGAGTGGAGCTTGCAGTGAGCCGAGATCACGCCACTTCTCTCCAGCCTGGGTGACAGAGCAAGACTCCATCTCAAAAGAAAAAAAAAGAGAAGAGATTAGGACACAGGCAAGCACCGTGTGCAGATGCTGAAAGAAGGGGGCTTCTGTAAGCCAAGGAGAGAAGAAACTAACTGTGCCAAGATCTTGACCTGGGACTTCTATCATCTAGAATTGTGAGAAAATACCTTTCTGTGATTGATTGATTGACTGATACCCAGGCTGCAGTGGTCTGATCACGGCTCATGCAAATCCTGGGGCTCCAGTGATTCTCTCATCTCAGCCTCTTGAGTAACTGGGACCAGAGGTGCATGCCACCACTCCTGGCTAAGTTTATTTTTGCATTTTTGTAGGGACGGGGTTTCGCCATGTTGCCCAGGCTGGTCTCAAACTCCTGGGCTCAAGCGATCTTCTTGCCTCAGCCTCCCAAAGTGCCGAGATTACGGGTGTGAGCCACCGTGCCCAGCAGTTTTCTGTTTTTAACCCACCTAGCCTGTGGTATCTTGTTAAGACAGCCTTAGCAAACGAATATATCATTCAAACTCCAAGCGAGAGCAGCCACATGAAAGACCCCGGGCAAGACTAGCAGAAGAACTGCCCAGCTGAGCCCAACCCAAATTGCAGAATTGTGACTGTAGATAACCAGGCACAAATTCACAAAATGATGAAAGACAGGGCCAGGACTTGGACCCAGACAGCCCAGGACTCCAGGACGCATGCCTTCCCCACTGGCACAAAGCCCACAAGAAAACAGCAAAGCCCATCAGCAATGACAGAGGACAAAAATGCAATAATCATCTCTTCAAGAGGATGAAAGAAAATATTTGTCAACCAAAACTGTCTTTCAGCTCAACTGTCTTTCAAGAGCAAGGGCAAAATAAAGACATTTCAGACAAAGACTGAGGAACTTTACCACTCACAGCTCTTTGCTGAAAGAGCTCGTAAAAGATGACCTAAGGAAGAAGGGAATCAACCCCTGTATCAAGCACATTACGCAAGAAGCAATGAATGGAGATATGGAAACATGGGTAAAATTTAAATAAGAGCTGACCATAAAATCAACAATCATAATGACCAATGGTGGATTAAAACGAGGTGGAACTGCTGGGTACAGTAGCACATGCCTGTAGTCCCAGCTACTCAGGAGGCTGAGCAGAAGGATCATTCGAGGCCAGGAGCTCTGGGCTGGAGTGGCCTATGCCAGTTGGGTGCTGGCGCTAAACTCTGCATCAATACGATGATCTCCCAGGAGGCCACCAGGTTACCCAAAGAGGAGTGAACTGGCCTAGGGTGGAAACAGAGCAGGTAAAAATTCCTGTGCTAATCAGTATCGGGGTGCAATCTATGAGTAGCTATTGCACTCCAGCCTGAGCAACATAACAAGGCCCTGTTTCAAAAAGAAAGAAAAGGAAGGAAGGAAGGAAGGAAGGAAGGAAGGAAGGAAGGAAGGAAGGAAGGAAGGGAAGGAAGGAAGGAAAGAAGGAAAGGAAGGAAGGAAGGAAGGAAGAAAGGAAGGAAGGAAGGAAGGAAGGGAGGGAGGGGAACTAAATACTAGGCAATCATAATATGGTGTTTGGAAGGTGTGATTGGAGTTAAATCACTCCAAGACCTTGTACTACCAAGCAGGAGGGTGAAAAGTAGTGATATTGATTATAAGTCAATTTTTTTTTTTTTTTTTTAAGACGGAGTTTTGCTCCGGTTGCCCAGGTTGGAGTGCAATGGTGTGATCTCGGCTCACTGCAACCTCCACCTCCCAGGTTCAAGTGATTCTTCTGCCTCAGGCTCCCAAGTAGCTCACCATGCCCAGATAATTTTTTGTATTTTTAGTAGAGATGGGGTTTCTCCATGTTGTTCAGGCTGGTCTCCAACTCCTGACCTCAGGTGATCTGCCTGCCTCAGCCTCCCAAAGTGCTAGGATTACAGGTGTGAGCCACTGTGCGCAGCTGAAGATTATAAACAAATTTTATGCATGGTAAAAACCTAAAGATAATCTCTAAAAGGCATAAATGGAATGTGTAACTTTCAAACCAATAAAGGGAAAAGGTGTGAAATAAAGAGACACGATCAATCTGATAGCAAAAAAGAGGAGGGAGGGAGAGGGGAAAGCTGTGAGATTTTTGTATGTTGATTTTATAGCTGACTACTTCAGTAGAATGCTTTCATTATTTAATAGTTTTTCATTTGCTTCCCTTGGATTTTCAAGTGGACAATTATAATATCCACAAGTAAGGATAATTTGTCTCGTTTTTAGTGGTTGTCCTTTAATTTGTGTTTCTTGTCTTATTGCATTGTCCAGAACTTTCAGAGCAAAATAACATTATAGAGCATATATGAAGCATCCTTGCTACGTTCAAGACATTGATAAGAATGTTTCCAGTACTTTTAAAATATTATTTTATTATTTATTTATTTGTTTGTTTTGAGATAGAGTCTCACTCTGTTGTCCAGGCTGGAGTGCAGTGGTGTAACCTTGGCTCACTGCAACCTCCACCTACCTGGTTCAAGCAATTCTTCTGCCTCAGCCTCCCGAGTAGCTGGGACTACAGGCGCCCACCACCATGCCCGGTTAATTTTTTGTATTTTTAGTAGAGATGGGGTTTCACCACATTCCCTCAGCCTCACGAGTACCACCGCCACCACACCTGGCTAGTTTTTATATTTTTAGTACAGATGGGGTTTCATCATGTTAGCCAGGATGGTCTTGATCTCCTGACCTCGTGATCCGCCCACCTCGGCCTCTCAAAGTGCTGGGATTACAGGCGTGAACCACCGCACCCGGCCCTGGCCACTACATTCTTAAGATGGCTAGGGAGGCTTTCCATCTTTCCTGCGTCCCAAAACAGTATTTGAAAGAGCTTACTAGTAAAAGTGTCAGGACCCAACACTTCTCTAGGAAGTCTAGGAAGTAGCTCTTTCTCTACCTTTTCTTTTCTTTTTCTTTTTTAAAAATTTATTTAATTATTTTATTTTGAGATAGAGTCTTGCTCTGTTACCCAGGCCGTCCACACTGGAGTGCAGTCTGCTCACTGCAGCCCCCACCTCCCAGGCTCAAGCAATTCTGCCACCTCAGCTCCCAGAGTAGCTGGGACTACAGGTGTGCGCCATCACACCTGGCTAATTGTGTTCATTTTTTGTAGAAATGGTATCTCACTATGTTGCCCAGATTGGTCTCAAACTCCTGGACTCAAGGGATCCTCCCACCTTGGCCTCTTGAAGTGTAGGGATTACAGGCATGAGCCACCAAGCCCAGCCCTCCCTTTCCAATTTATCCTGCAGTAATAGGTTTTTTTGGTTTTCTCCTACTTGTGGAATCAGTTTGGTTATGTGTATTTTCTTATTAAAATATCCATTTGTTCATATTTCCACATTTATTATTATAAGTTTGCTTATTATAAGTTAAGTTTTAGAATTTCCTTTTTTGCCTTTATTGTGCATTTGTTTCTCTCTGCTTATTTTCTTTGGATCTGCTAGAAGTTTACCTAATTTATTAGATTTTCAAAACACCAAGTCATATAATTATTTTTATTTCTATCATTTTTCTCTTTTCTAATATATTAGATACTTCTTTTTATCTTTATCGATTCCTTCTGTCTCCTTTCCTTAACTTTATTTTGTTCTTTTTCTAAGTTCTCGAGTTGAATCTTAATTTATTGACTTTCATAATTTCTTATTTAAGAAATTCATAATATTGACTATGAATTTCCTCCTCATAACATTTTAGCCACTTTCACATATGTTTGGATATGTGGTATTTGCAGCGTAACAGTTTGTCATGTAGGTTTTATTTAAAGTTATTTACGAAAGTGGTTTTTAATTTTCAAATGGTTGGTTTTTTAATTTAAACTTTTGTTAATAATTTCTAGCTTAATTGCACTGTGGTTAAAGAACGAAGCTCTCACTATATCTGCTTTGGGGGTTCTATCGAGTTTTTCTTTGTGGCCTAATATGTGATCAATTTTTATAAATGTTTGATGGGCTCTGGCAAAGAAATGAGTACCTTTTATTTGTAGGGTACTAAGTTCAATTATTAAATCAATCTTATTCATTATATTATTCCGATCCTACATAAATTGTGGGGGAGGTACTATTTAAATATGTAAAAGAGGCTGGGTGTGCTGACTCATGCCTATAAGCACTTTGGAAGGCTGAGGTGGACGGATCATATGAAGAAGCCAGGAGTTTGAGACCAGCCTGGCCAATGTGGTGAAACCCGTCTCTACCAAAAATACCAAAACCAGCCAGAGTGGAGGCACACGACTAATCTCAGCTACTCAGGAGACTGAGACAGGAGAATCCCTTGAACCCAGGAGGCGGAGGTTGTGGTGAGCTGAGATCACGCCACTGCACTCCAGCCTGGGCCACAGAGTGAGACTCAAAAAAAAAAAGACTAAATATGTCAAAGACGGACATGTTAAAGACTCCTCCTCGCACCACAGTTTTTTCTTTGACCTTGTGTGTGTGTCTAAGATATCACTCTCCCTGGTTGGAGCCAGTGCTGTGTAGGACATAAAGTATCATGACAATCAGATATTTCCTGTGGCTTGTCCCCTCTATCAATACAAAGGACCTTGCGTCCTATCTCATGATTTTTGCCTGTGATTCTTTATCTGATGTAAATATTATTGCCTTTACTTTTATTCAACTTGAATTTGCCTCACATAACTTTGCCCAGTATTTTGTATTTTTAACCTCTTTATGTCCTTTGGTTTTCTTTTTTTTTTTTTTTTTGCCTCTGTCGCCCAGGCTGGAGTGCAGTAGGGGAATCTCGGCTCACTGCAACCTCCGCCTCCCAGGTTCAAGCCGTTCTCTGCCTCAGCCTCCTGACTAGCTGGGATTACAGGCGCCTGCCACCATGCCTGGCTAGTTTTTGTATTTTTAGTAGAGATGGGGTTTCATCATCTTGGCCAGGCTGATCTTGAACTCCTGACCGTGTGATCCACCCGCCTCGGCCTCCCAAAGTGCTGGGATTACAGGTGTGAGCCACCATGACTGGCCTGGTTTTATTTCTTGTAATCACCAAATAGTTAGAATTTCATCTAAGTTTTTGTTTTATCCAATCTGAGAGTCATGGATATTTTCCTAGGAAAATGTAATGCATTTACATTTATTATTAACATTGACACACTGGATCTTATGATTCCACATCTCCTTATAGTGGCTTCCTTTTGTTTTCTGCATTTTGTTCTGTGGTTTTTTGCTTTAGTCTTCCCCCAGACGTTTTGTGGTTGTTGTTATTGTTGTTATTGTTGTTTTTGTTGTTGAGATGGAGCCTCACTCTGTTGCCCAGGCTGGAGTACAGTGGCCTGATCTCGGCTCACTGCAACCTCCACCTTCCAGATTCAAGCAATTCTCCTGCCTCAGCCTCCCGAGTAGCTTGGACTACAAGCACATGCCACTACCCCAGCTAATTTTTGTATTTTTAAAAGACAGGGTTTTATCATCTTGGCCAGGCTGGTCTTGCACTCCTGAACTCAAGTGATCCGCCCGCCTCGGCCTCCCAAAGTGCTGGGATCACATGCATGAGCCACCGCACCCAGCCCCCCTAGCCTTTTGTTAGCAGATATTTCCTTTCTAATTTCACTAGAAGTCATCTTTACATTGTAGAATGCCACTCCTTTGTCGCTGCCTGGTCATCTTACTAGAGCTGGAAGCAGCACTGTGGAGCCGCTCTTCTTTAAGGTGGTGAACAGGGCCCACCACTCTTTGGTTTATGTTTAAGTGATTTAAAGCCTTAGATCCAGATGGTTAAATCATGATTTTCACGTTATATGATTTTATAGTTAAGAAAATTTTTGATATTTTATGCAGTCTGGAAACAATATTTACAGTCATTAATTAGCCTTGCTGCTTTTTAACTGGTTCCTGTGCTAACATCCAAGCTTTTTCTTCTCCCCTCTCTGGACAATATTCTCAAATAAGTTTTCCATGTCCAAGCTCTTTAAGCCACAGGGTTGTCATTCTTCAATTCCCAGCTGAAGGAGACATCCCTTTCTGTAATAAGTGCATTTTCCTCAAACTTCACAAACATGACTCCCTGATCAGTTAGCAAGTAATAGGATACAATCTAAACTACCCTGGCTTTTGTTCTGTTCTAAATACAGATGCACCTTGTCTTTGTTGTTGCTGTTGTTGTTGTTTGGGACAGTCTCGCTCTGTCACACAGGCTGCAGTGCAGTGGTGCGATCTCAGTTCACTGCAACCTCCGCCTCCCAGCTTCAAGCGATTCTCCTGCCTCTGCCTCCGAAATAGCTGGGATTACAGGTGCACACCACCATGCCCAGCTAATTTTAAAAATTATGTTTGTAGAGATGGTCTCGCTATGTTGCCTAGGCTGGTCTTCAACCCCTGTGCTCCTGCAATCCTCCCACCTTGGCCTCCTGAGTAGCTGAGATCTCAGATGTGCGCCACCATGACTGGCTAATTTGTATTATAGGGTCTTGTTATGTTGCCCAGGCTGGTCTTGACCTCCTGGGATCAAGTGATCCTCCTGCCTAGACCTCCCAAAATGCTGAGATTACAGGTATGAGACACCACGCATGGTCCCAAGATCTTCTGCAGTCCTTTTACATCTTGCGATTTTTCCCCCAAGTGTCTGCATTCCGTGCTAGACTGAAACCTCCATGAAGGCAAGTTTTGTTTTCATAGTTATTTCTAGGGCCTGGCACACACTAGATGCTCAGTAATTATTTGCTAAATGAACTGGTGACTATTTTATAGCCCTTGTGGTATGCATATGGGTCAGATACATTGTATTCAAGACTTTATTCTCCTCTGCCCACATTTCACTACACATTTTTGAAGCCTTCCTAATCACATGATTACTTTCATCTTTGTTTGGAGGTATGTTAAGAAAGAGTTTAATTAAATATATTACTTTTTTTTTTTTTCTGAGACAGAGTGGTGCTCTGTCGCCCATGCTGGAGTGCAGTGGCATGATCTCAGCTCACTGCAACCTCCGCCTCCCGGGTTCAGCTGATTCTCCTGCCCCAGCCTCTGAGTAGCTGGGACTACAGGCGTGCAGCACCATGCCTGGCTCCTTTTTGTATTTTTAGTAGAGACGGGGTTTCACCATGTTGGCCAGGCTGGGCTTGAACTCATGACCTCAAGTGTTTCTCCCTCCTCAGCCTCCCAAAGTGCTGGGATTACAGGCGTGAGCCACCGTGCGCATTATCAGAAGCACCTAGTCCTATTGTGCTTTACAGATACTGTGTTTTTTACAAACCGCAGGTTTGTGGCAACCCTGCATCAAGCAGGTGGATCAGCACCATCTTTCCAGGAGCATGTGCTCTCTTCATGTCTCTGTGTCACATCTTGATAATTCTCACAATGTTTCAAACTTCATTGTTATTACTATTATTTTATATCTATTATGGTGATCTTTGCTGTTACTATTGTAATTGTTTTGGGGTGCCACAAACCATACCCTCTCTCCAGGACTCCCTATTCCCTGAAACAAAACAACATTGAAATTAGACCAGTTCATAACCCTACAATGGCCTCTAAGCGTTTGAGTGAGAGGAAGAGTCCAACATTCCTCTCTTTAAATCCAAAGCTATAAATGATTCAGCTTCATGAAGAAGGCATGTTGGGCCAGCATGGTGGCTCACACCTGTAATCCCAACACTTTGGGAGGCTGAGGCAGGCAGATCACTTGAGGTCAGGAGTTCAAGACCAGCCTGGCCAACGTGGTGAAACCCCGTCTCTACTAAAATACAAAAATTAGCTGGGCGTGATGGCACATGCCTGTAGTCCCAGCTACTTGGGAGGCTGAGGCAGGAGAATGACTTCAACCCAGGAGGTGGAGGTTGCAGTGAGCCGAGATCGTACCAATGAGCTCCAGCCTGGACAACAGAGATAGACTCCATCTCAAAAGAAAAAAAAAAAAAAAAAAAGAAGAAGAAGGCATAATGAAAGCCAAAATAAGCCAAAAACTAGGCTTCTTGCACCAGTTAACCAAGTTGTGAATGCAAAGCAAAAGTTCTTGAAGGAAATTAAAAGTGCTATTCCAGTGAACAAATGAATGATAAGAAAGTGACACAGCGTTAGTGCTGACAGCAAGAAAGTTTTTTTGGTCTGGATAGAAAATCGAGACAGCCACAACATTGTCTTAAGCCAAAGCCTAACTCAGCGTCAAGCTCTGACTCTCTTCAGTTCTATGAAGGCTGAGAGAGGTGAGGAAGCTGCAGAAGAAAAGTTGGAAGCTAGCAGAGGTTGATTTATGAGGTTTAAGGAAAGAAGCCGTCTCCATAACGTGAAAGTGGAAGATGAAGCAGCAAGAGCTGACAGAGAAGCTACTGCGGGTTATCCAGAAGGTTCAGCGAAGATCATTGAAGAAGGCAGCTACCCTAAACAACAGATTTTCTTTTTCTTTTTTCTCTTTTTGAGATGGAGTCTTGCTCTGTCGTGCCCAGGCTGGAGTGCAGTGGTGCAATCTTGGCTTACTGCATTAATTAATGTTGTTTTCATGTCTTATAACGCAACATCCATTCTGTAGCCCATGGATCAAGTGATTCTCCTGCCTCAGCCTCCCAAGTGGCTGGGATTACAGGCACCCGCCACCACACCTGGCTAATTTTGTGTATTTTTAGTAAAGACAGGGTTTCACCATGTTGGCCAGGCTGGTCTCGAACTCTCGAACTCCTGACCGCCAGTGATCTGCTTGCCTCAGCCTCCCCAAGTGCTGAGATTACAGGCATGAGCCACCGGGCCTGGCCTAAGAGATTTTCAGCATAGATGAAACAGGCTTATAGTGGAGGAAGATGCCATCCAGGAGTTTCATAGCTAGAGAGCAGGTGTCAGTGTCTGCCTTCAAAGCTTCAAAAGACATGCTGGCTCTCTTGTTAGGAGCTAATGCAGCTGGTGACTTTCAGTTGAAGTCAGTGCTCATGTGCCATCCTGAAAATCCCAGGACCCTGGAGGATGATGCTAAATCTACTTTTCCTGTGTTCTATAAATGGAACAACAAAGCCTGGACGAGGGCACATCTGTTTATAGCGTGGTTTACTGAATATTTTAAGCCCACTGTTGAGACCTACGGCTCAGGAAAAAAAAAAGATTCCTTTCAAAATATTACTGCTGGCCAGGTGTGGTGACTCACCCCTGTAATCGCAGCACTTTGAGAGGCCAAGGCAGGTGGATGACCTGAAATCAGGAATTCGAGACCAGCCTGGCCAAAACGGTGAAACCCTGTCTCTACTTAAAATACAAAAAAATTAGTCAGGTGTGGTGGCAGGTGCCTCTAGTCCCAGCTACTCGGGAGACTGAGGCAGGAGAATTGGTTGAACCCAGAAGGTGGAGATTGCAGAGATCATGTCATTCCACTCAAGGCTGGGTGACAGAGTGAGACTCTGTCTCAGAAAAAAAAAAAAAAGAAAGAAAAAATTACTCCCCATTGAACAATCCACCTGGTCATCTAAGAGCTCTGATGGAGATGTTCAAGCAGATAAATGTTGTTTTCATGTCTTATAACACAACATTCATTCTGTGGCCCATGCATCAAGGAGGAATTTTAACTTTCAAGTCTTATTATTTAAGAAACACATTTCATAAGGCTATGGCTGCTCTAGCCAGTGATTTCTGTGATGGATCTGTGTAAATCCATTTGAAAAACTTCTGGAAAGGATTTGCCATTCTGGATGTCATTAAGAACATTTGTGATTTATGGGAGAAGGTCAAATATCAACATTAACAGGAATTTGGAAGAAGTTGATTCCAGTCCTCATGGATGACTGAAAAGTTCAAGATTTCAGTGGAGGAAGTAACTGCGGATGTGGTCGAAATAGCAAGAGAACTAGAATTAGAAGTGGAACCTGAAGATGGGACTGAATTGCTACAATCTCATGATCACACTTTAATGGATGAGGGGTTATTTCTTTTGGATGAGCAAAGAAAGTGGTTTCTTGAGGTGGAATCTACACTTGGTTAAGATACTGTGAACATAGTTCAAATGACAGCAAAGGATTTAGAATATTCCATAAACTTCGTGAACAGTGGCAAAGTTTGAGAGGACTGACTCCAACTTTTTTTTTTTTTTTTGAGATGGAGTCTCACTTGTTGCCCAGGTTGGAGTGCAGTGGCACAATCTCAGCTCACTGCAACCTCTGCCTCCTGGGTTCAAGCAATTCTCCTGCCTCAGCCTCCTGAGTAGCTGGGACTACAGGCACAGGCCACCACGCCCAGCTAATCTTTGTATTTTTAGTAGAGACAGGGTTTCACCGTGTTGTTCAGGTTGGTCTCAAACTCCTGACCTTGTGATCTGCCCGCCTTAGCCTCCCAAAGTGCTGGGATTACAGGTGTGAGCCATCACACCTGGCCGACTCCAATTCTAAAAGATGGTCTACCTTGGGTCACGTGCTATCAAACATCATGGCACACTGCAGAGAAACCTTTTGTGAAAAAAAGAGTCCATCAATGTGGCAAACTTCATTGCTATGTTATTTTTAAGAAATTGCCACAACCACCTCAACCTTCGGCGACCACCACACCGATCGGTTAGCAGCCATCAACGTCAAGGCAAGACATTCCATCAGCAAAAAAAAATATGACTCAGTGAAGGCTCAGATGATGGTTGGCATTTTTTAGCAATAAAACATTTTTTTTTTTTTTTTTTTTTTGAGACGGAGTCTTGCTCTGTTGCCCGGGCTGGAGTGCAGTGGCCAGATCTCAGTAAAACATTTTTAAAATAAAGATATGTACTTTTTTAAAGACATAATGCTACTGTGCACGTAATAGCCTCTAGTATACTATACATATAACTTTTTCTCTTTTGAGACAGAGTCTTGCTGTGTTGTCCAGGCTGGAGTGCAGTGCCACGATCTCAGCTCACTGCAACCTCCACCTTCCAGACTCAAGCAATTCTCCTGCCTCAGCCTCCCGAGTAGCTGGGATTACAGGCGCCCACCACCACACCGCACTAATTTTTGTGTTTTTTGTAGAGTCAGGGTTTCACCATGTTGACCAGGCTGGTCTCGAACTCCTCACTTCAAGAGATCCACCCGTCTCAGCCTCCCAAAGTGTTAGGATTACAGGTGTGAGCCACCACGCCTGGCCAGTTCTGCTGCTGTCTTTCTTTCTTTCCTTGCAATCCTTCCTAACCCCGTTGGTATGAGGTTCTTGGGCTGCTGCAACAAATTACTACATCTGGAGGGCTTACAACAACAGAAATTTATTCTCTCACAGTATTTATTGCAGGCCAGAAGTCTAAAATCAAGGTGCCGGCAGGGTTGGTTCCTTCTGGGGGCTCTGAGAGTGAATCCATTCTTTGCTTCCCTCCTGGCTTCCAGGAGCTGCCAGCAGTCCTTGGCTTTGCTTGGCTTAGCTGGATGACGCTAGTCCCTGTCTCTATCTTCATTTCTTCTCTCTCTTCTGTCTATGACCTTTCTTCTTAAAAGGACACTAGGTCACTGGATTGAGGGCCCACCCAGTTAATCCAGGATGAGCTCAGCTTGAGATCCTTAACTTAATGGCACCTGCGAAGACCCTTTTTTCCAAATAAGCTAACATTCACAGGTACCAGGAGTTCGGACTTAGACATGTCCCTTCAAGGACCACACTTCATCAGTCCGCGGCGCCACTCAAATCCCTTTTCATAGTTTTGTGCTGCCTCTTAACATCTGTCTGGGCTGAGTTTATGGTTTCCTGCTCTTGATTTGCAGAGGTTAAGTCTTTCCACCAAAATTGCCACACAGTTTTCTTTTTTCTTTTTGTTTTTTGGAGGCAGGGTCTCGCCGTCACCCAGGCTGGAGTGCAGTGGCACGATCTCGGCTCACTGCAACCTCCGCCTCCCGGGTTCGAGTGATTCTCTTGCCTCAGCCTCCCAAGTAGCTGGGATTACAGGTGCGTACCACAACGCCTGGCTAATTTTTGTATTTTTAGTAGAGACAGGGTTTTGTCGGGGATTACAGGAGTGAGCCACCACACCTGGCCTGCCACAGTTTTCTGATGTCTTCTGCAGCTCCTTTCAGTAATTACTGTCAGCCAGGCATGGTAGCTTACGCCTATAATCCCAGAACTTCGGGAGGCCGAGGTGGGCAGATCACTTGAAGTCACGAGGTCAAGACCAGCCTGGCCAATGTGGTGAAATGCTGTCTCTACTAAAAATACAGATTCCAGGTCTCTGAATAGGAGCAAATGATGGGGAAGGTCCTGGGCACCTTCCTACATTCATCCTTGGTCCCTGAGTCACAAGTTTCTCTCCAACATTGTCCTCTGCCATGATCATGAGTAGGAGACCCTCTCAGCTTCTGGTATGAGTTTGGCAGCCATCTCTGTTTCCAAACCAACTGAGGTTTCATCTTTTTCTCTGCCTTCCTGGGTATTTAGTGGAAAAATAAGAATGGCTGTATCAGGGGTTTCTCCATAGGTGCCATTTTATCCTGAAGTCCCCAAGTTCCTAGCTGTTGGGTTTTGTGTGTTTGTTGACCCAGACGTATTCATCACCATATTCATTTAGTCCCAAAAAAGGAAGCCTCCACTGCTGTGCCTCATAGGGGACATTGGGAAATAAATCAGCCAATAATCCAGGGGAATTTTGGAAGGATGAAGGAGTGGGGGCAGGCTCAGGTCCCAGCCCTTCCTCTCTCTGCTGTGCAAAACCTATTTCCCCAGAGGTCTCTCCATCTCGGAAGCCTCGGTCTCGTGCTGTTGTACACATTTCTTTTCTTCTGTCAGTCTGTGTTTTCTTTCTTTTTTTTTTTTTTTTTTTTTTTTTGAATCTCGCTATGTTGCCCAGGCTGGAGTGCAGTGGTGTCTTCACGGCTCACTGTAACCTTGACCCACTGGGCTCAAGTGATCCTCCTGCCTCAGCCTCCCAAGCAGTTGCGATGGTAGGTGTGTGCCACGGTGTCTGGCCACACACATTTCTTGAGCACCTGCTTTGCTCCGGGTTCTGGGGAAGAAACAGATCTGCTGGGATTCCTGTCCTGATCGTGCATGGCTTCTGTCTCCTGGCTTCAGAGCATTGTCTCCACTTGTCATCATGGCTTGTGGTGGTTTTTTTAAAAAACATAACTCTGCTAGTCACCTGCTAGACTGGCAGCTTCACAAGAGCAGGAACAGCATCTGTATACTCAGTGGCTGCCCCAGCTGAGACCGAACAGCACTGCCTGGAGAAGAGGTCATAGAAGCTGGGCTTTGAAGGGAGGTTAGGAGTTTGGTGAAGACAAGGCAGGGTGGGGGCAGGAAAGAGGGGCAGCTTCTCCGTCTCTGGGGCCTCCTCAGCCCAAGCCTCACATTCTCCATTGACTTTGTCCTCACCATGGCTTCTGCTGCTACATGGAGAAAGTTCTCTCTAGATCTCTCTGGGTTATTTTTTTGTTTATTTTTTGGTTTTTTTTTTTGAGACAGGGTCTCACTCTGTCACCCAGGCTGGAATGCAGTGGCATGATCTCAGCTCAGTGCAAGCTCCGCCTTCCAGGTTCAAACCATCCTTCTGGCTCAGCCTGCCGAGTAGCTGGGCCTACAGGCACGCACCACCATGCCCAGCCTTTTTTTTTTTTTTTTTTTTTTTTTTGTATTTTTAGTAGAGACAGGGTTTCACCATGTTACCCAGGCTGGTCTTAAACTCCTGACCTCAAGTGATCCACCTGCCTCGGCCCCCTAAAGTGATAGGATTACAGGTGTGAGCCTCCGCACCCAGCCTCTCTGGATCTCTTTAGAGGCTTGACAGCCGCAAAGGCAGGAAGGGGCTCTGAGGAGAACAAGGTCTGCAGTGCCTAGCCAGGTGAGCAGACGGATGTTTCCTAATGGGAAGGACAACCAGGCCATCTGGGCCTAAAAGCCAAGCTCTGAGAGCAGACACAGTCCCCTGCACACTCCTCCAGGTGCCTTTTCTTGGGCTTACCTCCTTTTCTTTACTTTTTTTTTTTTTAAACAAGATTTTGCTCTGTTGCCCAGGCTGGAGTGCAATGGTGCAATCACAGCTCATCGCAGCCTTGAACTCCTGGGCTCAAGTGCTCCTCCCACCTCAGCCTCCTGAGTAGCTGGGATTACAAGCCTGAGTCACTGTGCCCAGGTAATATCTGGGCTTTCTTGTTTGTTTTTTGTTTTTTTTTTTTTTTTCATTGGTAGAGAGAGGATGTTGCTGTGTTACCCAGGCTGGTCTCAAACTCCTGTCCTCAAGCAATCCTCCCACCTCAGCCTCTCAAAGTCTTGGGATTACAGGTGTGAACCGCTGTGCTAGGCCGTCTTTATCTTTTTTAAGCAGACACAAGTGGTGCCCGTCCCACCGTGGCAGCCTCCGGGTTGTCATTACTTTTCCAATAGGCACGTTCATGGCTGGGGCTCCTGGATGGGAACCAAAAGCCATTTGCTTTGGAGGCAAAGTTTGCGTTAGGCCCAGCTGGGTCTTCCCATCTTTTATTTGCCCAATCCTATTAATAATTAATGGTACCGTAATGAGAATTGCTTTTAATAGAATCTGCTGCCATCACCGCATTCTGTTCCTCGCCAAGGGCTTCCCCCAAAAGGATTCACGCTCACATGGCTGCGTTTCCTGCCACGGGCAGCAGGAAGCCAGGAGCTTCCCCGTCGATGTCCTTCACAGTGCCCCCTGCACCCCTGGGCCTGAGCCCCACTCCCCCATGACCTGGAGGCCCCTCTCACTCTTCTACCACATCCTACCCACCTCCTTGGAGCCCCACTCCTGGTCCCCTGGAGGTTCCCACAGTAGAGTGAGGATGTCCCAGCTGGCCCAGCCACACATGTGCTGTCATGCCTCGTCTGTCACCCAGACAAACTGGTCCCGCTGGTCAGGGACCAGGCGAGCAGGAAGCTGTTGTGTGTGCAGCCCCGCACCCTCCAGGCAGGGGCTAACATTCCAGACAAAAAAAGAAAAAAAAAAGAAAAAGCCCATGCAGGGCAAGGGCCAGGGAGAGGGTGGAGAGGAAACGGCCTGGCTAGGCCACGATTTGGGGGACCTTGGGAGAATGTCATCCCTGCCCCCAGCCCCAGTTTCTGCATCCACAGAAGAGGGGTGAAGATGGCCCCTACCCCTCCAGAAAGAATGTTCTTTTTCTTTCTTTTTTTTTTTTTTTTGAGACAGAGTTTCACTCTTTTTGCCCAGGCTAGAGTGCAATTGGTACGATTTCGGCTCACTGCAAACTTGGCCTCCCAGGTTCAAGTGATTGTCCTGCCTCAGCCTCCGGAGTAGCTATTACAGGTGCCCGCCACCACGCTCGGCTAATTTTGTATTGTTACAAACAGGGTTTCACCATGTTGGCCAGGCTAGTCTCAAACTCCTGACCTCAGGTGATCCACCTGCCTCAGCCTCCCAAAGTGCTGGGATTACAGGCATGAGCTACTGTGACTGGCCCCCTCCAGAATGTTCTGAGGAGAAGGGGAGCCAGTGCTGGGGAGGCCAAAAACCCAGGGAAGCTCCTTAATATTCACTCCAAGAAAATGTGTGTGCTATGGCCAGGGTTTTAGCTATCAATGATTCCATCAATAAATATAATGTACTGGCAGTGTTCGTGATATCACCTCTGTGTTCCATAATAGTGGATTGCCTGAAATAAGTCTGGGGCATTGCACAGACAGGTACTCAGCCGCCACTGGAAAGGGGGCTGGAGGCCAGCTCCCCAAACCACACTGGGTCTCAGAGCTCCTGGAGATCCTGGGGAAGTGTGGAGTCTGGGGTCTGGGACAGGGCTGTGATTCTGCACGTGTGCACACACATACACGCACACACACGCACACAGACACATACGCACACACATACACACACAAGCACACATACATGCACATATATACACACATACACACATACATGCATGCATGCGCATACACATGCACACGTACATATATACACACATGTACACACCCACTTGCACACATACACGCATATGCATACACACGCGCACACATGTGCGCACACACGCACATACACGCACACACACATACATGCACACGTGCACACACACGTGCGCACACGCACACACACACACACACGTCTAACTGGCAGCCAATTCAGGGAGCATTCTGAGGAACAAGAGGGTCGAAGGCTTGGGGTGACATAGACGTTCACGTTCTGCTGGTGAATGGAATAATCAGGTTACAAAACAAAATATGTATGGGGGGACCTGCGTGCTAGGATCCCCTCCTGTGCTCAAAGTACAGCAAGCGAGCGCCACACATTTCGCTAAAACATCTAGGGGCAGCCTGGCATGGTGGCTCACGCCTGTAATCCCAGCACTTTGGGAGGCCGAGGCAGGTGGATCAGCTGAGGTCAGGAGTTCGAGACCAGCCTGGGCAAGACGGTGAAACCCCGTCTCTAATAAAAATACAGAAATTAGCTGGGCATGGCAGTGCGCGCCTGTAATCCCAGCTACTTGGGAAGCTGAGACAGGAGAATTGCTTGAACCTGGGAGGTGGAGGTTCCAGTGAACTGAGATCAGGTTACTGCACTCCAGCCTGAGCAACAGAGCGAGACTCCGTCTCAAAAAAAAAAAAAAAAAAAGAAAAGAAATCCAGGCACTCGAAGCTCAAATGCTCAACGTGGCGATAGATGGGTGATGAATTACAGATCATTTGAAATTTTCTCTTTGGTTTATCTTAATTTCAAAATTATCCACAATTACATGTATTACTTTTGTAAATGAAGAAAATGGTTTTTTGTTTTTTAAGAAAAAGAACAAATGTTCTTTTCCTTTCCCTACAACACAATCAGGGTAATATTCAGCTTGAAAAGGCAGGGGAATTCAGAGAGACGAGGAGCAGGGTGGATTCTGGCTTTGCTCCAGAGCCTGTGTGGAGGGCTGTGGGCTAGACAGGGTGGCCATGGGGCTGGGGCGGCCTCCTGCAGCCCTCATGTGCCTGACGCCAAGCTAAGCCCTCTGGACCCGGCACCGTCCCACCCAGATCCCCACACCCCACAGATCCCTAAGAAGGGGAGCAACACCAGAAGGACTGGGATTAGTGTCACTTTGCGGCTGAGGGAACTAGAAGTTCTGGGAGGTGAGTGGCCTGCCTAGGCGGCCCAGCCCCCATTGGGGGAGGGGGGGGAAGTGGAGGAGCAGGGGTGGAGGTGAGGGGCCCACTGGCGGGGGTGTCTGTACCAGCCATGAGGAAACTCCTTTCTCTTTGAGGGCCTTTTGTTTGGCCACCAGTCAAAGTGACCTCTCTAGAAAATCCAGAAAGACGGGTGATGAAGAGCTTTGAAAATTAGCTGGAGTGGCCAGGCTCACTGATTACACCTGTAATCCCAGCACTTTGGGAGTCCAAGGTGGGCAGATCACAAGGTCAGGAGTTCGAGACCAGCCTGGCCAACATGGTGAAACCCCTTCTCTAATAAATATACAAAAAATTAGCTGGGCATGGTGGCAGGCGTCTGTAATCCCAGCTACTCAGGAGGCTGAGGCGGGAGAATCGCTTGAACCCAAGAGGCGGAGGTTGCAGTGAGCCGAGATCATGCCATTGCACTCCGGCCTGGGCGACGGAGCAAGACCCCATCTTGAAAAGAGAAAGAAAATTAGTTGGAGTGTTATGTCCTGAGGAAGACAATGGGGAGCCATGGAGTGTTCTGTGACAGTGAGAAGATTCCAGCTGTGGAATCGCTGCTTGGAGCAGTGAGCTCCTAGACACAGGTCAGGAGGTGATTACAACGGGCCAGACTGGGCTGGATAATACAAAGTGACAGCGATAGCTAAGATGTATTGAACTCCTGCGATGCCCAAAGATGCACCAAAGATTTTTCACTCGGTCCTCACCCCAGCCTCAGGACGCTGCAGCTGTTGTTCTCCCCATTTTGCAGATGTGAGAACCGAGACTCGGCTGGGATGTGGATGTGGGTCGGTGTGATGTCAGGGCGGGTGTTCTTACCACAATGCTACGCTGTGGAGAAAGGCGGGTGGGAAGGTGAAGGCACCCGGGGAGGGATGGCCGAGGCACGGGGGCGGGATGAGTGGACTGGGCCATCCTTCCACACCAGAGACCCGGCCTGGGGCCAAGCTAAAGGATTCGAGACAAACTAGACACGGACCCCTCCTGGACAGTCTCACGTGGGTGACAGAGCCTTGGGACTTATGGGAGAATCTGGGAGGGGTCGGGGCAGCTCTCTGGAGGAGGGGAAGCCCAGGCTGAGTCCTAAAGAATGAACAGCTGATCCGATGACAATGGGGAGCATTTCAGGCTCCAGGAACAGCATATGCAGGGTCCCAGAGGCCTGGAAAGTCACTTTGTATGGCTGGAGCAGAGGTGGGGGTGGAGAGGTGTGAACCTGCAGGAGTGGGCAGGAACCGTGCCCCTGCAGCCTTCAGAGTCGAGGGATAGAGTTGACTCTGTAAGGGGGACTTAGACCCCTGCAGGGCCGTGAGCTGAGAGAGACACTTCATCACACGCACAGACCCTGTGTGGGGTGCGGCCATCAGGAGCCATGCTGCAGCCCGGGCCTGTGAAGAGCCTGGAGCAGCACTCCAGGGAGGGAAGAGCAGCGGGGGGTGGGGGGGTCCCGCACTGGGAGAAGTGGGCAGATGTCCCCTTTCTTGTAGAGGACGAGTGGCTGCAGGGTGTGGGAGGGGAGAGAGGTAGAGGAAGCAGGATGGCTGTAGCCACCCATGGGCAATAATTCCCAGGATGGAGGGTGGAGCTCAGGGACACCCTGGCTCTGTGGGGATGTCTGTGGGCAGCACTGGGGGAATGGTTTAGAAAACCAGCCCAAAGGCCGGGCGCGGTGGCTCAAGCCTGTAATCCTAGCACTTTGGGAGGCCGAGACGGGCGGATCACGAGGTCAGATCGAAAACATCCTGGCTAACACGGTGAAACCCCGTCTCTACTAAAAAATACAAAAAACTAGCCGGGCGAGGTGGCAGGCGCCTGTAGTCCCAGCTACTCGGGAGGCTGAGGCAGGAGAATGGCGTAAACCTGGGAGGCGGAGCTTGCAGTGAGCTGAGATCCGGCCACTGCACTCCAGCCTGGGCGACAGAGCGAGACTCTCTCAAAAAAAAAGAAAAGAAAACCAGCCCAAGGACCCCCACTCTGCAGGTGCCCTGGATGGACCAGGCCAGTCCTCGGCCCTCTCACCTGGAGACTTGGCGCTCCCACCTAGACCCTGGCCCAGTGTCCGCAACCCTGTCCCCCCACCCCAGGGCTCTGGCTGGAATCCCAGATGGGTGGAGGATGCTGGAGCTGCACCACAAGGCAGCAGTGGCAACAGCACATCCCGGAATCCTCTTTCCAGCCCCGAGAAGCAGAAACGTCACAGAGGCCATTTTCAGAGGTGGAAACAGGCCTGGTGTCACATGCCCAAGGACACATAGCTGGAGGGTGTGGGATCCATCTGAAAGACTCAGAGACTGTTTCCAGGGCTGAGTCACTGGTCCAGGCTGGGGAGGAGGGTGGTGGCAGAGTCCTTCCTGACTTCTGCTCTCAGGGAGTCAGCTCTCCCCTGCCTGCTTCTGTTCGGAGACGTCAAACCTGGGGACATGGCCTCCTGGGGGGTGGTGCCAGTGGGGAGACGGAGGGGGAGGCACCCTATAGGGGGTGGTGGCACAAACCAAACTGTGGCATTCACAGGCAGTGCTGCCCGGCTCGCTGGGGAAGGGCCGCACGCAGACAGCCTGCCCTTCACAGTGGCACATGGGTACACACTGTGCCCGGACTCAGTCACACGCAGCAGGCATGGCCAACAACTGCAGCACTGACACTGGCCCCACTCAGCCAGGAGCCAGGACCGGGGTACGCACAGACCTTTGTGGCTGATACCTTTAGGCTGAGTGGGCTTGGGTCTCTGTCTCCTAATTTCACTCCCATTACCCAGTTTGCTCCTTACTGAATGTTATGCAGTAGATGCTATTGGCATCCCATTGTACAGACGAGGATGCTGAGGCCCAGAGAGGATGACGTGAGCGGTGCTTGGAATGTGCTGGGCACAGGGCCTGCCTACCCAGTAGGTGTCCGGGGAAGACCACCTACTCTCTTGCAAAGTGTTCTCACACTCAACTGGTGAGACGTGTCTTCACCATCCCTATGGGAGTGAGCGGGAAACTGAGGCTCTCCTGAGGCAGGGACTGGGGCATGGTCACACAGTCAGGCAGCAAGGCCCCTGCTCCGGCCCCCATCCACCTCCCACTCTGCCCAGACAGAAGGGAGTGCCAGGAGGCTGGAGGGAGGAAGCCTTTTCTCAGGGCCAGGAGGGAAGAAGAGAGAGGGCTACGTGGTCAGAAGCTCTGGTCACCTGAAGTGGTGCCACTGACCCTGCCTGCTTGGGAATGTGGCCCTGGCTGGCAGATCTGGCCAGTTCCCCTACACACCCTGATGCCTGGGAAGGTGGGAGCCGCTGGGGATGAATGCCACTTCATATCTTATCTTTTTTTGTTGTTGTTTTTTGTTTTTTGAGATGGAGTCTTGCTCTGTTGCCCAGGCTGGAGTGCAGTGGCATAATCTCAGCTCACTACAACCTCTGCCTCCCGGGTTCAAGCAGTTCTCCTGCCTCACCCTCCCAAGTAGACGGGACTACAGGTGCACGCGACCATACCCGGCTAATTTTTTGTATTTTAGTAGAGACAGGATTTTGCCATGTGGCCCAGGTTTGTCTTGAACTCCTGAGCTCAGGCAATCTGCCTACCTCAGCCTCCCAAAGTGCTGGGATTACAGGTGTAAGCCACCGCACCCGGCCCCACTCCAAACCTTATCATACCCACTCATGGTCCTCTGGAAGCTGGACCTGGAGGTTCTAGAACAATGAAAAATGCCACCCAAAGTGGAGTGTGCAGAGGAGCCTTAGCACCCCAGCCTCCCAGGTCCAGCAGCCCCTACTGCAGATAGGACCCCCTAGCAGCCAAACCAAGATCAGTTCATAAAATCCATTTGGGAAATTGTGTAAACTCCTTTCCTAGAATGGAAACCAACTGTCCACATCTGCAAACGCTCTGAGAAGCCCTGCAGGAAAGAACACTTTTGTTTAATCCTGCCTTTCCCACAATGTATTTAATCACGAACCTCCATTTTTGCTGTGAAATATGTATTAGCATCTGTGGTGGATTAAACATGGCTACAAATTCCTCCATACCCCCATCATTGAGAGGTAGGGTCTATGCCCCTTGCCTCCAATCTGAGTAGGCTGTAGGACTGATTTGATCAGTGGAGGATTGCAGAAGTGACACGAGACAGTTTGCCTCCTGCCTCTTGGAGCCCTGAGCTGTAACACAAGAAATCTGGGATACACTAGGGGAGAATATGAGCACCAAGGTGAGACTGTTTTGGGCACCCAGCCCAGTGGAGCCCTTAGATGACTCTAGCTCCTGCTATTCTGTGACCACACCCACAGGAGAAAGTCCAAGCATGAACCGCCTTGCTGAGCCCAGTCAACTCCAGAATCATAAGAAAGTCCAATACATGATTATTTTGAGCCACTCTGTTTGGGGTGGCTTGTCACACGGCAGCAGGTAACTGCTGTTCGGGATGTGCCTGGAGCACCCTTCTGCCTCCCTTTCCACTTGGCAAGGGAAGATCACAGAATGTCTCCACTCTTTGAAGCCCTTTTCTAACAACCATGAAGACAGCTACCACCTGGGATCTGCCTGGGCTCACACTTACCAGCTGCATGCATTCAGACAGTGCCAGATACAGTGCCACACGCCTATGGTCCCAGCTACTTGGGAAGCTGAGGCGGAAGAATGGCTTCAGCCCAGAGGTTTGAGGCTGCAGTGAGCTATGATTACATCACGGCCCTCCAACCTGGACGACAGAGCTAGAAAGAATTCAGACAGGCATTTAGTCCTTTGGGTTTCAGTTTCCTAATCTGTAAAGTGGGGAGAATAATGGTAACTACTGCATGAGGTTGTTGTGCAGATTCAATAAAAGGATAAAGTATACAGCAGGTGCTGAGTCAATGGCGGCCAATATTAGCTGCTCTATGCCTCTAGCAGCACATGGCCTAGTGCAGGGAGTGGGTTGTTTGCACCTCAGCTCCCCCAGGACCAGGCATGCAGCCCCCTGAGAGTGGGTCTCCTGTAGTTTCTTGCTCACTGCACCCAAGCACAGCGTTTGTGACATTGCTGGTGCTCAAGAGAGGTTTGGTGGAAAATAAAACATTCAGAGAATTCTGAACTGTACCACCTGGAAGGCTTCTCAAAAATTAAAGAACTGAGCCCCTGTATTTATGTTTTTATTTTGAGACAGAGTTTCACTTTTGTTGCCCAGGCTAGAGTACAATGGCGTGATCTTGTCTCACTGCAACCTCTGCCTCCTGAGTTCAAGCGATTCTCCTGCCTCAGCCTCCCGAGTAGCTGGGATTACAGGTGTCCAGCACCACGCCCGGCTTATTTTTGTATTTTTAGTAGAAACGGGGTTTCTCCATGTTGGTCAGGCTGGTCTCGAACTCCCAACCTCAGATGATCTACCTGCCTTGGCCTCCCAAAATGCTGAGATTACAGGTGTGAGTCGCTGCACCTGGCCAGACTCTTTATTTTTACTGAGTGAGGCCCAGGAGGTAAAGGGCCTTACCTAAAGTCACACAGCTAGTTCTGGAGCAGAATCCCTAGCCTCAACTCCCTCCCTGGTGCCTGGTCTGACACGGGGCTCCTAGAGTCTTGGGGCCTGGTCCTCGCTGACCCCTCTAGTCTTTTCTATGCCTTCCCTTCCCCTAGAGCTGCCTGAGATGCTCCACAGCCTGATCTCTGGGTCTGCTCTGAGATCCTCGTTACCAACAGTGCAGCTGGACTGAGGGGCCTCCCCTGCGTCTCCGTTCTCTCCTTTCTCCCCAGTACATGCGGTCAGCCAGGGCACATGAACTGGACACTGTAGTGTGCCACACAGAGGTGCAAGCCACCCTGCCACCCAGAAGGCCTCGTGGAAGCCCCAGACCAGCAGCAGGGAAAAGTTGGCAGGATGTTGCCAAGTACCCAGGCTGCCAGTGCAGAAGTGGGGGACAGCCTGACCCATAGAGCCCCAGAGAGTTTGGCTCAAACCCTACCTTTCTCACTAGCTGGGGGACCTTGGGTATGTTACCTAAACTCCCAGCCTCACCTTCCCCATCTGTAAAATGGGAGTAAGAACACATCTACCAGGGGCAGGTAAGACACCGAGAGCCCGGGCACAGAGCCCAGCAGTGGGAATGGGCCGAGGCTGCTGGGTGGACCTGACGGGACAGGGCTGCCCTGGGCGTCTGAATCAACTCCCCTCCTTCGAGACCCGACAGCCCCTCCCCACCACAACTTCCACTCTTTCTTCCTGTCAGTTCCTAGGCTGGTTTGGGTTCTGAACACACGTGGGGGCCCTGGGGCTCTAAGGAGGTGGGGCATAGAACCTAGAACCTTTGGGGAGGACCACAAAGTTCTGAAAACATCCTTCTTGCAGAGGGCAGGGCAGGCCTTGGGATGGGGGCCCACAGGCCACACACATGAAATGCCAGTCTATGAAAAGCATGTTTGTAGGCCGGGCACATTGACTCATGCCTGCAATCCCAGTGCTCTGGGAGGCCAAGGCAGCAGGATGGCTTGAGGCCAGGAGTTTGAGACCAGCCTGGGCAACATAGCGAGACCCCTGTTTCTACAAAAATATTAAAAAGCGTGAGTTTGTTGTTGCACAGGGAAATGTGTCTGTGTGTGTGTGTGATGTGCTTGCCCAGCATAGGGGGCTGGGGACAGGGAGTAGCCCTGCAGCTGTCCCCAGCCCTGGGAGAGCTCCGCAGGCCGGGCTTGTTCCCTGCACGGGAGGCAGCCAGAGGATCTGGATTTGAGAGCAGGACTGCAGCAGGATTAGAGCTGGGAGCTTCAAACAGAACCAGCCTGGCAGCAGGCCTGGAGCTGGGTCTTAAAGGGGCTGCTGAAATTATAAATAGCCACCTTCCCTGTGACTCCCCAGTCCCTCCTGGAGAGGGCCCTCCCACCAGCCCCTTCATCAGCCTCCACTCCAGCCCCCAGCCCGCTTGGGAGGGAGGGAGGGGCGGGGCTGGGAGGTGTGCTGGTCAGACCTGCATGTTGGTTACAAACACCTGGTTTTGAGTTGCAAGAAGCATCCAGAGACCCTTCCAGCTGCTGACCCCGCAGACGCTGCCTGAGGACTCCTCCATCACTAACAACCAAGCCACCCCAGCTCATGTGTCAGGCCTAGAGAAGGCTTAAGAGGAGGGGCTGGCACGAGTCTAGCCAAGCAACCCTGCATCCATCTGGCCTGTCCTGGACTCAGTTCCCCACCCCAGGAGAGGAGAGGGACTGGGAGGAGCGATCAAAGGGGCATTTTGGGTTCTCCCACCTGAAGCCGGGACCTGTGCAGGGTCAGGCACTGAGCTAGGAGCTGCCAAGGATGGGTTCAGCGCAAGCCCCGCTCAGAAAAAACGGCCTGGGCGAGCAGATGCTGCCGAGCTCCCCGCCCCATCCCTTCCGTGCCCACCGGCCACTTCCCCTCTCAGCAGCTCCCCGTTTCCCATCTGTGAGGTGGAGGGGTGGACAGGGACCACCAGGCCACCAGGAAGGACTGTCAGCCCCGGAGGCAGGTGCTGCCACAGCCCCACTGCGCAGAGGGGACCCCGAGGCTCGGCGCTGTGCAGGGGCTTCCGGGCTTGGGGCCACATGGCCAGGAAGAGGCCGAGCAGGGATTAGAACTCAGCTCTTTCCACACCCTGAGCGCTCAACCCCAGCCGCTCTGGGGGCCTGTGATTGACAGATTGACTCGCCGATTGATTAACTGATTGGCTGATTATCTGCCCGCCCCTCTTCCGGGCCGGCCTCCCAGGGAGCCCCCGCCCGCCCCCACGGCCGGGTCCAAGTGCTTCGGAAGCCTCACCCAGCGCCCCCAACCCGCGGCCAGGGCGAGGGGGCGGGGAAGGGGCGGGGCTCAACCCTATCCCCGCCCCGCCCAGCCGACCGGCCGTTGCCAGGGAAACGACCCCTCCCCCCGACCCAGGAGCCTACTGGGGCTCTTGCCGCCCCCGGACCCTCTGGAGGGAGCTGGGGTCCTCGGGTGGGAGAGACCGGGGGGGCGCGGGGCTAGTGGGAGGACACAGATGGAGAGATGGGCGAGACAGCGAGAGAGAAACCCACGGTGGGGGGAGACTCAAAAATCGCCCCCGTCCCGCCACCAAGAGAGACAGAGACGCACTCAGGGGAGAGACCGAGGGAGAGACACAGGCCAGAGAAAGGAAGGAGAGGACCTGGGGGAGACAGAGAGCGCCCGAGGGGGAAGGGACGGCAGAAGGAAGGCGGGGAGGGGAAGAGGGGCCGGAGTGGGAGCGGGAGAGGAAGGACCTGCGCCCCGAGGGTCCCAGAGAGAAAAGACCAGGGCCAGCAAGGGGGAGCCGGGAGGGGCAAACTTGTAAAAATAAATATTTATAAATTGAGAGTTTCCCAATTCTTTTTGCATTTCCGTAGTAAATTATGTATCTCCTATCTGCTTAGGGAGCCGCCGAGGCGGGGGTGGGGGGTTCCTTTCTGTGCTCCCCTCATTTTCCTCCCCATCCTCCTCCCCTATCCCTTTCCTCACCCCCTCCACCCCACGTCCTCCCCAGCCTCCTATTCCCCTCTCATCTCCCTCTTTAATCCTCTCCTGCCCCTTCTTCCCTCCTACCCTCTCCCCCCTTACCCCAGTCTCCATCCTCCTAATTCATCCTCTGCCATCCCCCTCCCCCCCTTTCCTCCTCCTGCTTCCCCTCTCCTCCCCCTCCCCAGGTTGGAGCTGGGCACAAGGCAGGCAGGAGGGGCCGCCCCCACCCGGAGTTGCCCCCACCCAGAGGTGACCGGCTCCCCACTCCCAGTACTTTCCCTTCCTTAAATAAGAATAATCACACGAGTCAGCGAGTCTAGGATTTAAAAAACGCTGTTGTCGCTGGCAGTTTGGCACCCCCAACCGGGACCACGGAAATCTTCCTCCAGAGGACTGGGGACGCTGGGGTTGCGGGGAAGGCGGGGCTGAGGAGGAGCAGCAGAGGACTGAAGTCCCAGGAAGGCCTGGCCTGGAGGCTGAGGCCACCTCGGCTTCCCAGGGGGCCTAGACAAGCCCCTCAGCTGGCAGAGTCTCGGTTTCCAACTCTGTGGGATGGGGCAGGGGTGGGCTCCCTGCTCTCTAGGGCCGAACTTGCTCTGTTTGGGCATTTTTGCCAGAGTTTGGGAGGCTTCCAGACCCCTCTGACAGTCCCCACAGTGCCTCAGACACAAAGGAGGAGCTGAGGAAGAAATATACATGTATACATACATATATATGCAAGGATGCTGCCGGGGTTCCTAAAGCTGGTGCGAGGAGATGGGGAAAAGCGTGCCCTGTCCCCAGTCATAGCCTGCCAGGTCGAGGGACCACACCCACTCGCAGTCTGTAGCCTGGCTTCCAGGAGCCTCAGTTTCCTTATCTGCAAACTGGGCCCGGTGAGGCCTCCCACCCCTTGACCGAGGACCAGGATCCTGGCCCCTGCAAACTGCCACGCCCTGTACGTAGGATAGCTTGAGCCCAGGAGGTTGAGGCTATAGTAAGCCGAGATTGTGTCACTGCACTCTAGCCCTGAGTGACAGAGGGAGACCCTGTCTCAAAAAAAAAAAAAAAAAAAAAGAATGGCAAGCTCCACTGATCAGGTACTGACTGGCACCAGGGGCAGTGCGTGGGGCCTGACAGCTCCTCCTGTCCTCTCCACACCCGGCTCCAATCCAGGGCCCTAGGGTTGCCCCATACAGCAGAGGCTCAGAAGGAGGGCTTGCCCCAGGTCAAGTGGCCAGACAGCACTGAGCAGGGCTCTGGCCAGGTCTGGCCTGTGCCACAGGGAGGGGCGTCTTCCTACCCTGTGGGAAGGGGGAAAGGTGGGCCTCCTGGCTTAGCGACCTCAGGCCCTGCAGGACCCTCAGAAGCACCTGAGATGAAGAGTGTCTTTCTTCTAAGCCAGCGCAGTGAGGAATGCATTGGAAAATGACTCCCCTTACCCCCACCCCACCCCCCGTTTATCTGCCGCCAGCACCTCTTGTGGCCAGGGGGTTTTCCAACTGTTTCATAGACCCTAGGGGGCATCTGGTGGGGAATGGAGAGGGCCAGGTGGGGTCTCACAGGCCCTACCCTGGCATCCTTCTGTATTGATCACTTAGGTCAGATTCATTTCAAGAAGAAAAAAGAATAAGATTGCGATGGGAAGGCAGGCGTGAAATATAGCTTGGACCCCACTGGTGTCAAGACTTAGGAGCTCCTGGGATGAGAACTGTGGCTTCCTCAAGTCCCCCAGCTTCTGTAACTCAGCTCTTTCCAGGCCACCACCCCCAGGGCAAGCAGACAGAACAAAGCAGCGCTGCCAGGCGAGGAGGCCTGGGCATCGAGTTCTGTCTTTCATCCAAGCCCGCCACGTGGGCACTACTGTGCCTGTAGGGTGGATGAGGAAATGGGGGCTCAGAGACCTTAAGTGACTTGCCCAAGGTCACACAGCCAGTATAAGACTCAACTGGCACACTCTCCAAGTCTGTCTGATTCCAAAACCCAAGCTTCTGCACCACCTACCCTCCCCTGAAAAAGCCACAGAATCACCCTGACGGTGTCACAGGCTCTTGCCCTCTTCCTGCTCTTGTTTCATGTCAGGCTGTCCCCAGGGGTTTCTTTGGACATCAGGAAGACTCACAAATGCTCAGGAACAGGTCTGAGGAACAACTAAGGGAGGCTACCCTGGTGCCACACACGGCAAAGCTGCCCCTGCCGTGGAAACTGCCACACCCTCCACCACTCACCCCTGCCACCCCTCACTGGGCATGACAGCAACATCTGCCACTATCCAGTGGATACTGTCCCAATTTGCCAGAGCCCTGTGCCTCCAAGAGGCCCCAGAGCAGGGCTGCATGGGTTCCAAGTGCCTGTTGTCCTTACAGGAATGTCTACACCTGCGTCCAATTGAGTCCTAGAGCCTCCACCACCACACTGCCACCTGGGTCATGCCTCCTCCCTGAGAAGCAAGGCCAGGCTCTTTCTTCCCTACAGGCGAAGGTCCTGCCAGGAAGCTCCTGACGTCCCAGGGGTGGACCAACCATCTACATCACCAGAGAGGCCCAAATGGGGCCACCCAGGCCCAAGCTGGGGTCTGCTCTGCTCTTAGAAAAAGTCAATTGTTGCTGATGGGGGGTGGGGGTTGGAGACAGAACCACAAAGCAGACAGAGGCCAACGTGGCTTTGTGTGAACTCAACACACAAACTGGGGTGTCTGGAAGGTAGGGGAATGGAACCTTGGGGAGTAAATGGAACTTTCTTTGGGAATGGGAGAATCATTAGCACCTGCTTAGCGGGCACCAAGCCCTGCTCCCCGGAGATGGAGCGGTGGCTTTCAACCTGGCAGTGGCGGGAGGGGTGCTGGGGGGCTGTTTGTTTACACCCTGGGAGGGGAGGGAATGGAGATTTTCAGGCCTTCAGATCCACTCCAGTGACTTACACACCCCCACCTTCAGCAAGAAAGGGAGAGATTTTCATTGTCATCAGAGGGGATGGGGAGAAATGTGTACACTCTGCATAAGGACGTCCACCTAGACATTAACCAATCATCTCCGGGTGAGGCATGTTGACGACTTTTACCTTCTTTCTTGTAGTTTCCAGTGTTGCTTAAACTCATCAATTTATGGTACAATAAGGGTGTATTGTTTTTTCAGAGACAATAGCGACATTACCCAACCAAGAAAGTTTTTTTTTTTTTTTTTTTTGAGCTGGAGTCTCGCTCTGTTGCCCAGGCTGGAGCTCTGTGGCGCAACCTCAGCTCACTGCAACCTCCGCCTCCCAGGTTCAAGCAATTCCCTGCCTCGGCCTCTCGAGTAGCTGGGATTACAGGCGCCTGCCACCACACCAGGCTAATTTTTGTATTTTTAGTAGAGACGGGGTTTCACCATCTTGGCCAGGTTGGTCTTGAACTCCTGACCTCGTGATCCACCTGCCTCAGTGTTGGGATTACAGGTGTGAGCCACCGTGCCCGGCTGAAGATTTTAAAATCAAGACAAAAATTGTATAAATACCAACATGCTCTTGCAGAAAGATGAGGCAGATGTGAAAATCACAAAAGAAAAACATGCAGGCAGTGGTTGCGCAACCAGAGCAGCCAAGAGCTAGACCCAGTGGAGTCTCCAGAAGCGGCGGTGAGTTTCTGAAACTTGCGGAGAGCAAGCTCTGGGGAACACAAGTGCCTCTGGGAGACGCCAGTCAAGAAGGGACCCCTGAGGATCACAGCAGGGGGCTGGGATCTCCGAACCCAAGAGGACTCAGGCCTGGCTAGGAACTGGGGGATCACATGCTGCTTGCTGGGCAGCTGGGGGCCAATGACTCACCCTCCCTAGAACACGGTGCTGTCTGTATACCAGGGATGGCACAGCTACCAGTATTAGTACTGGGATCATAGCGTTCAGATGGGCAGGGCAGCCCCTGTTTCTGCTTCTCCTCCCCAGTGTCCCATCTGAAAACCCCCTGGGACAGAAAACTCACCCTGGTCTCTGGGACTCCAGCTCGGGTTCCATCAGTAGCTCTTCTTAAAAGCTTCTCGTGACGGGGAGGCAGCACCTGCCTCCTGGAAAGCCATCAGGTTGCCAAATACATCCACCCTTTGACCAAGCGATTCCATTTTTAGGAATTTATACCACAGACACATTCATATGGCAACAAGGGGAGATGCAGAAAGAAAGTCACTGTATCCATGTTTTTAATATCAGAACTTTGGAAATGCCTTAAACACCCATCCAGGGGGAATGACGATGAACGTTAAAGAGTGCACAGTGGAAGAGGATTCGGCTGTTAAAAATTCCTTCCTGAGGCTGGGTGTGGTGGCTCACACCTATAATCCCTGCACTTTGGGAGGCCAAGGCAGGTGGATCACTTGAGGTCAAGAGTTCAAGACTAGCCTGGCCAACATGGCAAAACACGATCTCTACAATAATAATCAATCATAATAATAATAAATATATATACTTTAAAAAATTTTGTGTGTATATGTGTATGTATGTGTGTGTATGTGTGTGTGTGTGTGTGTGTGTGTGTATACACACACACACACCAAAAAAAATTAGCTGGGGGTGGTGGTGCACATCTACATACAAGCTACTTGGGAGGTTGAGGCAGGGGAATCGCTTGAACCCGGGAGGCGGAGGCTGCAGTGAGCTGAGATTGCACCACTGCACTCCAGCCTGGGCAACAGAGAGAGACTCTTGTCTCCAAAAAAATGAAAGAACTGCCTGGACACACAGCAGACTTTGCTGGATGCGAAGCAAACTGACCATTTTAAGGTGCTCAGATGTGGGGTTCATTTGTTACCGCAGCAGAGGGAGCCCTGCTGACCAATACAGCTGCACACCCAGGCACCGGTGAAGCCTGGCCCAGGACCTGAGGGGACTGTTGGAAAACCACATTCCAGTTCAGGAGATGCTGAGAGACCTTGGCAAGTCCTTTGACTCTTCCAGGCCCCTGTTTCCCCATGTGGATGGTGAGGTAAGGTATTTTTTTCTCCTCTGACCAAGGCCTGTGCTGCTTAAATCCCAAACCCCAAAGGCTCAAGGAAGACCTGCCAGTCCTAGGGGTGGCTGGGTGCTCACTGCACACTGGCCGCTAGGCAGAGCACCTTGGAGGCACCATGGAACCCTCACAGTGGCTCCAGGAGGGAGGTGCCATCACGATCCCATTTCCCCATGAGGAAACTGAGCCTCAGAGAGGCAAGGTTACTTGTCCAGGAGCACTAGCATCTGAGATTCTTGACTGCTCTAATGCCAATTACCATCTGGTCTTTTTATTTCTCACAAAAGCAAGTAACTTAAGGCCAGGAGTTGGTTCACACCTGTAATCCCAGCGCTTTGGGAGGCCCAGACAGGAGAATGGCTTGAGGCCAGGAGTTCTAGACCAGCCTGAGCAACATAGTGAGACCCTATGTCCACAAACAAGTGAAAAACTAGCTGGATGTGGTAGCTACTCCGGAGGCTGAGGTGGGAGGATTGCTTGAGCCCAGGAGTTCAAGGCTGCAGTGAGCTGCAGTCGTTCCACAACACTTCAGCCTGAGTGACAGAGGGAGACCCTGTCTCGAAAAAGAAAAATGAAAAAAAAAAAAAAAAAAAAACCTAAAAGAAAGCCAACTGTCAATAACATAAGAGAACTGGGAATAAAAAGTTTTTAAAATACACATAAAATGTGCCATCTTAACCATTTTAAGTGTATAGTTCAATAGTGTTAAATACATTCACGCTATTGTGCAACCGTCACCACCATCCACCCACAGAACTCTTTTCATCCTGTAAAACTTAAACTCTGTCCCCGTGAAATACTAACTCCTCCTTCCTGGACATCACCATTCCACTCTCTCTCCACGAATGTGACTTCTTTAGAGCCTTCCATAAGTGGAATCCTATTGTATCTGTCCTTTTGTGACAGGCTATTTTACTTAGCACAATGTCTTCAAGGTTCATCCATGTTACAGCGTGTGTCAGAATTTCCTTTTTACGGCTAAATAATATTCCACTGTACGTACGTATCAAATTTTGTTTATTCCTGCATTCAAGGACACTTCAGTTGCTTCTACCTCCTGGCTATTGTGAGTGATGTTGCTATGAAGACGGGAGCATGAATATGTCTTCGAGGCCTTGCTTTCAATGCGTTTGGGTGCATACCCAGAAGTGGAAATGCTAGATCATATGGTAATTCTATTTTTAATTTTTTTGAGGAACTGCCATGCTGTTTTCCACAGCGGCTGCGCCATTTTCCTTCCCACCAACAGTGCTCGAGAGATCCAGTTTATCTACCTCCTCCCCACCAGCCCTCGTTCTTTCTGGTTCCTGATGGTAGCCATGCTCATGGGTGGAAGGAACATCTCATCCAGGTTTTCATCTGCATTTCCCTAATGATTAATGAGGGGATAAGAGCTTTTTCTTTTCTCTTTTCTTTTTCTTTTTTTTTTTTTTTTTTGAGACAGAGTCTTACTGTGTTGTCCAGGCTGGAGTGCAGTGGCACAATCTTGGTTCACTGCAACCTCCGCCTCCCAGCGATTCTCCTGCCTCAGCCTCCCGAGTAGTGGGATTACAGATGCATGCCACCACACCTGACTAGTTTTTGTATTTTGGGTAGAGATGGGGTTTCACCTTGTTGACCAGGCTGGTCTTAAACTCCTGACCTCAAGTGATCTGCCTGCCTTGGCCTCCCAAAGTGCTGGAATTACAGTCATGAGCCACCTCGCCCGGCCTGATAAGGGTTTTTTCAACGCCGCTGGTGCGTCTACAGCAGTGCAGTCACCTGGTTCTGCTTCCGCAGGAGGAAATGAAGAAATGAAGGTCCCAGTGCCACCCTCCTCCCGGGGATGTTGTGGGAGTCCTCGACCCCCAAACAAGCTAGTGTGGCTGCGGCTGCAGCGTGACCTGTGCCCCAGTGAACAGGCTGGGGGCCCAACTTCTCCGGAACCTCAGCCTCCGCTGATGTTGCAACGTCTACTTCCCCTGCTGGGCCTCAGCAGGAACTGAGCTGGGCTTTTCCAGCTCCAGCCAATCCTGTGACCTGCAATCCCACCCAGCCTGGAACTCAGAGCGGAGAGGAGTCGGCACCACAGGGAGGCAGGTGACAGGGTCGTCTGCATGTCCCTTAGCTTCCGCATCCAGACAAAGGGCAGCTCTGTGTACAGTGTGTACAGGACATGCAGGACGAGCGTGTGGACTGTGTGGCCAGACAGATGCGATCTGAGTCCCATTTCTGCCATTCGCCAGTGGTGTGACCTGGATAAGTCACTTCGCCTCCCCAGCCCTCACTTCGATCTGTGAAATGGTGCTTGGCACGTGGTAAGAACTCAGTGCCTCCTGTGATTATCAATACCATCCTTCTCCTCATCACCATCCATATCCACCAGGATGACCAGGTCACGCCTGTGTCCAACCATCCATGGCTCCCACTGCTTGCCAGAGAGAGCCCATCACACTCTCATGGCTGCTGGCCACCGCCCGGACTGACCTCTGCCCACATCTCCATCCTCCTCTCCCTCTCGCTCATCACATTCGGGGCTGCCCTCCTGTCCCTCAAACTCGAAGTTCTCCCTCCAGCCACGGGGCCTTTGCATATGCTGTTCCCTGCCTGGAATGTGCTTCCCCGACCCCATCCCGCTCCCTCGCTTCATCAGTTACCTCCTAAAAGGCCTCTGAACTGTGAAATTATTGGAAGATTGTCGGTCTCCCTATGTTGCTCTGTGAGGCCAGGATCACGCCTGCTTTGCTTCCCGCTAAAGACAAGGTTGGTCCGGGTACCCCGCAAATATCAGCCAAATGAATTATTCCTTCCCAGAAAAACCCTGATTTTGGAAACTCAGGCTCCTTCCACAAAAACAAACTATTCCCCACATAACTAAATAAGCTTTAACTTTCATACCTTTGGAAGGTTTTTTTCCCTTCATTAAATGAACCAACCTGAGAAAGCCCTCAGCTACATCCTGTGTCCTCATTTTTCAGCTCAGAAAAACATGGTCACTGAACTTGGAGTGGCTGCTCCCAACGCCTGCTGCACCTCCTCCCAGACCAGCCTGTGGCTGCCCCTTCCTCAGGACTCAAGGGAGGTTTCGGGCTGCTCTCTGGGTGACCCCTTGCTTGGGAATAAACACCGACCCTGAGGGACGGAGGACTGAGGGGGAGGTGCAGATGCGTTTCAGCCCCAACAACAAGGTCTTTGAGAGCCACAGTGAACCTGTTCAGCGTCAGGGCCTGACCCAGCCAGGCGACACTCAGCACCACAGCCAGCTGGGGGGCGAGGGTGTGGACCCCAGGAGGGCCATGGGCAGGAGGCCCAGCAAGACTGTGTGGTCCAAACCCATGCCTGCATCCATCCTTCCATCCTCTTTTTTTTTTTTTGGAGATGAGTCTTGCTCTGTTGCCCCCGAGCTGGAGTGCAGTGGCAAGATCTTGGTTCACCGCAACCTCCGTCTCCCAAGTGCAAGCAATTCTCCTGCCTCAGCCTCCCGAGCAGCTGGGATTACAGGTGTGTACCACCGCGCCCAGCTAATTTTTGTATTTTTTTTTTTAAGTAGAGACGGGGTTTCGTCACTAAACCTGTTGGGCAGGCTGGTCCTGAACTCCTGACCTCGGGTGCTCTGCCCGCCTCAGCCTCCCAGAGTGCTGGGATTTCAGGTGTAAGTCACCACACCCGGCCTCCTTGCTTATCTATTTCAACAGTTATTTAGTGAGCACCTACTATGTGCTCAACCCAGTTTGGGGGAAGCCTAGTGAAGACCCCAGGTCCCATCCTCCTGACCAAGCAATTTACACAAACCCCGTACTTACTTCTGGGAGGAGACCTAGGGCTCTGCATTCGTCCCCAGGCTCACCACCCAGTGCATTCTCTGGACTCAGGGTCTCTGGGTAGGGGCTGGCTCTACGGGATGCTTCAGAGGGCCCCATGGGGAGGGTGTATTCAGAGAGGGTTAGTGCACGCGTCCATTCCAGATGGTCCTCAGGGAAAAAAAACTTTCTCTACATGGTCATGCGAGCAGCTCCAGGCAGCAGTCACCCAGCAGCATCACTGTTGTTACTGTGGTTGGGGCCAGCTCAGGCAGGGTGACACCAAGACAAAGCCTGCAGGAAGGATGGGCTATCCCCAAACACAGGTGAGTCGAGGGAGGACTTAGGGTCACCGTCGGCTGGGCTTCGTGGACACTGAGGGTGAGCCCCGGGGTTGAATGAGCCATGCCACGGCCACAGCGAGGACGAGGAAACCTCCCCTGGGCCTGGGGGCGGGGGTCCCAGATGGACACCTGCTATTTGGGTTCTCACAGGGATCGCCTTCCTGGGGGTGACGGCAGCCAAACAAAGTACACAGCTAGGTGGCTGCGAGGGGAAGGCCCAGGTGCCTGGGGGCCTGGGTCAGGAAGGGGGTGGGAGGCAGGTGGGCCGGGGGCTGGGGAATGCTGCAGGGAGGGAGGGAGCGGTGAGGACGACCGCGACATGCCAGGAGGTCTGGCTTCTGGGGCCCAGCACCTGGCAAATCTTGAAAGAGAGGAAGAGGAGCAGGTGTGAGGCCAGAGGGGACCCCAGGGCCACTGTGGGGACATGGGTTCTGGGAGGTGCCGGCCTGAGGGGCCATCCCGTCTGCCGTGCCCGGGGAGACTTGGGTGGGCAGAGAGAGGTGGTGACATTCTCCACAGGCTTCCAAGGGAGAGTCCCCTGAGGGACTGGAGAACCCAGGGGACTGCAGAGACTAGAGAGATGAGGCCAGGAAGACGCCGAGGCCTGGGCCAGGGAAGCCAGAAGGGCCCTCAGTGCTGGTCCCTGCAGCTCCTTCTAAGCCAGATCTGCCAGGAGAGCTCAGAAATGCCTGTCACAGAGCCTTGGTTCATGTGCCCCTCCCAACCTTCCCGGCAAGTCCAGGCGCACACACAACTGTCCACAAACACACCCTCCCTCACACACACACAACTCACACGCACACCAACTCATACACACACCAAT
>NC_045447.1:9051013-9051664 GCF_002776525.5 Piliocolobus tephrosceles
CACCAACTCATACACACACCAATTCACACATACACAGCTCACATGCATATCAACTCACACATACACAAGCCACTCACATACACATCAACTCACACGCTCACAACTCACACGCACACCAACTCACATACGCACCAATGCACACATACACAACTCACACACCGACTCACATACACACCAACTCACACATACACAACTCACACGCCAACTCACACACCAACTCACATACACACCAATTCACATACACCAACTCACACGGATATCAACTCACACATACACAAGCCACTCACACACCAACACACATCAACTCACGCATACACAACTCACACTAACACACACCAACTCACCAACTCACACATACACAACTCACACACATACCAACTTACATGCACACCAACTCACACATACACAACTCACATCAACTCATACACGCCAACTCACACGCCAACTCACACACAGACTGTCACACACCAACTCACATGAACATCAACTCACACATACACAACTCACACGCCAACTCACACACCAACTCACATGTACACCAACACACACACACAACTCACACACCAACTCACATACACACCAATTCACATACACCAACTCACACGGATATCAACTCACACATACACAAGCCACTCACACACCAACACACAT
>NC_045447.1:9051674-9058774 GCF_002776525.5 Piliocolobus tephrosceles
ATGCCAACTCATACACCAACTCACATGTACACTAACACACACACACACAACTTACAAACCAACTCATACACACCAATTCACATACACCAACTCACAGGGATATCAACTCACACATACACAAGCCACTCACACACCAACACACATCAACTCACGCATACACAGCTCACATTAACACACACCAACTCACACCAACTCAGACGCACACCAACTCACACATACACAACTCACACCAACTCACACACAACTTACATGCACACCAACTTGCAGACCAACTCACACATACACAACTCACACACCAACACACATACACAACTCACACATCAACTCACATACACACCAACTCACACGCACACCAACTCACACGCACACCAACTCACACATACACAAGTCACACCAACACACACACCAACTCACATATACACAACCCACACTAACACACCAACTCACATGCACAAGTAACTCACCCCAACACACACCAACTCATGCACAACTCACACTAATACACACCAACTCACACACACCAACTCACACACCCTCACACATACACAACTCACCAACTCACACACCCTCACCCCCAACACAACCTCACACATATACAACTCACACACACCAACTCACACCCACACTTTCACACACACCCTCACACACAACACCCATGCACACATCCTCCCTCCTACACAACGCACACACAGACCCATGCACACACCCTTGCCCCCACCCAACACAATCTCACACACAACTGACACACACCAACTTACATGCACACACCCTCACACACACCAATTCACACGCACACACCCTCACCCCCAGCACAACCTCATACACTCACACACACCAACTCACACACCCTCACCCCTACATAACCTCACACATACACAACTCACACCAACGCACATATACACATCCTCACTCACACACGTTTACATACACCCCTGCTCACAGACACATACACTCGCTGGCTCTCTCACACACACACACCCTACCCCCACCAGGGCTCAAGGACCCCTCCAGTGTCCTCAGGGCATTGGCCCAGGGGGGGCAGCAGGGAGCGTGATTTCCCAAAGAGCAGCCCCCAGAGCCCAGGTTCTGCCCCCAGAGAAGCTCAAGTCCAGACACCAGAAGGACCTCCCTTCATCCTGAAGACATTTACATGAGGAGAGCCACTTCCCCAGTGACTCAACATGCACAGATCTGGAGGAACACACGCACACGCAGAGGGCTTCTCTAGAGAGCTGTCTGGCCCCTCACTTCCGGCCCAGGATTTCCAGGCTCCAGCCCAGCCCCAACAATCCAAGTCCTTCCCATCTATGCAAAGCTCAGGGTTGCCTCGGGCTTGTGGGAGCCTCCTGAAGCCATATCCTGTTCCCTCATTCCAGAGGCTTTCCCTGCCTAGTGGGGCAGCTCTGGGGCGGCGGGAGAGCGGGGAAGACCCCAGCCTGGACCACAGGGAAGTGAAAGCCCTCAGGGAAATTCGCACTCCAGCTGCCTGCCAGACAACACACATTCATACATGCGCACTGACACACACGTGTACACACCGACACGTCTGTACATACAGCCCCATACTCACCCTGACACGCAGGCACACACTTGTCAGAGGTGTCCGAACCAGAGCGACTCCATTTGAGTGAGGGCTGGAAAACGAGCCTGGGACCCGCTGGGCCACATTACCAGAAAGGTAGGTATTCCGAGCCTTAGCTAGATGTTTACGGTTAAGGGAACAAATTAATAATGTTTACTAAAACAGACTCACACTTAGGAGTGTCCAGATATCCCCATATCTGGAGAACAAAGGCATTCCTAATTTTGCTTTAAAGATAATAATATCAATTCTTGCAAAATATAGTAATTAAGAAAATTAATCCTTTACACAAACCCTTGTAGCAGAGCAAATCTCCCCCTATACACAAGCATGTAGCTAGGGTGGATGCGTTCCTCCTCTTACTTTCGGGAACGTTCGGGAACATTCGGGAAGGTCCTACTCTGTGGAGGTAGCTGTCTTTTTACCACTATCTTTTCTTTCTTTTTCCTTATTATTATTATTTTTTTATTTTTTATTTTTGTGTGTGTGTGTGAGACGGATTCTTGCTCTGCCCAGGCTGGAGTGCAGTGGCATGATCTCGGCTCACTGCAACCTCTGCCTTCCAGATTCAAGCGATTATCCTGCCTCAGCTTCCCAAGTAGCTGAGACTACAAGCATGTGCCACTACACTCAGTTAATTTTTTTTTTTTTTTTTTGTATTTTTAATAGAGGCAAGGTTTCACTATATGTTGGCCAGAATGGTCTCAAACTCCTTACCTCAGATGATCCATCCGCCTCAGCCACCCAGAGTGCTGGGATTACAGGCGTGAGCACACCGCACCCAATCCCTTGTACTTCCCTTATAAACTTGCTTTTGCTTTGCACTGTGGACTCATCCTGAATTCTTTCTTGCGCGAGATCCAAGAACCCTCTCTTCGGGTCCGGATCAGGACCCCTATCCTGTAACACACTAACACATACACACTGAAACTCACACACGCACTAATACACACTCCCCTACTCCCACTGGTGCCCACACACCAGCACACTCACAATGACATGACACGCCCAAGCACACACGGACACAGGCGCACACACACGGACACAGCGGTGTGTAACTCTGGGTCTCCAGTGGGTCTCTCTTGAGGCTGGAGCCTCCTCTCAGAAATGTTTCTGCCCCCAGCTGCCACGTGGCCTAAAATCCTGAGAAATTAGGAAAGATTCCTTTAAAACCAGCATCTCGGATTTTAGGCTTAAGCAATATTTGGAAAGTGTGAGGCTCAGACCCCCAGTTCGCTGGCTGTGGGCCTGTGTCACCCAGCGCACGTGGGGGGCAGGCAGAAGCAGGGGGCTGGCTCATGGTATGGGGCGAGTCCGGACAGATTTGGGGCACACGCAGGCAAGCGGACGCCCCACCGCCGAGAGCCAGAGAGACAGCAGAGGGCCGTGGGGGTCAGAGACAGGGCTCTGGAGGGACCCAAGCCCCACCCACTCTCTCTGCAACCCTCCCCAAAGGACTTCACTCCCTCAAACCTCAGTTTCCCCATCTGCACAATGGGTGTGATCCCGAGACCCACCTCATGGGGTAAGGCGAAACTTAAATGACACCGTACCGATTAAGTTATAAGCCCTGGAAGCCCAAGAAAAGAAAGTGGTGGTGCGATGGGGGAAAAACCACCATCCCCGGCTTCCCGCGTGTAACGGGGCCGAAAATAACCAGCATTTTCCTTTTCTCTGCGGCTGAAGCCCACGCTTCCCAGAGGACTGGGCCTGCTTATCAGGAGCAGAGCGGCTCGCTCGGCTGTCTCCGCCAGAAGGTGACTGTGGGGGCCCCGCTCCCCTCCAGCCTCCAGCCCGACTCCCACCAGGAATACACCGGCTCCTCTCCCCCCGCCCCTTTCAGGTTTCCGCCCCACCCCCAGCCCACAAACAATTTTGCATATATTTAAATCTCCTCTGCGAGTTCCCCCTCCCCCGGAAAAAGACAGAAAGAAATTACAAAGGCCGTCATTTGTCTCCGTCCCCGCACCCCATCTATCAGGGCCCGGAGCCCGTCGCCTCGAATGAGGCGCGCGCCCGGGACGGCCGCTTTAATGGGGCGCCGCGTGTGACTGTGCAGCCGCGCGGCGGGCGCAGCCGGCCGGCATTTGCATACATATTAAACGGAGCAGTAAAAAATGCAGACATGCAAACCATTTGGACGGGCTCCTCGGCGTAGAGCCTGCCAGGAAATCAATCTTCTGGTTTCTTAAAGGCAGCCTGCTCGGGAGGAGGTGGCGATGCCACACAGCCCGCAGGCCGTGGGAGGGGGCCGTGGTCTGTCCATCTGCCTGCAGGAGCAGCCGTGGGGGTCCTTCCGGGCCATGGAGGAGCCACCCACTGGCAGCCAGGGGCCGGGGAATGAGTGTGGTGGGTCCTGGCTCAGCCGGCTGTGTGCCCTGCTGTAAGAGGGGCCCCCTCTCTGAGTGCCCACCCCCGCCCCATCATTGAAGATAATTCCTTTCCCTTTTGCTACTCTGGGGCTTAAGGAACTAACCCAAGAACACTGGGCCCCTCTATGCAGAGCCTGGGTCTCTAAGCCAGGTGCAGAGAAGGATGGCCAAGAACACAGGCTCTGGATGCAGGCGCCCGAGTTCAAAGTCAGGCTCCACTCCCCATGAGCTGTGTGATCTCGGGCAAATGCATCAACCTCACTGTTTCCCGTAAAAGGGGGATCCATATGCCTCCCTCTTAGGTATGTTGTTGGATTGAAATAGGTCAGCCTTGTAAAGCACTTGGCTCATTGCCGGGCATGTAGTAAGTGCTCAATAAATAGTGGCAGAACAGTGTGTAGGAGGGCCCTTGGTGTTATTGGTATGTTTTTCTGGTTGAATATCCCTCTTTATATCTGCATGGTGTGGCAAGCCATTCCTCCCCGAGCCTCCTTACCTGTAAAATGGGGTGTTTTGATTTTCACGGGAACTGCTAGCTGTGTTCTAGAGGGCACCGGGTCCCTGCTGTATGCTCCCACCACCTGCTGATTTCAGCCAGGTGTGGCCAAGCTGGCGCCTCTGAGGGCTGTCTTGGGCAAAGCCTGTCTTGGGCAAAGCCCCCGGCAGGGATGGGTGCATACCCCCAAACTGACCATTCATCTGTGGGGCCAGGAAAAGGCAACTGGCCCTGTGCCTTAGCTGAGTGAGACTGGGGCTTCTCTGAATTCCAAGGCACAGATAAGGAAACCGAGGCTCAGAGAGGTGTGGCAAAGCCGGGAAGCTTGAAGGTGGTGCTGCTGGGATTCAAGCCAGGTGTGCCTGACTGCAAGGCCACCTCCCCAGAGGTCCCCCGGAAAGGAAATACTGCCGGCAGAGGGAGGAGCTCATCCCACAGTGTCAAGGGACACAGTTTCCCCCCAAAGGAGGGGGGTGCTTGGGGAGAAAGAGTTGAGTTTTGCGTCTGAGCCCACGTGAATATGTGGTACTCGTGAGGGTCCTTTTTTTTTTTTTTTTGAGACGGTGTTTTGCTCTTGTTACCCACGCTGGAGTGCAATGGCGTGATCTCAGCTCACTGCAACCTCCAACTCCTGGGTTCAAGCGATTCTCCTGCCTCAGCCTCCAGAATAGCTGGGATTACAGGCACCCGCCACCATGCCCAGCTAATTTTTTTTGTATTTTTAGTAGAAATGGGGTTTCACTATGTTGGCCAGGCTGACCTCGAACTCCTGATCTCAGGTGATCCACTTACCTCAGCCTCCCAAAGTGCTGGGATTACAGGCATGAGCCACCGTGCCCGGTTCGGTCCTTCCTTGAAAAGACCAGAGGAAGAGGGGAGAGAGGGTTTTCCAGAACCAGCTCAAGTCTGGCCTTCATTCATTTACTTCATATTCCCAGAAGCGAGGAACGAGGTGACCGAGGTCCCCAAGACCTGGCCGGGCAGTGGGCAGTGCTGGGGAGTTCATGGCAGGATGGGGGGTGCACCTAGACCAGGGGGTGCACTGTCCTCTCTGAGACCCTGGGGATTAGGTGGAGAGGCCAACCCAGGGCGCTGGGGTGAGAGGGCTTTGCCTTCAGCTGGGAGAGGGTCCCCTGTGGCTCAAAGCTTCCCTGCTGAGTGGCAATGTGACCTCCGTGCTGTGTGTGGGAGTTACAGCCTAGAGTTATGGGAACTAAAGAGGCCAGACCAAGAGCTGTGGCCCAATTCACTGGTGTCTCGCTGTGTGACCTTGGAAAGGGCCCGGCTTCTCTTGGCTAGGGTGGCTGAGCCGACTGCACCCCTGCTCTGTCTCTCAGGGAGCCCCTCTCTTTCAGTCTTGACCTCCAGGCTATCGGGGCCTCTGTCCCTCCACCTCCCTCTGCAACCAAGTGCAGGCGGCCCCCACTGCCCGGCAGGCAGCCCAGCCAGGGTGGAGGAAGCCGGCAGGGCGGGAAAAGGCGGGAGGGGTCCGAGTTACAGGAACCAGCAGGGCCATTGCTCAACTGGGGAGCCTGGCTGCGGGCCTCCCTCGGCCCCCACCTCCAGCAGCCCGCCCTCCTCCTAGCTCTGCATTGCAAACATTCCTCGCCAACCTCGGGTTGCTGCAGCCCCGGAAGGGGGAACTGCAGCAGACACAGCACGAGGCCTCCAGAAACACTTAACCCCTTCGCTCCTTCCAGGCAGAGCCTTCAAGTGGAGGAAGGAGGGAGCCAGGCGGCGGCCGCCACAGTCCTTCCCAGGCTGTGGGGTGACCGGGTCAGGTGATTTGCTGGCAGGCCCGGCCTCTGATTACCAACCTGGATCAACAGGTTGCGTGTTCATGACTCACCCAGCAGACATTTCCGGAGCTTCCCCTGGGTGCTGGCAGCAGGCATGAAAATCCAAGAGTGGCCCCAGCATGGGGGGTGGGATGCGGGTCTCATAAGCAGACATGTGTTTTAGATCATTACAGTGATGAGTGCAACCAAGACGTGCAGGGTGAGCCTGAGCACAAACTAAAGTGGCTCAACTCGTCAGGGAGGGCTTCCTGGAGGAAGTGACATTTAGGGAGCCCTGTGAGAGCAGAGGGAGAGTTCCAGGCAGAGGAGGCAGCAAGTGTGAGGCTCTAGAGGGAAGAGAGACGTTGGCATGTTTCAATTTGTGTTTCTGGAGGAGAGAGAGGAAGGGGAGGAAAGCCCCCAGGTGGGAGAGCTTGGCCCGTGCCAGGTCCCAGAAGGCCTTGAGGCCACTCCCAGCATGGACCGTCATCTGAGGTCAGTGAGGAGCCAGGGAAGGGCTTATGTGTGGAATGACATGGTCAAGTTTACCTCTAAGCCCTAAGATGCCTGAATAAAAACAGAACCTTGGGCCGAGCGTGGTGGCTCACGCCTGTAATCCTAGCACTTTGGGAGGCTGAGGCAGGCGGACCACAAAGTCAGGAGATCCAGACCAGCCTGGCCAACATGGTGAAACCCCGTGTCTACTAAAAATACAAAAATTAGCTCAGTGTGGTGGTGCACACCTGTAGTCCCAGCTACTTGGGAGGCTGAGGCAGGAGAATCACTTGAACCCAGGAGGTGGAGGTTGTAGTGAGCCGAGATTGCGCCACTGCACTCCAGCCTGGGTGACAGAGGGAGACTCTGTCTCAAAA
>NC_045447.1:9058874-9062423 GCF_002776525.5 Piliocolobus tephrosceles
GGGCTCAGTGGCTCATACCTGTAATCCCAGCACTTTCGGAGGCAAAGGCAGGCGGATCACCTGAGGTTGGGAGTTCAAGACCAGCCTGACCAAATAGAGAAACCCTGTCTCTACTAAAAATACAAAATTAGCCAGGCATGCTAGCACATGCCTGTAATCCCAGCTACTTGGGAGGCTGAGGCAGGAAAACCGCTTGAATCTGGGAGGCAGAGGTTGCGGTGAGCAGAGATCATGCCATTTACTCCAGTTTGGGTAACAAGAGCAAAACTGCGTCTCAAAACAACAACAACAACAAAAACAAAAAACAAAAAACAAAAAACAGAAGCTTAACGGAAAGAGGCCGCTAGCATATTTTCATGTACAAACCGAATGGACTCTAAGACCAGAACACCTGAACCACGCCAAAGTGCCCCCAACAGGACACATTTCAGATGGCAGCTGGGCCTGGTATCAGGCTGTCCTGCAGCCCACATGGTCATTGTGCCATCCCAGGCCACATAGAATCAGCAGGCTCAGGTTGGCTCTTCCTCCTGGGTTGGGGTCAGCACCTCCCATCTCCCAGATACCACTCCTGCATACAGCTGGAGCTCAATAAATGCAGCAAATAATCAGAGTGTTGCAGTTGGGAGGGGCTGAGAGATCATCTAGGCCCACAGCCGCCTCGCTTTTTTATTTTATTTTTGAGATGGAGTTTCACTCTCGTTGAAGACTCAGAGAAGGAATCCCTGGCAGGGGGGCCTGGAATTTACAGCCAAGATGCCCACAGAGCATGTCCAGAGAGGAGGCCAGCACACCCAGCTGCCCAGAACCTTGGCACCCGCAGGAAAGACCCCAAAATCTCCCCCACCAAAGCTCCCTTCCTTTCTCTATCTCTCATAGGGCCTGTTCTCTGTATACCTCGTCTATTCGTTGGGACAGCAAACGTAGCCGGAGTTCCTCTAAGTCCTGCTCAGCCTGGTGAGACTTCCGAGGGAAAACATGCCCAGAATCCTCCCTCTGTTGAAAATCATGCCACAACAGGACAGGAAGGGGCCGGGCAGTCTCCATGCCTGCACATGCCCCCAGCAGAAGAAAGGGCTGAGTTCCTCCCAGTCCCCCCGGGGATCACCCCTGCGGGAGGCCCCAGCAGTCACTACAGTCTCTTTTGTGGCTCAGGGTCCACTGCGTGTCACTGGATGCTTCCAGGCAATGGAATTTCTAGAAAGGTTCCTTCAGCCTGGGACACCACCACCTTGGTGACCCGCCACCAACTCTGCCATGTGAAACACCTTACAGGCCTTGTGCTGGGCCAAGGATTCACTCTCCGAATCCTCATCACAAGTGGTGAAGTTTGCTGTTATCATCCCATTTTGCAGATGGGAAACTGAGGTCCGTGAAGTCACTTGCCTGGATCACACAGCTCATGATCAGTATGGGTCGGCCTAGGACACAGGCATTCTGGGGCTCACCACCAGGTGTTCCAGGCGTCACCACTAGGCCTCCCAACCAGGGAGCCCTGCCGCTGCCTCAGCCTGGAGACGTGACACTTCTCCCAGCAAGGAGGCTCCAGCGAAACCAGGGATTCCCCAGGCTCACCCTGACTCCTCGTCTTATTAACGTACTTAATCCTTATCCTATACATGAAGTAAATATTTTATCTCATCTATTTATTATTTGTTTATCGTGGGCATTTATCCATCCTAAGTTTACTCTCTGCTCAAATCTTCTCCACACGGGTTCACTCAGGTTACTGAATTTGTCTCAACTTCCATCAGACAGAGCTGCGTGTGTTGCCATAGCCAACATCACAAAAAAATCCCATTTCATGCATTTCATAGGCATGAGTGACCTGACTCAAAATTATCAGTGGAACCTGCTGTATGGGGGCAGGGGTTGCATAGGACCCTGAGGCCCATGAGGTACCTGGTGCAGAGTGAGCACCCAGGAAGGGAGGCTGGGTTATTAGTACCACTGTCCGCCAGGGCTTGGTGTGGCTGATAAATTCTTGGTCTCTTCCTTTTTTCTTCATATCACAAGTTAACAGGTTCACTTCCCAATGTTACTCATGTCTACTAAATGATAAGAAAAAGCAACTGTGTGAATGAGGCAAGTTATCTGTCCTGGTACCAAAGTGATGGTTACTATGGCAGTCGGCCTCCAAGATGGTCTCCAAACGATTCCTGCCTCCTGGCATTCATACCTTTCCACAATGAATCAGGCTGGCCTTGCATAACCAATAGGATACTGAGGAAATGACTGCATATGCTGTCCAAGGCTAGGTCATAAAAGGTACTGCAGCTTCAGTCTCACTCTCTTGCATCACTCACTCTGAGAAGCCAGCCGCCATATTGTGGGGAAACTCAAGCAGCCTGCTGAAGTCTGCATGGCATGGAGCTGAAGCCTTTTTGTCAGCCATGTCAGTGAGCCATTTAGGAAACAGATCCTCTATCCTCAGTCAAGCCTTCAGACGACCATAGCCCCAGTTGATATCTTGATGGCAACCTTAAGAGAGACCAGCCAGCTAAGCCACATCTGAATTCCTGACCCACAGAAACTGAGATACTAAAATGCCTATTTTAAGCCACTAAGTTTGGGATAATTTGTACTCCACAGTAGGTAAGGAACTAATTCAGAAACAGAGACCTTTTAGTTATGAGAACCTCCCAGAGACTGCTTCCAAAGTGTGTTCCTTGGAATGCTGATCCCAGGCTTTGCTCTGGAAAGCCAAGGTCAGTTGAATGGAGGAAGACTGTGGATTCCAGTCTCCTGTTCAAGATTGCCATGCTCCTTGGCATATTAAAGTAGACCCCTCCAGAAGAGGCAGCCATTCCCTTAACATAGCACTTCTCAGGGGCCTTTGACTGTGGAACTCTGGTGTAAGAGCCTCAGAGCACGCTTAGGGACACAGAGCCAAACTGTCATGGTAACTGATTCCTTGAATATTTCAAACAATTGTGCCCAATATAAAACTAAAAATAGGCCAGACCCAGTGGCTCATGCCTGTAATCCCAGGCGCTTTGGGAGACTGAGGCAAGAGGATCACTTGAGGCCAGCCTGGCTGGGCAGCATGGTAAAACCACTTCTCCAACAACAACAAAAAGAGCCAGGTATGGTGGCAAACACCTGTTGTCCAAGCTCCTCGGGAGGCTAAGGCGGGAGGATTTCTTGAGCCCAGGAGTTCAAGGTTCCTGGGTGACAAACTGAGACCCTATCTCTAAAATTAAAGGCTGTAGTGAGCTAAGATCATGCCATTACACTCCAGTTGGAACAACAGAACAAGACCCTGTCTCTAAATAAATAAAAAAATAAATACAAATAACCAAAAATACTCACAGCCTAATATCCAGAGTCCGACTGGGCATGATGGCTCATGCCTGTAATCCCAGCACTTTGGGAGGCCGAGGCGGGGGAAACGTTTGGGGTCAGGAGTTCAAGACCAGCCCAGGCAACACGGCGAAACCCTGTCTTTACTAAAAATACAAAAATTAGCTGGGCGTGGTGGCGGGCACCTGTAATCCCAGCTACTCAAGAGGCTGAGGCAGGAGAATTGCTTGAACCCGGGAGGCAGAG
>NC_045447.1:9072423-9089518 GCF_002776525.5 Piliocolobus tephrosceles
TTTTTTTTTTTTTGAGATGGAGTTTCTCTCTTGTTGCCCAGGCTGGAGTACAATGGTGCAATCTTGGCTCACCACAAACTCTGCCTCCCGGGTTCAAGTCATTCTCCTGCCTCAGCCTCCTGAGAAGCTGGGATTACAGGCATGCGCCACTACACCCGGCTAATTTTGTATTTTTAGTAGAGACGGGGTTTCTCCATGTTGGTCAGGCTGGTCTCGAAGTCTCGACCTCAGGTGATCCACCTGCCTTGGCCTCCCAAAGTGCTAGGATTACAGGCATCAGCCACCGTGCCTGGCAACAACATTTCTTAAAGTTTAGGGATAAAGATGGTGTGTTATTGGTGGGAGATGTGAGAGTTTGTTTTTGTTTTTTGTTTTTAAGGGAAAGCTTGATGTTTCTCTTCTTTTTCCTGTTCCCCAGCAGACTAACACCAACCAGGCTCCTGCTGCCGGGCCAAGCGCTATACTGGGCCGCATACTAAGGAACAGGAATTCAGGACATTTGGAAACCAACTTCCAAAGGGTCCAGGTTAAGGAGCGAGAGATGACCTCCTGGAACCCCAGCCTCCTGCCTGAGCCTGGAACCCTAGAAGCCAGACCCAGCTGCGGACATGTGCCCACGCCAGCCCCCCACACACGGTGCTCTCTGAATCCAGGCATGCTCATGGTCTTTTGAGGAGAGAGATTGATTGTGTTAGGGTCGTTGCACCTACAAAATCCATCAGCCTGTACATGGTCGGACACATGCCTAGGATAAACAAAACCCAGCAAACTCTAAAATCCACGTGCAGGGCCTCTCTGGCAGTGAGTGACGGTGGTATTGGTCTTTTGGCCAGACATCAAGCAAGACACTTGCCATGCAGGAGGTCAACATGTCCCCATTTCTTTTTTTCTTTTCTTTTTTGAGACGGAGTCTCACTCTGTCACCCAGGCTGGAGTGCAGTGGCCGGATCTCAGCTCACTGCAAGCTCCGCCTCCCGGGTTCACGCCATTCTCCTGCCTCAGCCTCCCAAGTAGCTGGGACTACAGGCGCCCGCCACCTCGCCTGGCTAGTTTTTTGTATTTTTTTAGTAGAGACGGGGTTTCACCGTATTAGCCAGGATGGTCTCGATCTCCTGACCTCGTGATCCGCCCGTCTCGGCCTCCCAAAGTGCTGGGATTACAGGCGTGAGCCACCGCGCCCGGCCACGTGTCCCCATTTCACAAGTGAGGAGTTCAAGGTTCAGAGAGGTCAAATGTGACTCCCAAGGCCACTCAGTGGCAGCGCCAAGCTCCAACCCTGAGAGTCTCTGATTATAACCCCAGTCTCACCAGGACACCTGCTTAAACCCCCCTGAACCAGGGGTCCCCCAGGAGATAGGAGATAAGCAACAGGTACCAAATGCACTTATGAATACCCAGGCCAGTCATCACATAGTAAGGTTATATGTACTGAGAAAGCTTCTCAGAGTGGGAATCAAAGTGACAAACATGGAAAATTTGAATCGGGTCACGCAAAACCGAGTGATTCTAGAAGAATGCAACTTCCCTGAGACTGAGCTAACTCTGGCCAACTTTTGCCTGATTCCTAGATAAGGGAGGAAAAGGTTAGGGGGCAGACAGCAGTTCAGAGGCCTCACCGATGTTAGTATAAGGCCTGAGAATGGGCAGAGCGGGGAACAACTCAAGCTCTGAAGCTCCTGGGCTGAGGGGTCTCTTAAGCAGCTGTGTGAGGTGGGAGCCAGAAGTGGACTCTTAAGACAGACAAATCTGATGTTTCTTCCAAGCAAGCCATGTGACCTCTCTGACCCTCAGTCTCTTCATCTGAAATGTGTCCAGCAAAGCTTTATTGACTAGCTGCTCCATGCGGGGCTGATGCTGGGTGCCAGGGACTCAGCCATGAATGGGAGAGACCAGATTGGAGCCCTCACCAAGCTCACTCCTAACAGGGGGAGACAGCGAATTTGGAGATGAGCAGATTCTGACATCAGTTGTAAGGAAATAACACAGGGATTAAATAATCCCTTTCTCGGGTGGGGCTCAGGGTGGGCATCCGAGTCAAGGCTGAGTCTAGCATGGACCCCGGGGTGACCGCTCATGGACCCCGGGGTGAGCACTCAGTCGGCGGAAGCTGCTTTTGCAGCAGCAGGTGTTCTATTTATTTATTTATTTATTTATTTATTTATTTATTTATTTATTCATTTATTTATTTTTTGAGACGGAGTTTCGCTCTGTCGCCCAGGCTGGAGTGCAGTGGCCAGATCTCAGCTCACTGCAAGCTCCACCTCCCGGGTTTACGCCATTCTCCTGCCTCAGCCTCCCGAGTAGCTGGGACTACAGGTGCCGCCACCTCGCCCGGCTAGTTTTTTGTATTTTTTAGTAGAGACAGGGTTTCACTGTTAGCCAGGATGGTCTCGATCTCCTGACCTCGTGATCCGCCCGTCTCGGCCTCCCAAAGTGCTATTAACATAACCTGTGTAAAACGGGGCTGCCTTGGGGGCCAGTCTCATCACGGTGTCACGCTCAGAAAAACACCAGTCTGACATCCCCAAATCACTGAAAAGCAGTTTAAATCTTCCCGAGATCTTTCAAAGAGACATCAAAGGGGAATTCCTTTGCGTACCACACACAAAAGACATTTTCCAGCCTCTCTGCCAGAAGGTCTCATGGTAGCTGCCTCAGGAATATCTCCCTTCCCACTCCCTCCTTTTTATCCTTATCAGAGAGGTGGGAGCGCTGGGCCTGGTCCCAGGAGACAGGACACTGGGCTGGATCCAACCTCTGTCCTCCCCAGCTGTGGGCTCCTGGGTGCATTGCTAAACTACTCTGTGCCTCAGTTTCCTCATCTGCAAATCATAGATAACAATCGCACCACCTGCAGGGGGCTCTTGTGGGAATTCTAGGAAATAATCCCCATGAAATACATGAGAGAGGCAGGCACACAGCTAGACGATTGACGTGTGAGCTACTAACACGACTTCTCTCTGCCCCACTTACCCACCTCTCCTTTGCACCCACCCCAGTCAGGAGCTCTGGGCAGCCCCTCCTATAGGTCAGTGTGGGTTTTCTAGGTCGCACCGCAGCTCTACCCACTGTCCCAGACAGCACAGGCAAAAGGCCAGGGCTGGACAGGCAGAACTGGGTTCTTTTTTTTTTTTTTTTTTTGAGACAGAGTCTCGCTCTGTCGCCCAGGCTGGAGTGCAGTGGCCAGATCTCAGCTCACTGCAAGCTCCACCTCCCGGGTTTACGCCATTCTCCTGCCTCAGCCTCCCGAGTAACTGGGACTATAGGCGCCCGCCACATCGCCCAGCTAGTTTTTTGCATTTTTTTTTAGTAGAGACGGGGTTTCACCATATTAGCCAGGATGGTCTCGATCTCCTGACCTTGTGATCCACCTGTCTCGGCCTCCTAAAGTGCTGGGATTACAGGCTTGAGCCACCACGCCCGGCCAGAACTGGGAACTTTCTTAGGAGGGGACAACAGGGCCTGGGACCATGCTTATCCCTGCCCGCTCTAAGGGTGCATCCTCTCTTAGGTGGCACACACAAAGGGCAGTGTCCCTGGGCATCAGTGCTCTGAGGGCAGAACCAAGCGAATGCTCTTAGGGCCTGCCGATGTGCTGGGGAAATGTGGCTCCCCACCCATGAAGCTGCTGCTTGCTCCAAGCCTGGGTGCCCTGGCCAAGGTGGCTCCACCTGGCTGCCAGGGTCACAGAGCAGAGGATTCAGATGTCTCACTTCCTGAGGGGCTCCAGGCCAGGCCCTGGCAACACAGCTGTGAACAGCCGTGTGGTTCCTGCCCTCATGGAGCTCACAGCCCTGTGTGCAAAGCAGGCAATCAGGGCCTGAGCATGGGGTGCAAAACCCAGAGTGAGCAGAAGAGGATGGGCTGGGCAACAGAGAGGCCTTCCCAGAGAAACAGGCACTGAAGGGAAGGGTTTGCGTGGGAAGAAAAGGGGTTCCAGGCAGAGGCCACAGCCTGGGCAAGGGCCTGGAAGAGAAAAGCGGTGGGTTCGAGGGGCTGCAGGTGTCTCACTCCCCTCCCCGGACAGGTGCGGTTTATTGCTCAAGGCCACATACACCATCTCACGTGGTCCCCACTGCCACCTGGAGAGGTCAGAGGGCAGGAACTCTTATTCCCAGTTCACACTGGGACAATTCCCAGCTGGACTAGAACCCTGATTTCCTGACTCCTGGCTCAGGTGAAAGAGCCAACATAAGGCTGGGCCCACAGCAGCCCTGGCATTTGACCAGCAGTCAGGTGGACCCAATTTTCATCACCTCCCTTTAACAGATGAAGACATTGAGGCTTAGGGAGAGCACAACACCCCTCAACTGTCACAGTTTTTGTCTCTCTCGGGGCCCTACGACAAGCCTGAGGTAAAGAATAGCCCTCCCTGGGTGGGGCAAGAAACAGAGCTGGGAACAGGGGTGACTTGGGGTGAAGGAAGGAGGGGAGCGGGGATGGGTTTTGGAAATCCACACCGGGCGGGGAAAGGCGAAGGAATGTGGGTGAGACGGGGTGCGCCGGTCCCGGAGGGGCCCAGGGCCTCAGGCAGCCCCCTCCCTCCCTGCCTCCCAGGTAAGACCCTAACTTCGCGGAAGACGACACCCCTCAGGTGGGCGGGGAGGAGGGCCACCGCCTCCTGGCCACCCAATCAGAGACATTCCCAGTCTGATGGCGGAGGCCGCCAGGGCCAAGGGCTCGCAGGGCCTTCCCCGGGGAGCCCCCGAGACCTGCCCCGGACTCGGAGGCCCACCGCCCACCGCCCGCCCCCAGCCTCATTAGCACCGACACCCGTCGTCCTCCCCTCGGTTTCCGATGGCTCCAGAATTTAAAGGTTAAATCCTAACCTCGTCTCAGCAGTTTCTCCCGGCTTTGCCTACCCAGCGCCAGTTGCTGGTAATTATATGCATCTCCGAGCAGCCAATCAGCTGTCAGACTGACAGATACTGATCTTTTCGTTTTATTTTTAGCTCTGTGCTTCCCCCTCTAGTTGCAAAAAAAAATTCTGTTTGTTCTGTGTGCTGCTGCCTCGCTTCCAGCCCTGCAGCCGGCTCTCATCTCCGCCAGCCAGGCGGGAGCAGGCAGCCGCCGGGGCTGGAGCCTGCGGTCCCCGCCCGAAAGCGGGGAACAGAACGTGCCCGCCGCCCCCGCTGCGGACCGCCCTGCCCAGAGCAGCCCCCAGGGAAGGGAGGAGGCCGGGGCGCTGCGGGCACCTTGGATGCTGTGCTCGGTCTTGGGGGCCCCGCATGGGAGGAAGCAAGCTTGTACCTGCGGGCTGGGGGCTTGGAGAGAAAGACACACACAGAGACAGCGAGAGACGGAGAGACGTGCACAGGCAGAGACAAGCTAGACTGAGGGCGGAGGGGAAAAAGACAAGCACGTTCCCCACTGGAAGCATTCGTCCCCCATCCCCCGGAACAGAAGAGAGCAGGAGTGGCCTCAGCCCCGCCCTGGAGTGGGGCTCAGCGGGGAGTTTCCAGCCCCGGGTCCCCCAGGGCTCAGGCCAGGAACCTGGGCTGCCCCTCCCAGGCATGGTGCCTCATCTACCACTGAAGGCCGAGTGAAGTGCTCTTCAGGATCATTTGCGAGTTGTTCTGGAAGGTTCTGTGGGCCTTCCTGGAGGCTGGCAGGTGTAGGGGCCTGGCAGGAGGGAGGCCCCTAGTCATACAGCTTCTCTGGAGGGAGAGGCAGCGACTGAGGGCCAGGGAAGCTGTTAGGTCCCAGTGAGTCTCGCAGACAGTGGAGGGGTCTGATCCAGCGGGGCCGGCGCTGAAGAGCGATGGGAATGATTGTGAAGTTTCCTTCCATCCTCGCAGCTCTCTAGTTTGCAAAGTGTTCGCTTTGCCCCAGTGGCCTCTGCTTCTGCCCCATAGTTAGCTCCAGAATGGAGTGGAATCGGGGTCTGGGAGGCCTGGTGAGCCTCAGCTGTTTTCTGATGGGCCCTGGGACTGGCGTGGGGGGAGTGTCACCTAATGGTTCCGGCTTCGAGGCACAACTCACCTGGGTCAAGCCCCAGAGCTGCTGTTTACCAGATCTGCGACCCTGAGTGAATGGCTTGAGCTCTCTTGGCCCCAGTGTCCCCATTGGGAAGGTGGGCCCCCACCCCACCCCGCACCCCACAGGGTGGCTCGGGGCCAGAAGTCACTCTGTCTGGGTGCTGCTCCTGGCCCCGGCATCCACAGGCCCGGCACACTTGTGAGCAGGTATTATTAGCTTCTCCGTTTTGCGGATGGGGAAACTGAGGTTCATGTGACTTATAATTGGCAGAACTGGGACTAGAAACCCCCCCCCCCCCCACTTTTGGCTTCCTTTTCTCTGACACCACAGATGGCGCGCTGAGAAAAAAGAGAAGAGCGGGAGAAGGGAATTAGGAGCCCGAGAGAGATGGAGGGAGGCAGAAGCGCCGTGATCAATTACTTGGGCTATAAATTTCTGCTGTTTTGCAAAGTGAGCACACAACCTCCGAGAGGCAGAGCTCCCTGGGTAGGCTCTGGAGAAACCAAACAGAGCCAAGCCCCGCAGCAGGTGCTTTTGACGGTGGGAACCGGGGAGGGAGATGGGTCGAGCTCAAGGGTGGGTGGGACAAGCTGGGGGTACAGCAGAGGGGAGCCAGGGGAGGGTCAGAGGAGAGGAAGGAAATCCAAGTGTCAGTGAGCTTGGGAGCTGTGGGAGCCCCCTGGGGAGGGAGCGGCCTCGTGCCCCCTCCCCAGCATTGTCTCCCACTGCTGGGGGGGTGGGAGAACCAGGCCTGGGCATAAGATGGTGGCCCCCTGCCACTGCATTCGAAGCTGGCACAGGGCGGGGGCGACGGGGTGCAGGAGGCACCTGAACCTCACCTTCCTCATCTGTAAAATGGGGATACTGACGACATCCATCCTCAGGGATTGGTATCTCGGGTGTAAGTGGCTTAGCGTGGGGTCTGGCACACAGCAAGGAGCGTTGTTGTAAATTTTTTGGAAGATTACCAAGGACAGAAGGGTTTGGTAACTGGTGGTTTGGAGACCAATTTAATTATTTAAAAGGTGGACAGTGGTCCTCCCTGGGAGGAAGGGTGATGGAGTTTCCCACAGTGGGGATAGGTTGGGCAAGGCATTAGACCTGTCTCTGGGTCTCCCAGCCGTGGAGGGGCTGGGGACAGGGACCAGAATGCTGTGTGTAGCTGGGAAAAGAGGCCAGAGCCAGCTGCCCAGCCTGTGACTCCTGGGCTCCACCTTCCTGGAGACCTGCAGTGGCTCCCTTAGGAAATGAGCCGGAAGCAGAGGCCGGCTTCTCTCTCTGGAATCCAAGTGCCCCAGGGAACATGGGATCCTGGGAGCAACTCCCTCAGGGCCTTGCACGCTGTGGAACTGCAAAGAACTTCGCATTCCAGGAGTGGCCCCTGTGTGCTCAACCTTCTACTGTGCAGGAGGAACTTCACAGTGAGCCAGCCCAGGCCCTGCCCACAGGGAGCAATTTGTCAGGGAGAAGGGAAAAAAATAGATACGCCTGACCCCTGAACCTTGGTCTTTCAACCCCAGACAATGGTCAAAGTAAATGGGAGGCCACAGGATGGAAGAGGAAGGCCACAGACTACAGACCCGAGGAAGGAGGAAAGCAGGGATGGGAACCTGAGGGCAAGGGGTGAAGCCCAGAGTCACCGTAAATCAGAGCCCCAGAGAAGATGCCCTGAGGTTCAGGCAGGCACTAGGCTCGGGGCCAGAGGCAGACACTCTCCAGCTTCAGGGATCCCAGGCCAAAGGCACTGGAGGAGCTCTCTATTTTAAAGGAGCCCTAAGATGGATTCCTTTTCAGTGGAAAAGGACCTCCCCTGGATGGGGATGATGAAAACGTTGACTTAGTCATAACAAATGTTAAGAAATAGCTCCCGAAGAAAAGTTTATTTCTTGCTTGCATTATAGTCTCCTGGGGGCTGGTGGAGGGAGGGGCAAGGGCTCTGCTCCATGTGGTCACTCAGGGGCCCAGGCCCCTTCACCCCGTGACCCTGTCATCACCTAAGGCCTTATCCTCCACTCTGTAACCATGTGGGAGAAGAAAGAGGGAGCGTGGAGGATAGCATGGAAGGATGATTGTGGACCAAGCTAAACCAGGGGCAGAGGAGCCACATCATTTCAGCTCCCATTGCACAGGCCAGAGCTGGGTCATGTGGCCACTCCTAACTGCAAAGGAGGCTGGGAAATGCAGTCCAGCTGCATGCCCAGGAGGAAGCCAATGAACCAGGGTTTGGTGAAAACATAGCAATCCCTACCTCAAATGCTGTCCTCTTCAGGTGGATGAGTTGACATGAAGCGACACTAACAAAGTGCCCAGTGTACCTGGCCTCTGACCTGTGTGCCAAAGCTGTGATCTGGAAACCCAGAGACTGGTCATCTTAGGGTCAGGAGAGGCCTCTGAAGGCTGCTCCTACACCTCCTCTGGAAACTGTACCTTCAAGCATGCCAGCCTGGGCAACATGGCAAGACCTCGTCTCTATTAAAACAACACAACAAAAATTAGCAGGTATGGTGGCTGGCACCTATAGTCCCAGCTACTCGGGAGGCTGAGATGGGAGAATCGCTTGAGCCCGGGAGGTCAAGACTGCAGGGGGCTGTGATCACGCCACCGCACTCCAGCCTGGGTGAGAGAGCAAGGTCCTGCCTCAAAAAATAATAAAAGTGAAAATGAAGTATGCAGAGAAGGAACAAGGGGAGTAGAGGAAGGTTTTTTGGCCTAAGGAAAGCAGCTAAAGCCTTTATCAGATTCCCAAAAATTTGAAGCACAAGGGCTTAAAGTAAAGTGGACCACTGCTTATTAAAGCAACAGCCTTGGTAGCAGGACATTGGTCCTTATGAGCCCAACTATACAGAAGCTGAGGATTCCCCCGTTGTCATCCCCTCTCCCCAACCAGGTACGCCCCATAGACCTCCAGGGTCAGGGCAGAGAAGGCCCCCACCGATCCTCAGCAGCAAACACACCAGTCCAAGTCAGCCACGATGACCAAAGCAGCCACAGGGCCATGGGGCATCAGCATGGAAGGTGAGTTCAGCCATGCAGATGGAGAAACTGAGGCCCAGAGAGGGGCCATCTTGCTCAGGGTCATGCAGTGAGTCAGGGCAGAATCAGGGGTGGCATTCAGTGGCTACCCAGTCAGGTTTCTGTGGTTATAAGCAAGAGAAACTGACTTTGTTTGACTTGAGCAGGAAGGGGCTTTATCATGAGATCAAGAGGGAGCTCAGAGAATGGAAGCAAAGGCCGGAGATCCAGGCAGGCCTCGGTGAGGATGGGATGAAACCAGGGCATCTTCCAGAGCAAGGAAAGACTCAGTGACCACCCCAGGGGTTGGCCATCAAGATGAAGCCAGGTGAGCATCTATCTTCAGGGTAGGAGGACTGGCAACCAAGATGGGGCGCCAGGCCTGCTGTGGTTTGAATGTGTCCCCCAAATTTCTTTCTTTCTTTTTTTTTTTTTTTTTTTGAGACAGAGTCTCGCTCTGTCGCCCAGGCTGGAGTGCAGTGGCCGGATCTCAGCTCACTGCAAGCTCCGCCTCCCGGGTTTACGCCATTCTCCCGCCTCAGCCTCCCGAGTAGCTGGGACTACAGGTGCCCGCCACCACGCCCGGCTAGATTTTTGTATTTTTTTTAGTAGAGACGGGTTTTCACCGTGTTAGCCAGGATGGTCTTGATCTCCTGACCTCGTGATCCGCCCTTCTCGGCCTCCCAAAGTGCTGGGATTACAGGCTTGAGCCACCGCGCCCGGCCGTGTCCCCCAAATTTCATGTGTCATGGAGAACTTAGTCTCCAATGGGGCAGTATTGAGACGTGGGAGCTTTAAGATGTGATTGGAGCATGAGGGTTCTGCCCTCAGGAATGGGTTAATGCATTCATGGATTCATGGGTTAATGGATTAATGGGTCATCATGGGAGGGAAACTGGTAGCTTTATTAGAAGAAGAAGAGAGGCCTGAGCCAGCTCATGGGCCACTCTGCCCCCTTGCCATGTGATGCCCGGCACCACCTGGAAACTCTGCAGAGATTCCCACCAGCAAGAAGGGCTTCACCAAATGTGGCCCCTCAACCTGGGACTTCTCAGCTGCCACAACTGTAAGAAATACATTCCTTTTCTTTATACATTACCCAGTTTCAGGTATTCTGTTATAAGCAAGAGAAAACAGACAAAGACAAGCCCCATCCCTTGGCCAGGCAGGACAGGAGCATCTGGGCTGACAGCCCACTCCCCAGGCTGCACACATGGGAGGAGGTCCCCATGAGGCAACTGGGGGGCTCTTGCCAGAAAAGGGGGACTTGGGTGCTGGGCTGGCCAAAACAGCAGATGTCCACCCTGGCCTCCTGCACCGGGGTTGTGCAATCAAAACAAAACAACCACAGGGCTGGTTTCCTGCAGCCAAGAGCTGTGGCCTGACTGGTGAGTCCGGCCCAGAGCACAGCCGAGAATCAGGGAAAACAGAGGGTCTCTGCAAGCTCGCTCTGCGAACCTGGGACCCGGGTTCCAGGCTCTGCGGCTCCCCTAGGAGACTGGCAGCTCCCTGAGGGCAGTAAGGGAGGCTGCTGGCCCCACTCCAAGCTGGGCTCACGTGGGGCTCGCTCAGGCCAGTCTGTGATTTCACAAGCCAGGGATTCACACTGAAGGAGGAGCTAGGGCCGAGGGCTGGGGGCCCAGGTGGAATTTATCCCAGAGGGCTGGGAGGTGGAGCCGGGAGAAAGTCCGGAGGGTCCAGGAGGGCCTGACTCAGGAGCTCAGTGCTGGTTTCACTCCCCACCTCCCCACCCCGCCCCTACCCCGGCTCCGTGGGGCCAGTGGCTGATACTCAGTGTTCATTCTGGCAGGAGCGAGAAACCGGAGAGAGAGGAGGGACGGTGCGACAGTCAGTTTCCTGTCCCCACCCCTTGAATCAAACGCGAATCTCTGTGTTGCCAGGAAGGTATTTTGCAGATGCGACTGAAGTCCATGACTTCCAGCCGGGGGTGGTGGCTCACGCCTGTAATCCTAGCACTTTGGGAGGCTGAGGTGGGTGAATCACTTGAGGTCAGGAGTTCGAGACCAGCCTGGCCAACATGGTGAAACCCCATCTCTACTAAAAATACAAAAATTTGCTAGACACAGTGGCCCATGCCTGTAATCCCAGCTACTCGGGAGGCTGAGGCACGAGAATCACTTGAACCCTGGAAGCGGAGGTTCCAGTGAGCTGAGATGGCGTCATTGCACTCCAGACTGAGTGACTGAGGAAGACCCTGTCTCAAAATAAGTAAATAGTCCATGATTGGTTGACTTTAAGAAAGGGAGATTGTCGGCCAGGTGCGGTGGCTCACGCCTGTAATCCCAGCACTTTGGGAGGCCGAGGTGGGCAGATCACGAGGTCAGGAGATCGAGACCATCCAGGCTAACACGGTGAAACCCCGTTTCTACGAAAAATACAAAAAACTAGCCAGGCGAGGTGGCGGGCACCTGTAGTCCCAGCTACTCGGGAGGCTGAGACAGGAGAATGGCGTGGACCCGGGAGGTGGAGCTTGCAGTGAGCCAAGATCGCACCACTGCACTCCAGCCTGGGCAACACAGCAAGACTCCGTCTCAAAAAAAAAAAAAAAAAGAAAGGGAGGTTGTCTCAGATACTCTGGGTGAACCTGACTCAGTCCGGTGAAAAGTCTTAAGAACAGGGCTGGGCTTCACTGCCTGTGGACGGCAGCGTGTGCCCAGGTGGAGATTTCTGGCTGCCCTTTCCAACAGGCTGCCCTCCAGATTTCAGACATGCTTCTCCAGCCCCCACAATCGCATGAGTCAATTGTTTGCAATAAATCTCCTACTATAGACCTCTGATTGCTTCCGTTTCTCTAGCAGAACCCTGACCAGCACGGCCGGCAGGAGGACGGTGGAGAAGTGGACTAGGAGGTCCTGAGGACCCTCTCTAGGTAGGAGCATCACACCTGCACAAACAAGCAATAACTAGGTCCTGCCCCTCACAAAGCTGGGAAGCAAGGACAGCGCCACCCGCAGGGGCCGTGCAGCCGTGGGTGCTGGTGTTCAGCAAGATGGCTCGGAACTCCAGGGCAGGCCTGGCACAGTGGGGTACAACTGTCCCCTATCCCCTCAACATCACCCCCTTGAGTGGCCGCCACATCCGTTAAACTCTGGCCTGCATAGACTTGAGGCTTGTGATTTCTCTGAATCTGCAGAACATTGGGCAAAAGAGACTGAGGTCCAGACTTGCTCACTTGTCTGGGGGTTGAGATGGTCCCAGACCTCTTTGAACCCCACCTCTCTCAATGAGGCTAAGGTACCCATGTGACTGTCAGACCCCCAACAGTGATAGGGCCAGGTCAGGTCTGAGCTAACCTGGTGGAAGGATGGCTTCCAGGGACTCCGTCCTGATCCATGTGGGCAGGCACACACCCCAGGTCTGGCTGATTGTCCTCAGGGGAGGCGAGGGGCCTGCTGGGGAAGAGACTCCATCACCGTCAGCCTCCCTCGCCCAAGATCAAGGATCTCCAGAGACTTCAGGTCTCCTAAAATCTCTCCCCAGCCTCCTGGCCCCATCCTCACCGTGTCAGCAGGAGGCACAGCAGAGGCTTAGGAAGCGTCCACCAGCCAGCTGTGTTGGGACCTCAGGGGGAGTGTGGTGAGGTGCCACTCAGTGTCCTTTTCCTCTGGGACAAGGGGAGGAGCAACAGGAGCTGGGGTGGGGGTGGCAGGAAAGAAGATAAAGACAGCGAAGACCCCTGACTCCACCTCAGGCCGGCTCCAACAAGCAGCTGGGCCTGCAGGCCTATGGTGGGAAGCCTGCGGGTAGCGAGGACATTTATTCTTCTTTTTTTTCTAAAGATGGTGCTTCACTCTGTCGCCCAGGCTGGAGTGCAGTGGTGCGATCATGGCTCACTGCAGCCTCCTGAGGCTCAAGCCATCCTCCTGCCTCCCCAGTAGCTTGGACCACAGGCACATACTACCATGTCCGGCTTTTTTTTTTTTTTTTTTTTAGACGGAGTTTCGCTCTGTCACCTGGGCTGGAGTGCAGTGGCCGGATCTCAGCTCACTGCAAGCTCCGCCTCCCGGGTTCACGCCATTCTCCTGTCTCAGCCTCCCGAGTAGCTGGGACTACAGGCGCCTGCCACCTCTCCCGGCTAGTTTTTTGTATTTTTTTTTTTTTAGTAGAGACGGGGTTTCACCATGTTAGCCAGGATGGTCTCGATCTCCTGACCTCGTGATCCCCCCGTCTCGGCCTCCCAAAGTGCTGGGTTTACAGGCTTGAGCCACCGTGCCCGGCCTATTTTTTTTTATTATGATTATTTGTGGAGGTGGGATCTCGCTGTGGTGCCCCAGCTGGTCTTGAGCATTTAATCTTATATACTGACCAAACATGAATACAAAACCCACTGCCAGAGCCAGGCTTTACTCCAAGCACCGACGATTGTTCACTTCTTTAATCCTTGCAACCCTTTGGGGGTGGAGGGACTATTCCTCTCTGTCATACCCATTTTATACAGGAGGTGACCGAGGCACAGAGAGGTTAACTCTTTGCCCAAGGCCCCACAGCCAACACATGGTGGCCCCGCCCCATCTCCCTAATCCCAAGGCCCCATCCACCTCTCCTCCTTCCTCAGACCTTGGAACAGACCTCCCCAGGGGGCCTCCCCACTCTCAGCCAGGGACCCCAGTCAAGAGGGTCCCTCTGTCTCCTGTTATAGAACAGGCCGCAGTGCAGACCCATTCTTTCTCTCTCTCTCTCTCTCTGTTTCTCTCTCTCTCTTTGTCTCCCTCTCTGTCTCTCTCATCTGCTGTTTGTTTGGTCTTTGGGGTTCCCACCCTTCATTATCGAGGCAATAAACACTGGAGTTTAGAAGGCACAGAGACCTCACACTGTGGTGTGACTGATCCGTCCGGTAGTCATCCCCTTCAGCAGCAGGGCTTCTCACTGGCTGCCTGGGGAGCAGGAAGGGGCTGGGCCCACCATGGCTTTGCGGCTCTTGGGTTGGTCGGCTGCCCCTGTGCCATCGCTGTGGATCCATCACAGCTGTCACTTGGCGGCTTCGTCCTCCCAGCCCTCTGAGATGTGCTGTCATCACCACCCCACTTTTCAGATGAGGAAATTGAGGCTCAGGGGTGCCGGGCAATTTGTCCAAGGTCTTCCATCTGTCTGGGCTCAGCACTGGCACTTGAAAGGACCCCCACTGTTCTTCAAGTGTCTTCAGGCCCCCTCTGTTACCTCACCCCGTGCACAGTGCAGCCACGTTCTGTCCAAAACCTCACGATGCTACCAGAGGAAACAGGAGGCTGCCTTGAGCAATGCTGGTGTCGGCTCAATGCACGGGACAGACCCGGAGGCTAAACAGTGTTTTTACCTTAACTGTAATCCCAGAGACTTCCATAAACCGGGTTTGCTTAAAGCAAGGAAAGCAGGGATTAACTGAGTCTGGGCAGTTTCCCTGGAGCTCAGATTGTGCAAAATGATATTTATATTCTCCTAGGGGAGTGAGGACCACAGGCTGTGGGGGAGGGAGCCCCCCAGGCCCCAGAAAAGGCAGCTGGGGAGCCACAGGTAAAGCAGAGAGGCTGCCCCCTCCCACACACACCCCGCTCACCAACAGCAGCCACCACAGCCACAGGAAGATGTTCCAATCCATAGAAAATCCCTGCAGGTGACATAGAAGCCTGTGGGTCCCACCTACACTTTCTGAGAATTCTCCCAGTAGGAGAATTCACCTGTCATTACCTCACTCACCCCAGACTTCCCTGGGCAGGGCTGCAGTGGCTCTGTCCCATGCTGTTTGCCCAAGACCATCTTGGGACACAAGACACAAAGGAGACAGAATTTCACTGTAAAGCAAGCAATTCCTCAAGATCTCTCATTCATTCATTCATTCATTCATTTGTTATTTATTTAAGACAGAGTTTCACTCTTGTTGCCCAGGCTGGAGTGCAGTGGCGTGATCTCGGCTCACTGCAACCTCTGCCTCCCAGGTTCAAGTGATTCTCCTGCTTCAGCCTCCCGAGTAGCTGGGATTACAGGCATGTACCATCATGCCAGGCTAAATTTGCATTGTTCGTAGAGATGGGGTTTCTCCATGTTGGTCAGGCTGGTCTTGAACTCTCGACCTCAGGTGATCCTCCCGCCTCGGCCTCCCAAAGTGTTGGGATTACAGGTGTTAGCCACCGTGCCCAGTCTATTTATTTATTCATTCATTTCATGCACTCCCTCGAAGCTTTTAATTGTTACATTCTTTCTCATCAGTGCCTAAAGGGTTGGGCACAGCCACCACTCCTCCCCAAATCTCCCAAATCATCACCAACCCTCCTGTGGCCCCAAAAGACTCACTGGGGCTGGGCTGATGGAATGAAACAAATCACCTACCTGCCTTCACACCTTCCCTGAGCATGCAGATCCCCCAGCCTCAGTCGAGCCTTCGGATGACTACGGCCCCTGACTGCACTCTCAGAGGAGACTCGGAGCCGGAACCACTCAGCTAAGCTGCTTCTGAATTTCTGACCCACAGGAACAATGAGATAATAAATGTTTCCTGCTGTTTTAAGCCTCTGTGTTTGGGGATTATTTGTTATGTAGCAGTAGATGAATATAGTGATGGGTGTGCATGTGTGAGAGAGACTTGTAAACAAATGAATGGAGTGCTAGTAGGCATGTAGGGGATTGGCCAGGGATGGATTCCTGAGAGCTGAGTGAGGTATTCCCAGCAGAAGTGTCCTTGGAGACCAACAGGAGAGGCAGGCAGTGAAATAATGATTCACGAGCCATTTCATTCATTCAAGAAACAACTGTGCACTTGCTGTGGACTCGACACTATACCAGGTACAGGGGACTAGGGTGTGGAAAAGCAGGCTCAGGACCAGCTGTGATAAGGTTCTTTTTTTTTTTTTTTTTTCTTGATAGAGTTTCACTCTTTTGCCCAGGCTGGAGTGCAGTGGCAGAATGTTGACTCACTGCAACCGCTGTCCCCATGATCAAGCAATTCTCCTGCCTCGGCCTCCCAAGTAGCTGGGATTATAGGCACCCGTCACCACACCTGGCTATTTTTTTTTTTTTTTGTATTTTTAGTAGAGACGGGGTTTTCCCATGTTGGCCAGGCTGGTCTCAAACTCCTGACCTCGGGCGATCCACCTGCCTCAGCCTCCCAAAGTGCTAGGATTACAGGCATGAGCCACTGCACCTGGCCTGTGATAAGGTTCTAATTGCAAGGAAAGAGCAAGGTTACAGATAAACATGTCATTCCAGATGGGATGAGCGCCACAAGAGAAGACCTGGAAGAAGGCTTCGCCGAAGGCCACACAAACAAAGGCCAAAAGGATCTGTAGACGGTGGCCAGGTGGTGCTGGGAGGTGCAGGTGCAGGGAGACGGCATTCCAGAGGGCAGAGCAGGTGCAAAGGCCCCAAGGTGGTGAGAAGCTGGTGAGTCAAAAGAACAATCTTAAGAAGGTCAGTGCTGTGGGAACAGAGTCAGCCAAGGGGAGGGAGATAAGGGCTGGTGGGAAGACTAGACACGGGTTTAGTGAGCCAGGCTCTTTCAGTCCTTATGCCCTGCATAGTGGAGGACCACCGAAGATTTTAGCACAGGGACAGGGGAATGCTTGAATGCCTTCCTTGATACCAGTTACAGAATACCTGACTCAGAGTGGTTTGAACCATAAAGTTTACTCAAGAAGAATTACTGAGCTGGGCGCAGTGGCTCATGCCTATAATCCTAGCACTTTGGGAGGCCAAGGTGGGTGGACTGCTTGAGCCCAGGAGTTCAAGATCAGCCTGGGCAACATGGCAAGACCCCATCTTATTAAAAAAAAAAAGAAAATGAGCTGGACACGGTGGCTCATGCCTGTAATCCCAGCAGTTTGGGAGGCCAAGGAGGGCGGATCGCCTGAGGTCGGGAGTTTGAGATCAGCCTGACCAACATGGTGAAACCCCATCTCTACTAAAAATGCAAAAGTTAGCGATGTGTGGTTGTGCGTGCCTGTAATCCCAGCTAATCAGAAGGCTGAGGCAGGAGAATTGCTGGAGCCCAGGACGCGGAGGTCGCAGTGAGCCAAGATTGCACCATTGCGCTCCGGCCTGGGTGACAGAGCAAGACTCTGTCTTAAAAATAAATAAATAAATAAATAAATAAATAAATAAATAAATAAATAAA
>NC_045447.1:9089528-9124107 GCF_002776525.5 Piliocolobus tephrosceles
AAATAAATAAATAAATAAATAAATAAATAAATAAATAAATAAATAAATAATAACAAAAGAGGTTCAGGACTTACATGTTAAAACTATAAAACACTGATGAAAAAACTTAAAAGGATCTAAATAAATGGAGAGACAATTCATGTTCATAGGTTGGAAGAATCAACACAGGAAAAATTAGCCGGATGTGGTGGTGCGCATCTGTAATCTCAGATTCTTGGGAGGCTGAGGTGGGAGAATCACTTAAGCCTGAGGCAGAGATTGCAGTGAACCCAGATTGCGCCACTGTACTCCAGCCTGGAAAATGGAGTTTAAAAAAAGGAAAGAAAAAAGTATTAGTAAGATAAGAAGTCCTGGGGTTAGCTCAGTGGTTCAAGAGTCAAGGATACAGATGCATTCCACCCTTTCACTCTGCCATCCCTGGGGCATTGTTTTCTTAAACCTCAAATTTGTCACCTCACTGTTGCAAGATGGCTGCTGCAGCTCCAGACATCACATCCTCACACACCTGCATCCAGAACAACTCGCTGTCTTTATAGAGTGACTGGCAGTCCTTCCAAAAGCCCCCAGCACACTTCCCTTTCTACCTTACTGAACACTTTGGGTCACATGCTCACCTCTGTTTTAATCACTGGAAATCGGGAGAGGGATTGGCACAAATCCCTTGGCTTGGAAGGATCATGATTAGCCCTGGGGCCTCAGTGTTGCTCACACAAGACCAGTATTCAGTAAGCAAGAAGTGACTTGATCCTGGAACTGTGAGTGCTTTTTCTGCATGCATTTGTCCAGCACAGGCTGTGTCCAGTGTCAAGGGACAGCAGCAGAAGCAGAGCAAGCCCCTGACTGGGGACCCTGAACTGGGACAGAAGTCATGAAAGCAGCGGAGTGACCAGCTTCTAAGATATGTCCACATCTGAGGAGCTGTTCCCAAGGGGATCCAGACCGCCATCACCCGCTGCCTTCTCCAGCATCAGCTCCAGCCTCTTGCTTCTATCCCAGGTGTTCAGGGGGCCCAGCCATGCACCCCTGGCATGGGTGGGAATATCAAGCTGAGGCCATCACCATCTCAGCTGCTCCAATGTGAGAAGAAAGCCATACCCTGTACTCCAGGCCTTTATTAGGTCACACCTGCCTCCCATCCCCATGTCCCCAGCCTCCGAGAAAGCTCAGTGTTTCTCTGGAACATTCTTGAGAGCTGAAGCAGTTCTTAAGGCAGAAAAAATCACCTGTTCTCTTCTAGAGTAATAAAAACTTCTGCTGGGCCCCTGGCCACCCAACAAAAGACCACATTTCCAGCTGGGTGCCGTGGCTCATGCTTGTAATCCCAGCACTTTGGGAGGCCAATGTGGGTGGATCACAAGGTCAGGAGATCGAGACCATCCTGGCTAACATGGTGAAACCCGGTCTCCACTAAAAATACAAAAAAAAGGCCGGGCGCGGTGGCTCAAGCCTGTAATCCCAGCACTTTGGGAGGCCAAGACGGGCGGATCACAAGGTCAGGAGATCGAGACCATCCTGGCTAACACGGTGAAACCCCGTCTCTACTAAAAAATACAAAAAACTAGCCGGGCGAGGTGGCGGGCGCCTGTAGTCCCAGCTACCTGGGAGGCTGAGGCAGGAGAATGGCGTAAACCCAGGAGGCGGAGCTTGCAGTGAGCTGAGATCTGGCCACTGACTCCAGCCCGGGCGACAGAGCGAGACTCCGTCTCAAAAAAAAAAAAAAAAAAAATACAAAAAAACAATTAGCTGCACGTGGTGGTGCACTCCTGTACTCCCAGCTACTCGGGAGGCTGAGGCAGGAGAATCAATTGAACCCAGAGGCAGAGATTGCAGTGAACTGAGATCGCGCCACTGCACTCCAGCCTGGGTGACAGAGCAAGACTCTGTCTCAAAAAAAAAAAAAAAAAAAATTCCCACCCTCCCTTGTGACGAATCACACCCACATACCAGGCTCTGGCCCCAGCACGTGAATGGCAATGAGTGATGTGTGCCCCGCCCTTTAAAGGAAGATGGTCCCTCTTGCTGGTCTCCCCTTCCTGCCCGCTGGAATGCAGACCCGGTGGCAGGAACCAGAGCAGCCATCGTGTATCACGAGGTGGAAGCTGTGTGTTAAGGATGGCAGAGCAGCAAGCCCAGGGGAGTCTGGGTACTGACATTGGGCTGCGGATGTTGGGACGGGCTATCTTGTTCAGATCGCTGCTATTTTGGGTTTTGCTACAGCAGCTGAATCCATGGTCGTCACAAGGCAACAAACTTGATACCAGTTTTGCCTTCAAGTAACAAAGGTGAACGTGAATCCAGCCCCCTCCTTGGCTGGAGAGCGGGAGGCAAGTTAAAACAGGTGTAAAGCAGCACCAGAGAGTGTCCCCAGTGTCTAAATCCAAGGGATTTAGAGAGCCGCGGAGGTACTGAGGAAAGGAAGAGAGCTGTGTGCTGGGGGCATCCACGCTAAGCCAGCCTGGCACTGGGCAGGACACTCAGATGTGCTCATTTCTACAGGGACACTGCGGGAGTGGGCACAGTGCTTTTACTTAGTGTGTGTGAGAGAAGCTCTGATTTTCTTTTTTTTTTTTTTTTGAGACGGAGTCTCACTCTGTCGCCCAAGCTGGAGTACAGTGGTGCGATTCACCTCACTGCAACCTCTACTTTCCTGGTTCAAGCAGTTCCCCCGCCTCAGCCTCCCAAGTAGCTGGGATAACAGGCGCACACCACCACGCTTGGCTAATTTTTTTTTGTACTTTTAGCAGAGACGGGGTTTTGTCATGTTGGCCAGACTGGTCTTGAACTCCTGACCTCAGGCAATCCACCTGCCTCAGCCTCCCAAAGTGCTAGGATTACAAGCACGAGCCACTGCGCCCAGCCAAGACGCTCTGATTTTCATGTGAAGAGGAAACTTGGGCTCAAACTGCCAGCCCAATGATGGCCAGATGCCACCATCTCACTGTGCAGCCCTGGGTCGAGTCAGTAGCCGGTTCTTGTCATGCCTCAGTTTCTCCATCTTGCATATGGGAATTTATACATATGATCACTTGGACATTTAGTTTAATTTTTTTTAAAGAGATGGGATATTTCTTTCTTGCTTAGGCTAGAGTACAGTGGTGCAAGCACAGCTCATTGCCTCCTCAACCTCCTAGGCACAAGAAATCCTCCTGCCTCAGCCTCCTGAGTAGCTGGGACTACAGGTGTGCACACCACACCCAGCTATTTTTTTCTTTTTTGGCGGGGGGAGGGTAGAGAAGGGGGTCTCACTATGTTGCCTAGGCTGGTCTCAAACTCCTGGGCTCAAGCGATCCTCCTGCCTCGGCCTCCCAACGTGCTGGAAGTATAGGCATGAGCCACTGCACCCAGCCATTTGCACATTTTAATACAATTAAACTCTACCTAGGTACAAGCATTGTACAAGCAGCCCACCAGGACTGTGCAATAGGATTTTACCACTATTGTCAGGCTCTCTCCTATCATAAACAAAAGGCTTCTCCTTTAGAGAGGAGTGCAAATATTGTCAAGTTCATTGCTCAATTACTCTATGTGCAAACAGACACCCCGACAGCCGCCTCTCTCCCAGGCAAAGAAGGAGCTCAGAATTATTGGTCCATTATCTTCTCACGCATCATGGAGAATCTGCTTATGTAGTAGGTGTTTTGTTTAAGTCAGTTTCCTGTCACTGCTCTAACAGATTACCACAAACTTGGTGGCTCAAAACAACACAAATGTATTATCTTATAACTCTGGGAGTCGTAAGTCTGAAATGAGTCTCCCTGGGATGAAAGCAAGGTGTCAGCAGGACTGCATTCCTGTTGGAAGCTCTAGGGGAGAATTCACATCCTTGCCTTTACAGCTTCTAGAGGCCACCCACATTCCTTGACTCATGGCTCCTTCCACCAAAGGCATCATTCCAACCTCTGCTTCCATCACCACGTCGCCTCCTCTAGCTCTGACCCTCCTCCCTCACCATAAGAACCCTGGTGATTACCTTGGGCACACCTAGATAATCCATGATCATCCCCCCATCTCAGGATTCCTAACTTAATAGCACGTGCAGAATTCCTTCAGCCACATGAGGAAGCACACTGGCAGGTTCCAGGGATCAGAATGTGGACGTCTTTGGGGGCCATTACTCTGTGTGCCACCATCAGTGTCCTCCCACTTGGAAGAGGACAAAAGTTTTCCTCAGCCGGGCGCGGTGGCTCACACCTGTAATCTCAGCACTTTGGGAGGCCAAGGAGGGCAGATCACAAGGTCAGGAGATCGAGACCATCCTGGCTAACACGGTGAAACCCCGTCTCTACTAACAAAATACAAAAAAATTAGCTGGGCGTGGTGGCGGGCGCCTGTAGTCCCAGCTACTCGGGAGGCTGAGGCAGGAAAATGGCATGAACGCGGGAAGTGGAGTTTGCAGTAAGCCGAGATCGCACCACTGCACTCCAGCCCGGGCGACAGAGCGTGACTCCGTCTCAAAAAAAAAAGTTTTCCTCTGTTTTGCTCACTCATGTGTCCCAAGAACCTACAGCAGGGTTGGCTCAAAAGAATATTTGGTAATTCATGAACACGTGAATGAGAGTGGCCCAAATATCACAAGCAAATCTTTTTTTTTTTTCTTTTTTTGAGACAGGGTCTCTCTGTCACCCAGGCTGGATATCATCCAGTGGTGTGATAGCTCACTGCCACCTCAACCTCCCAGGTTCAAGAGATCCTCAATCTCTCAAATAGCTGGGACTACAGGTGCACGCCAACGTGCCCAGACAATTTTTTTGGTCAAGTTGGGGTCTTGCTATGTTGTCCAGGCTGGCCTCGAACTCCTGGACTCGAGCGATCCTCCCACCTCAGCCTCCCAAAGTGCTGCCCTCATAGGCAAATCTTGATAAAACTGTTACTAGAACCAAGACGTCCTGTTTCCCAGGTCAGTACTGATTGAGGGGAACAGCATTTATCTTTGTACAGAGGAGGATGGTCCCGTGACCATCAGGTTGGTCAGAGGAGAATGAGCCAACTGTGCCTGTGAAGGACAGCAGGCGTGAGCTACTGCCTAGCTACCCAAGGCAAAGCAATGCAGTGGCAGGGGCAGCGTCCAGGAAGCCCCGGTCTCCGGAATGTGGAAGACTTTGTCTTGCGATTCTGTGAACAAGCGTGGTCAGACCCTAAGAGCTCTGCCCTAATCCAGTCACAGGGCGGCCGAGCAGAGGCAGCTGAGCACTCTCCACAGTCCTGGTGGCCAAGGTGCTATTGTGACTGCTGACCTGTGTAATGTTATTCTCAATCTTTGTTTACATTTCAGGGCTTTTTAGATAAAAATTTACATATTTAGGTACAAATTTACATATTTGGGTAAAAATTTACTTTTTAGGTAAAATTTACATATTCACAAATTTACAAACGCACATTTCACAATGTACAAATGCACGAATTTCATGTGTACCATTTTATGAGGTTTTATGTATTTTATTAAATGCTTACACCTGGGAAGCCCACACATTATCAAAATCAAGAACTTTTTCAACATTTCGAAAAGTTACTTTTTGTCTTCCCAGCCAATCCTGCACCCCCAGAGGCAAGCAATTTTCTAATTTTTTTCACCATAGATTCGTTTTGCCTATTCCAGAACTTCGTATAAATGGAATCACACAATTTGTATCTTTCTGTGTCTGGCTTTTTTCATTCCACATAATGTCTGTGATTCATCTGTGTTCTGTTTATTGATAGTTCATTCTCTTTTTTTTTTTGATGAATTGTATTCCATAGTATGGATATACCGCAATTTGTTTATCTATTCTTCTGTTAATGGACATTTGGGCAGTTTCCAGTCTAAGGGTATTATAAATAAAGCTGCTACAAGCATTTACATAAAACTCTTTTTGCAAACATGTGCATTTCTTTCTTTTGGGAACACATCTAGAAGTGGCCTTACTGGGTCATAGGGTAAATGTATGTTTTACTTTATAAGACAAGAGTGAAACTTCCTCCAAGGTACTTGTCACATTTTATGCTTCCATCAGTAATTCATGAGAGTTCCAGTTTTTCTACTTCCTCATCCACATTTGGTGCTATCAGTCTTTTAATATTTTTATCATTCTAGTGCAGGGGTCCCAAACCCCCAGGCCACAAACCAGTATAGGTCCATGGCCTGTTAGGAACCGGGCCGCATAGCAGGAGGTGAGCGGCTGATGAGGGGGCACTGCTGCCTGAGCTCCACCTCCGGCCAGATCAGCGGCGGCACTGGATTCTCATAGAAGCGTGAGCCCTATCACGAACTGCGCACGCAAGAGATCTAGATTGCACACTCCTTTTTTTTTTTTTTTTTTTTTTTGAGACGGAGTCTCGCTGTGTCACCCAGGCTGGAGTGCAGTGGCCGGATCTCAGCTCACTGCAAGTTCCACCTCCCGGGTTCACGCCATTCTCCTGCCTCAGCCTCTCCAGTAGCTGGGACTACAGGTGCCCACCACCTCACCCAGCTAGTTTTTGCATTTTTCAGTAGAGACGGGGTTTCACTGTGTTAGCCAGTATGGTCTCAATCTCCTGACCTCGTGATCCGCCCGTCTCGGCCTCCCAAAGTGCTGGGATTACAGGCTTGAGCCACCGGGCCAGGCCAATTGCACGCTCCTTATGCGACTTGAACTAGTGCCTGTTCTAAGGTGGAAGTTTCATCCCAAAACCATCCCACACCCCCAGCCATAGAAAAATTGGCCATGAAAAAATTGTCTTCCACAAAACTGGTCCCTGGTGCCAAAAATGTTGGGGACCATTGTTCTAGTGGGACTGCAGTAGTAGCTCATGGATTTTAATTTGCATTTCCCAGATAACTAATGACATTGAACACTTTCAGATGCGTTCATTGGCCATTCATATACATTCTTCTGTGATGCAGCTATTCAAATCTTTTCAGCACATAAACCCTTTTATTATTGAGTTACAGGATTATCTATATAACCTGGATACCAGCCTTTTATCAGATACATGGTTTGCAATATTTGCCCAAAGTATGTAGTTTCCCTTTTAGTCTTCTTAACAATAAAGACTTTTTATTTTGATGAACTCAATTTATCAAATTTTTTTTTTTTTTTTTTGAGACAAAGTCTTACTCTGTCACTCAGGCTGGAGTGCAATGGCACCATCTTGGCTCACTGCCACCTCTGCCTCCCAGGTTCAAGCAATTCTCCTGCCTCAGCCTCCCAGGTAGCTGGGATTACAGGTGCCCGCCACCATGCCCAGCTAATTTTTTTTTGTATGTTTAGCAGAGATGGGGTTTCACCATGTTGGCCAGGCTGGTCTCAAGCTCCTGACCTTGTGATCTGCCCACGTCAGCCTCCCAAAGTGCGAGGATTACAGGCGTGAGCCACCACGTCCAGCCCAATTTATTCATTTTGTAAATGTTTGTTGCTTTTGCTGTCCCATCTGAGGCATTCTGGACTGCTGACATCCGGATCATGAAGGTGTTTCCCTGAGTTTTCTTGTGGAAGTTTTATAGTTTTAGCTTTTACATTTAGACCTACGATCCACCTTGAATTACATTTATTGTATAATTTGAAGATTCAACATTCATTTTTCTGAATACTGACATCCAGTTGTTCCAGCATCATTTGTTCAAAATACTTTTCCCCATAGAAATGTTTTGGTGCCTTTGTCAAAAATCAATGTGCTATATAAGTGTGGGTATACTTCTGGATTCTCTAGTCAATTCCATGAATCTAGTCTTTTTTTGGCCTTTGTTCCTTAGTCTTGAAATCAAGTACTGTAAGTTATTCAACTTACAGCAAGATTTGGGGGGCTTACTTAGGTTCTTTGCATTTCTATATGAATATTAGAATCAGATTGACAACTCACACATTCTCTTTTTTTGAGATGGAGTTTCGCTCCTTGCTCAGGCTGGAATGCTATGGTGTGATCTCAGCTCACTGCAGCCTCCACCTCCCCAGTTCAAGCAATTCTCCTGCCTCAGCCTCCTGAGTAGCTGGGATTACAGGCATGCGCCACCACAACCAAGCTAATTTTGTATTTTTAGTAGAGACAGGGTTTCTCCATGTTGGTCAGGCTGGTCTCGAACTCTCCACCTCAGGTGATCCGCCCACTGTGGCCTCCCAAAGTGCTGGGATTACAGGCATTAGCCACTGTGCTGGGCCAATTTACACATTCTCACAATGCTACTGGGATTACGATAGGTCCATCCAGGGAGAATTGACCTGTTAACAAACTTGGGTCTTCTGACCCACGAGCACACAATTTCTTTCTGTTTATCCTTAGGACTCCTTTCATTTCTCTCTTTTGTTAAGTTTAAGTATTTTATACTTGTAAATGAAATTAAAAAAAACATTGTTGCTTGCTGCTAGTGTACAGATATATAATTATCAATTATATATAAACACATATATATCTTATATCTTACAATCTTGCTAAATTCATTTATTAAGTTATTGGAGTTGTAGATTCCTTAGAATTTTCTACATAGACAACTATCTCATCTGTAAATAAGAGACAGTTTTACTTCTTTCTTATCATCTTCATGCTTTTTATTTCTCTTTTTTCCCTTTTCTTCTTTCTTTGCTTTTTTTTTTCTTTTTGCCTTATTGCACTAGTTAGGACTTTCAACACACTAATAGAGAGAGACTGTGATCCCTGCCATTTTCCTGGTCTTAATAGTGAAACAGTAAACACTTTCCCCCTAAGTATAATATCGGCTGTAGAGTTTTCATACATGCCCTTTTTATGTTTTGTTTTTGTATATTTGTTTGTTTGAGATGGAGTCTTGCTTTGTTGCCCAGACTAGAGTGCTGTGGTACGACCTCAGCTCACTGCAACCTCTGCCTCCTGGGTCCAAGCAATTCTCCTGCCTCAGCCTCATGAGTAGCTAGTATTACAGGCACCCACCACCACACCTGGCTAATTTTTTATTTTTAGTAGAGATGGGGTTTCACCATGTTAGACCAGGTTGGTCTTGAACTCCTGATCTCAGGTGATCCATCTGCCTTGGCCTCCCAAAGTGCTGGGATTACAGGCATGAGCCACCATGTGCAGCCCACGTGTCCTTTTGTAGGCTGAGAAAGGTCTCTTCTATTTCTAGTTGGTGAGAGACTGTGTGTGTGTGTGTGTGTGTGTGTATACACATTGAATAAGCATTGAGTTTTATTTAAGCATTTTTGTGTTTTGAATGACCATATGGTTTCTCTCCTTTATTTTGTGAATACTATGTATTACATTGATTGAATTTTTAATATTAAACCAATATTACATTCTTGAGATAAAACTCAGTTGGTCTTAATGTATTATCCTTATAATATACTGCTAGATTAAATTTGCTAGTATTTTCTTAGGAATGCTTGCATCTATATTCTTGTGGGATATTGCTCTGTAGTTTTATTGTGATGTATTTGTCAGGTTTGGGCATTATACTGACCTCACAAAACAAGTGGGAAGTACTTTCTCTTTCTCCTTTTTCTGTAAGAGTTCATGATGTATCATTTTTTCTTAAATGTTTAATAGAAGTCACCAGTGAAACCACTGGATATAGAGTTCTCTAATTCAGGATTTTAAATTACTATTTTAATTTTTTTAGAGGCACAGAAAGGAGGTTAGGAAAAAAATATTTTAAGAAGTCATGACCAGAAAACTCCTATATTTTCTGAAAGAATTTCTGAATCAAGAAGTTCAGCTAACCCCAAGCAGGATAAGTAAGAAGAAAGCCACACCTAGACGAAACTGCTAAGAACTAAAGCTAAGTTGAAAATCTGGGGGCGGGGTGGCGGGGGGGGAAGAAAATCTGGAAAGTAGCCAGAGAAAAGTGACGTATTCAGTAGAGAAACAGTGATTTGAAATATCACTGACTTTTCATCAGAAATTATGGAGGTGACCAGAAAGTGGAACATCAAAGCACTGAAAGAAAAAAAAATGCTTTCAACTTAGGTTCCAGACAAGATGGAATGGATGTGCTTCTCCCTAGTCCTCTCACTAAATGCAGCTGAAAACTAGCTAAAAAAAAACATAAAATGAATCTGATAGGTAGAAAGAAGGCAAACTGGGTAGGACCTTAAGATTCCTGGCTTTTCTTTTCTGCCTCATGTATCCCTGGATATAGGGAGGCTAGAGAACCCAGCAGCCCAAAAAAAGCAGTAAGTGCAGACCCCCCCTCCCCCACAACACACACAGACACAAAAAGCTCTCAAGGAAGCCTCCTCTCTCTAGCTAAAATACCAGGAAAGGGGCTGCCTGGCAAGACAACTTTTAGACAATAACCACCCCAAACTAGCCAAACATCATAAGAAAACTGTGGCCCCACTCCACCTCGGTCGACAAAGGTAGAGTGGGGAGCCTAGACTTCTACCCTCTCAAGGCTGTAACCAACTCCCACTTCTCCCTGCCAGGACTTCCATCCCCACCAGGCAATAAGTCCTGTGATGTCAGCAGAGACCACAGAGAAAGCCTGGACTCACACTCCCACCCAGTGATAATTCCACCTCTCCTCACTGAAGTGGAATCAGAGGAAGCCTAGTGAAGAGCCAGGGCTTTTACCACTTCTCAGCAGTGATGTCCTTCCCACCTTCCACAGTATCGAGTGGAGACCACAAGGGGAGCGTAATGAGAGGTCCCTCCCCATCCCAAGCAGGGTAGTGTCAGTGGAGTGGGGAACTGAAACTTCCACCCCAACCGGCAGTAACAAGGCACCTTTTCCTCACTCGGTGTCAGCAGAGACTGAGTGGCAACTTGAGCTTTCATCCCTGCCTGGCAGTGATGAGGTCGTGCTTTTCTTCCCCCACCAATGTGGTATCAAAGGAGATATGCTAAAACAGAAGATTGCAATAAGATCCACAGTCTCAGAACGTCATACCCAAAATGTGCAGAACACAACTGAAAATCATCAATCATAGGCCGGGCATGCTGGCTCATGCCTGTAATCCCAGCACTCTGGCAGGCCGAGGCAGTTGGATCACTTGAGGTCATGAGTTTGAGACCAGCCTGGCCAACATGGTGAAACTCCATCTCTACTAAAAATACAAAAAGAATTAGCCGGGCGTGGTGGTAGGTGCCTGTAATCCCAGCCACTCAGGAGACTGAGGCATGATAATCACTTGAACCCAAGAGGCAGAGGTTGCAGTGAGCCGAGATGGTGCCACTGTATTCCAGCCTGGGTGATGGAGTGAGAGAAAAGAAAAGAAAGGAGGAAAGGAAGGGAAAGGGAAAGGGAAAAGGAAGGAAGGAAGGAAGGAAGGAAGGAAGGAAGGAAGGAAGGAAGGAAGGAAGGAAAGAAGGAAGGAAAAGAAAGAAAGGAAGGAAGAAAGAAAAGGAAGGGAGGGAGGGAGAAAGAAAGGAAAAGAGAGAGAAAGAAAGAGAGGGGGAGGGAAGGAGGAAAGGAGGGAAGGAGGGACAGAAGGAAGGAAGGAAGGAAGGAAGGAAGGAAGGAAGGAAGGAAATGGCAGAGAGAAAATGACTTGTGTGCCAATGGATTTCCAGAAGGAAAGGAGAGTGAGAATGTGACTAAAAAAGGATTAGAAGAAATAATGAATGAAAACTTCCTAAATTTGGCAAAAGATACAACCCTGCAGTTTCAAGAAACTGAGAAAACCAGAAATAAGATAAATCCAAAGAAAATTATAAAAAGATACATCACAAAACTAAATAAAACAATCTTGAAAGCAGGAAGGAAGAAACTATATCTTTCAAAAAGGGGAAAACAATTTGAATGACAGAAGGTTTCTCATAAAAAACCATGGTGGCCAGAAGTAAGTGGGCACAACAGTTTTCAAATACTGAAATTAAAGAACTGTCAACCCAGAATTTTGTATCCAGCGAAAATATCCTTCAAGAATGAAGGAAAAGTCAAGGCATTCTCAGATGAACTAAAACTAAGAGAATTTGTCACCAACAGACCTACCCTTAAAAATGAGCTAAAGGAAGTTCTTGAAACCAAAAGTAAATAATAAAAGGAGAAATCTTGCAACATTTGCAAGGAAGAACAATAAAAAGAGTAAAAAATATGTGTAAAATCAATAGATTTTCCTTCTCCTTTTGAGTTTTATAAATTATGTTTGATGACTGAAGCAAAAATTGTAATAGTGTCTGATGTGGTTCCCAATAAGTAGAGAAAATATTTAAGGCAATTATATCACATACAAGGGAGGGTAAAGAGACTGAAATGAAGGTAAGATTTCTATACTCACTCAAACTGGTAAAATGTCAACACTAGTACCCTATAATAAATTCTGTGTGTATAAGCCAGGCATAGTGGTTCATGCCTGTAATCCCAGCACTTCGGGAGGCAAAGGTGGGAGGATTGCTTTAGGCCAGAAGTACAAGACCAGCTTGGATAACATAGCAAGACCCTGTCTCTAAAAATAAATGTAAAAAATTAGCTGGGCATGGTGGTGAGCAGCTGTAGTCCCAGCTACTTGGGAGACTGAGGTGAGAGGATTATATAAGCCAAGGAGTTTGAGGCTATAGTGAGCTAGGATCACACCACTGTACCTTAGCCTGGGCAACAGAGCAAGACCCTAAAATAAATAAATAAAAACTTAACGTGTTTATAGTGCAATACCTAAAACAAACACTAAAAATATATACAAAGAGATACACTAGAGCTCAATAAAAATGGAAATCTAAAAAATGTTTACATAAACTACAGGAAGGCAGGGGGAAAAAGAGAAACTAAAAACAGAGGGAACAAACATAAAACAAAAAATAAAATGGCAGACTTAAGCCCTAACACATCAATAGTTACATTAAATGCAAATGGCCTAAATACACCAATTAAAATACAGATATGGCAGAGTGGATTTTTTTAGTGACCCAAATATAACTGTTTGTGAAAAACTCACTTCAAATATAACATTATAGGTTGACTGAAAGTCAAAGGATGAAATAAGATATACCATGCAAAAATTAACCAAAACAGAAGTGGCTGTAGTAATATTAAAGTTGGCTTCAGAGCAAAGAAAATTACCAAAGAAGGATATCACATACTGATAGAAGGGTCAACACATTAAGAAGACGTAGTACTTCTAATGTATATGTATCAAACAACAGAACTTCAAATTACACAAAGAAAAAACTGATGGAATGGAAAAAGCTGATGGATGAAAGGAGAAATAGACAAATCTATAATTACAGTTGAAGACAACACCCTTCTCTCAACAACTGATGGAACTAGACAGATAATCAGCAGAAATATAGATGAATTTAACACCACCAACCAAACTAATCTAGTCAGCATTTACAGAACACTCTATCCAACAACAGAATACACACTCTCTTCAAGGGCTCACAGAACATTTACTAAAATAGGCCATGTTCTGCACTAAAACAAATCTCAACACATTTAAAAGAACTGAAATCTCCCTGGGATGCAAGGCTGGTTCAACATACGCAAACCAATAAACGTAATCCATCACATAAACAGAAGCAACGACAAAAACCACATGATTATCTCAACAGATGCAGAAAACGCCTTCGACAAAATTCAATGGCCATTCATGCTAAAAACTCTCAATAAACTAGGTATTGATGGAACATGTTTCAAAATAATAAGAGCTATTTATGACAAACCCACAGCCAATATCATACTGAATGGGTAAAAACTGGAAGCATTCCCTTTGAAAACCAGCACAAGACAAGGATGCCTTCTCTCACCACTCCTATTCAACATAGTATTGGAAGTTCTGGCCAGAGCAATCAGGCAAGAGAAAGAAATAAAGGGTATTCAAATAGGAAAAGAGGAAGTCAAATTGTCTCTGTTTGCAGATGACATGATTGTATATTGTTCAACTACAATTATATTATATTCAACTAAATATACATGATTGTATATTTAGAAAACCCCATTGTCTCCACCCAAAATCTCCTTAAGCTGATAAGAAACTTTGGCAAAGTATCAGGATACAAAATCAATGTGCAAAAATCACACACATTCCAATAACAGACAAACAGAGAGCCAAATCATGAGTGAACTCCCATTCACAATTGCTACTAAGAGAATAAAATACCTAGGAATACAACTTACAAGGGATGTATATGAAGGACCTCTTCAAGGAGAACTACAAACCACTGCTCAAGGAAATAAGAGAGGACACAAACAAATGGAAAAACATTCCATGCTCATGGATAGGAAGAATCAATAACGTGAAAATGGCTATACCGCCCAAAGTAATTTATAGATTCAATGGTATCCCTATCAAGCTACCACTGACTTTCTTCACAGAATTGGAAAAACTATTTTAAATTTCATATGGAAACAAAAAAGAGCCCACATAGCCAATACAATCCTTGGCAAGAAGAACGAAGCTGGAGGCATCATGCTACCTGACTTCAAATTATACTACAAGGCTACAGTAACCAAAACAGCATGGAACTGGTACCAAAACAGATATATAGACCAATGAAACAGAATGGAGGCCTCAGAAATAGCACCACACATCTACCATAATCTGATCTTTGACAAACCTGACACACACAAGCAGGGGGGAAAAGATTCCCTATTTAATAAATGGTGTTGGGAAAACTGGCCAGCCATATGCAGAAAACTGATACCAGACCCCTTCCTTACACCTTATACAAAAATCAACTCAAGATGGATCAAAGACTTAAATGGTCTTCTAGGACCATAAAAATCCTAGAAGAAAAGCTGGGCAATACCATTCAGGACACAGGCATGGGCAAAGACTTCATGTCTAAAATACCAAAAGCAATGGCAACAAAAGCCAAAATTGACAAATGGAATCTAATTAACTAAAGAGCTTCTGCACAGCAAAAGAAACTATCATCAGAGTGAACAGGCAACCTATAGAATGGGAGAAAATTTCTGCAATCTATCCATCTTGACAAAGGGCTAATATCCAGAATCTACAAAGAACTTAAACAAATTTACAAGAAAAAAGCAAACAATTCCATCAAAAAAAATGGGCAAAGAATATGAACAGACATTTCTCAAAAGAAGACATTTATGCAGCCAAAAGACATACGAAAAAATGCTTATCATCACTGCTCATCAGAGAAATGCAAATCAAAGCCACAATGAGATACCGTCTCACACCAGTTAGAATGGTGATCATTAAAAAGTCAGGAAACAACAGATGCTGGAGAGGTTGTGGAAAAATAGGAACGCTTTTACACTGTTGGTGGGAGTGTAAATTAGTTCAACCACTGTGGAAGACAGTATGGCGATTCCTCAAGGATCCAGAACCAGAAATACCATTTGACCCAGCAATCCCATTACTGGGCATATACCCCCAAAGGATTATAAATCATTCTAGGATAAAGACACATGCACACGTATGTTTATTGTGGCACTACTCACAGTAGCAAAGACTTGGAACCAACCCAAATGCCCATCAATGATAGACTGGATTAAGAAAACATGGCACATATACACCATGGAATGCTATGCAGCCATAAAAAAAGGATGAGTTCAAGTCCTTTGCAGGGACATGGATGAAGCTGGAAACCATCATTCTCAGCAAACTATCACAAGATCAGAAAACCAAACACCATGTTCTCACTCACAAGTGGGAGTTGAACAATGAGAACACATGATCACAGGTAGGGGAGCATCACACACCAGGGCCTGTGAGGGGTGGGGGACTAGGGGAGGGATAACATTAGGAGAAATACCTAATGTAGGTGACGGGTTGATGGGTGCAGCAAACCACCATGGCACATGTATACCTATGTAACAAAACTGCATGTTCTGCACATGTAACCCAGAACTTACAGTATAATAAAAAAGAAAAAGAAATGAAATGAAATCATGTAGACTGTATCATCTGACCACAATAGAATCAAAGTAGAAACCAAAGTAGATAACAGGAAAGTAACAGGATCATCTCTAAACTGTCGAAAACTAAAGAACATGCTTTGAAATAATTTATAAGCCAAAGAAGTCTCTAAGGAAACTGAAAAAAAAAAAAACACACACACACACATGGAACTGAATGAACACAAAAACACAACATATCAAACGTTATGGGATGAAGCCAAAGCAGCACTCAGAGAAAAATTTGTAGCACTACATGTTTATATTAGAAATAGAGAAAATCTGTCATTTATTCAATCTCCCACCTTAAGAAACTAGAAAAAAAGAGCGAAATAAAACCAAAATGAACAGAAGGAAATAAGAGCAAAAATCAGTAAAATTTAAATAAGAAATAATATTTAAAAATCAATAAAAGGACTGATTCTTTAAAAAGATCAATAAAATTGAGAAGCTACTAGCAAGACTGACAAAGCAAAAAAAAGAGAAAGACACAAATTACCAGTATCAGGAATAGAGCAGGGGGCAGCTCTATAGACCCTAAAGACTTGGAAGATATAATAAGGAGATATTAGGGAAACTCTACACATAAATTTGAGAACTTGGATAAAATGGGTAATTCCTCAAAAAGCACAAACTATTACCACTCACCCACTATGAAATAAATCACATGAATACTTTTAAAGGAATTGAATTTGTGAAAAGAGAAGGAGACACTTCCCAATTCATTTTATGAGGGCTATATTACCCTGGTATCACAACTAAAAACAGCTCAAAAAAAGACAAAACTACAAACCAACATCCCCAATGAATACAGATGCCAAAATCCTTAACAAAATATTGGCAAATAGAATTCAGCAATATATACAAAGAATTCGGGCAGGGTACTGTGGCTCATGCCTATATGCCCAGCCCTTTGGGAGACTGAGGGCTGGATCGCTTGAGCCCAGGAGTTTGAGACAAGCTTGAGGAATACGGCAAAATTCTGTCTCTATAAAAAAATACAAAACTTAGCTGGGTGTGGTGGCATGTGCTTGTAGTCTCAGCAACTCAGGAGGCTGAAGTGGGAGGATCAATTGAGCCCAGGAGGTTGAGGCCGCAATGACCCATGATCAAACGACTGCACTCCAGCCTGGGCAACAGAAAAATATCCTGTCTTAAAAAAAAGAATTCTACATTGTGACCAAGTGGGGTTTATTCTAGGGATGTAGAATGGTTTGATATTTGAAAATCAATCAATATAATCCACCATGTAACAGGTTAAAGAAGAAAAATCATACGTTCATATTAATTGATGCAGAGAAAACATCTAATGAAATTCAATAGCCATTCAAGAAAAAATTCTAAGAAAACTAGGAATTGAGGGGAACTTCCTGAAGAACATTTACCACCTCCAACAAAAAAAATCTGTAATTAACACTATATTGAATGGTGAAAGGCCGAAAGCCTTTCTAAGATTGGAAACAAGGTAAAGAGGTCCACTCTCACAATCTAAGTTTAATGCTGGAAATTCTAGCCAGAGCAGTAAGGCAAGAAAAGGAAATAAAAGGCCCACAGATCAGAAACGAAGAAGTAAGAAGTCCCATGGCCGGGAACGGTGGCTCATGCCTGTAATCCCAGCACTTTGAGAGGCTGAGGCGGGTGGATCACTTGAGGTCAGGAGTTTGAGATCAGCCTGGCCAACATGGCGAAACCCGTTCTCTACTAAAAATACAAAAATTAGCTGAGCATGGTGGCACATACCTGTAATCCCAGCTACTCGGCTACTCAGGAGGCTGAGACAGGAGAATTGCTTGAACCTGGGAGGCAGAGGTTGCAGTGAGCTGAGATCACGCCACTGCACTCCAGCCTGGGCAACAAGAGCGAAACCCTGTCTTAAAAAAAACAAAACAGCAACAAAAAAAACACCTAAAACAATTTTGGAAAATATTACTAAAGTGGGAGAAATCACTCCACCTGATTTTAAAACATTACGTAGCTACGATAATTGAGACTTTGGGGTACTGGTGGCGGGACAGACACCTAGACCAGTGGAGCAGAACAGACCAGAAAAAGACCTACACAGATACATCCAACCGATATTTCACAAAGGTGCGAATCCAAGTCAATGGAGGAAGATGCCTCTTCAAACAACTGGTGCTGGAGCAATCAGACAGCTACAGGCAAAAAAAAAAAAAAAAAAAAATTGACCCTCGAACTAAGCCTCACACCTTATGCAAAGTTAACTCAGGATGGATGGAGGACTTAAATACAAAATGTAAAATTATAAAATTTTCAGTAAAAAAGCATAGGAGAAAATCGTTAGTATCGAGGGCTAGGCAGAGTCCTCAGGTTTAACACAAAAGCATAATCCACATAGGAAAAAATTGGTAAAATGGACTTCATCAAAATTTAAAACTTTTGCTCTGCCAAACACCCTGATAAGAGGTGAAAAGAGAAGCTGCAGATTAGGTAATTTGTAAATTATCTAACAAATCACCCAACAAAGAACTTGTATCTATATTATATAAAGACTTCTCAAAGTCAACAGTAAAAACTACAAATAATCCAACTAGAAAATGTGCAAAACGTGAGAAGAGACATTTCATCAAAGAAGTTATACAGACGGCAAATAGGCATATAAGATGTTCAACCAGCCACTAGGGAAAAGAAAGTTAAGACCACAGTGAGACATCACTGCATGCCTGTTATAATAGAACCACTTAAAAAAAAAAAAAAAAAAGTCGTAACACCAAATGCTGGTGAGGATATGGAGAAACTGAGTCACTCATACATTGCTGTTAGGAATGGAATACAGCACAGTCACTCTGGAAAACCATTTGGTAATGCCTTTAAAAAAAACTAAACCAGGTGGCTCATGCCTGTAATCGCAGCACTTTGGGAGGCCAAGGAGGGGCAGATCACAAGGTCAGGAGATCGAGACCATCCTGGCTAACGCAGTGAAACCCCGTCTCCACTGAAAAATACAAAAAATTAGCCAGGCATGGTGGCAGGTGCCTGTAGTCCCAGCTACTCGGTAGGCTGAGGCAGGAAAATGGCATGAACCCAGGAGGCAGAGCTTGCAGTCAGCCGAGATTGCAAGACTCCATCTTAAAAAAAAGAAAAAAAGAAAAAGAAAAAGAAACTAAACATACGCTTACCATATAACCCAACAATCTTGTTCCTGGGCATGTACCCCAAAGAAAAGAAAAGTTACAGCCACATGTGTTAGAGCCAAAAAACTGGAAGACAACCAAAATGCCCTTCAGTAGGTAAATGGTTAAACAAACCATGGAATATTACTCAGCAATAAAAAGGAACACACTTGGGAGGCCTAGGCACGAGGTCGGGAAATCAAGACCATCCTGGCTAACACTGTGAAACCCTCTCTCTACTAAAAATACAAAAAAAAATTAGCTGGGTGTGGTGGCACGCACCTATAGTCCCAGTTGTTTGTGAGGCTGAGGCAAGAGAATCACTTGAACCCAGGAGGTGGAGGTTGCAGTGAGCCAAGATCATGCCACTGCACTCCAGCCTGGGCAACAGAGCGAGACTCCATCTCAAGAAATAAAAAAAAAAAAAAAAAAGGAGCACACACAGCAACTTGGATAGATCTCAATAGCATTACCCTGAGTAAAAAAGCTATTCTGGCTGGGCGTGGTGGTTCATGCCTGTAATCCCAACACTTTGGGAGGCTGAGGCAGGGGGATGGCTTGAGTCCAGAAATTTGAGACCAGCGTGGGCAACATAGCGAGATCCCGTCTCTTAAAAATTTTAAAACGTATTCAGAAGTATTTGGATTTAAGAAAAGAAGGAAAGAAAAAATATTAGCTGGGCATGGTGGTGCAAGCCTGTAGTCCCAACTACTCAGGAGGCTGTGGCAGGAGGACTGCTTGAGTCAGAGAAGTTGGAGGCTGCAGTGAGCCGTGATCATGCTGCTGCACTCCAGCCTGGGAGACAGAGTGAGACTGTCTCAAGAAAAAAAAAGAAAAAAGCCATTCTGAAAATATCGCACACTCTGTTTTCATTTACATATCTTCCTGGAAAAGACAAAATCATAGGGAACAGATGAGTGGATGCTAGGCCACAGATCAGGTTGGGGCAGGGGGCAGGTGTGGCTACAGAGGAGCAATTAGGTAGGTCTTTGTGGCGATGGGGTAGTTCTGCATCTTGATTGCCACAGTAGCTACACAATTCTATACGGGTGAGAAAATAGCATGCAATTATACACACATCGTACCAATGTCAATTTCCTGGTTTTGATATTATACTGTTATGTAAGATATACCACCGGGGGAGACTAGCTGAGGTTGTCCAGAGCTCCCTGTACGGTTTTTGGAACTTTCTCTATATCTATAATTATTTCAAAATAAGAAGTTTTTGTTGTTTTTGACAGGGTGTCTCACTCTGTTGCCCAGGCTGGAGTGCAGTGGCACAATCTCGACTTACTGCAACCTCCACCTCCCGGGTTCAAGCGATCCTCCTGACTCAGCCTCCCAAGTAGCTGGGATTACAGGCATGCACCACCACACCCGGCCAAGAATTTTTTTTTTTTTTTTAAGAAGAGGCTAGGCCGGGCACGGTGACTCACGCCTGCAATCCCAGCACTTTGGGAGGCCCAGGTGGGTGATCACAAGGTCAGGAGATCGAGACCATCCTGGCTAAAAATACAAAAATTAGCCTGGCATGGTGGTGGGCACATATACTCCCAGTTACTCACGAGGCTGAGGCAGGAGAATGGGGTGAACTTGGGAGGCGGAGCTTGCAGTGAACCGAGATTGAGCCACTGCACTCCAGCCTGGGCAACACAGTGAGACGCCCTCTCAAAAAAAAAAAAAAAAAAAGAGAAAACACAGTGTGTGATATTTTCAGAATGGCTTTTTTCTTTTTTTTTCTTGAAACAGTCTCACTCTGTCTCCCAGGCTGGAGTGCAGGCTGGACATGGTGGTTCATACCTGTAATCTCAGCACTTTGGGAGGCTGAGGCAGGAGGATCACTTAAGGCCGGGAGTTTCAGACCAGCCTGGGCAACATAGTGAGATGCCATCTCTTTAAAAAATTAAATACTATAAATAAAGAGGAAGAAAAAAATACTTCAATCCAGTAATTATATATCCTGCAAAAATATCCTTTAAGAATAAATGCAAAGTAGGCCAGGTGTGGTGGCTCACACCTGTAATCCCAGCTCTTTGTGAGGCTGAAGCGGCAGATCACCTGGGGTCAAGAGTTCAAGACCAGCCTGGCCAACATGGTGAAACCCTGTCTCTATTAAAAATACAAAAAACTATCCAGGAGTGGCGGCGGGCACCTTGTAATCCCAGCTACTCGAGAAGCTGAAGTAAGAGAATCACTCGAACCCTGTAGGCGGAGGTTGCAGTGAGCCGAGATTGCACCACTGGACTCTCGCCTCAACAACAGAGCAAGTCTCTGTTGCAAAAAAACAAAAACAAAAAAAGAGACAAGTATCTGGGTAAAAAGAAAATGTCATTTTTTTCCTCTTAATTTCTGTAACATATACAGGATTATCTAAAGCAGGAATTATATACACACAACAACGATGGTGTGAAGGGCACAAGGCAGCAGTCGATGGGCCTCTGCTGCTGTAGCCTCCCACATTTGATACAGTGGTCCCATGTAAACCCTAAGTTAACTATGGAAGGTTAGCTGTGTGTCTTATAATCATTTGAGCAAACGTTAAATAATAATAAGGCAAAGAGGGTAGTAAGGGAGGTACAGAGAAACCAAATGCAGACTTGCACTTTATTCATTTAAGACAAGGTCTCACTGTGTCGCCCAGTCAATGGGGCATTCACAGCTCACTACAACCTCCACCTCCCGGCTTCAAGCAATCCTCCCGCTTCAGCCTCCGGAGTAGCTGGGATTATAGGTGTGTGCCACCACGTCCGGCTAATTTTTGTATTTTTAGTAGATGGTGTTTCACCCTGCTAACCAGTGTGGTCTCACACTCCTGACCTCAAGTGATCCTCAGCCTCCCAAAGCAATGGGATTACAGGCATGAGCCACCCCACCTAGTCTACTTTACACATATTCTTAAAGAATATTGTTGCTGGACATATAAGTATTGAAGTAGCTTTTTCCTTCCTCTGTATTTAAATATTAGTTTTTTAAAGAGATGTTATCTCACTATGTTGCCCAGGCTGGGACCACAAGCACACACCACCATACTGTGTCCATAATTGGTGCATTCTTGGTCTCACTGAATTCAATAATGAAGTCACACACCCTCGCGACGAGTGTTAGTTCTTAGAGACAAAGATGGTGTGTCCGGCGTTTGTTCTTCTCATGTTCGGACATACTCAGAATTTCTTTCTGTTGGTGGGTTTGTGGTCTCACTGGCTTCATGAGAAAGCCTGCAGACCTTCGTGGTGAGTGTTACAGCTCTTAAAGGAAGCGTGGACCCAAACAGTAAACAGCAACAAGATTTATTAAAAACAACAAAAGAGCAAAGCTGGCACCCCACACAAACACAGCAGAGCAGGTTGTCACTGGCTAGTGCAGGCCGCCTGCTTTTATTCCCTTATCCGACCCCACCCACATCCTGCTGATTGATTCATTTTACAGAGAGCTGATTGGTCAGTTATACAGAGAGCTGATTGGTCCATTTTGACAGAGTGCTGATTGGTGTATTTACAAACCTTGAGCTAGACACAGAGTACTGATTGGTGTATTTACAAACCCTGAGCTAGACACAGAGTGCTGATTGGTGCGTTTACAATCCTTTAGCTAGACACAGAGTGCCAGACAGAAAAGTTCTACAAGTCCCCACAAGGTTAGCTAGATACAGAGCACTGACTGTTGTATTTACAAATCTTCAGTTAGACACAGGGTGCCGATTGGTGTATCTACAATCCCTTTGCTAGCCATAAAGGTTCTCCAAGTCCCCGTTAGGAGCCCAGCTGGCTTCATCTAGTGGATTCTGCACTGGGGCTGCAGGCGGAGCTGCCCGCCACTCCCCAGCCGCGCCTGCACTCCTCAGTCCTTGGGCGGTAGATGGGACCAGGAGCCACGGAACAGGGGAGTGGTCGGGTGGCGCAGGAGCCCACCGCTGAGGGGCGGCTCGGTCATGGTGGGTTGCAGGTCCCCAGCCCTGCCCCGTGGGGAGGCAGTCGAGGCCTGGAGAGATTTCGAGTGCAGCGCCAGCGGGCGGGCACTGCTGGGGACCCGGCACACCTTCTGCAGCTGCTGGCCCAAGTGCTAAGCCCTTCACTGCCCAGGGCCAGCAGTGCCCGCCGACGCTCCAAGTGCTGGGCCTGCGGAGCCCACGCCCACCCGGAACTCGCGCTGGCCCACGAGAGCCGCTCGCAGCCCCGGTTCCCGCCCGCACGTCTCCCTCCATACCTCCCGCAAGCAAAGGGAGCCGGCTCTGGCCTCGGCCAGCCCAGAGAGGGTCTCCCACAGTGCCATGGCAGGCTGAAGGGCTCCTCAAGCGCCGCCAGAGTGGACACCTCGCATCCAGAGTGAGGGCTGCTAGCATGTTGTCACCTCTCACTACCCAGCTATTTTTTCGTAGAGAGGGGGTCTCGCCATGTTGCCCAGGCTGGTCTCAAACTCCTGACCTCAGGTGATCCGCCTGCCTCAGCCTCCCCAAATGCTGGGATTACAGGCGCGAGCCATCACACCTACATTCAAAGTCACAGATAGAGAGTAAACGGATGGAAAGAGACACACAAGCAAACAGCAAGCCCAGGGGTCCGGCACGCTGGGTCTTCCTCCTTTCCACAGGCCCTGGAATCCAGGACTCAGTTTGACAAGTATGCAATAAGGATTTGCCAGATTGTCTTGGGTCTTTGGTGGTTTACTGGTTCTGCAGACCGTAATTCCCTGTGTGTGCCAGCTCCTGGCCAGACCCTGGCTAGGGGTGGGGAGGGATTCGGGCAATATGTGTGGAGTTCGTGCAGTCGACAAAATTATTTCCTGAGTGTCCACTGTGTGCCGCGCCTGGACCAGGCCCTGGGGAGGCATCAGTGAACAGAGCAGAACCAGACCCTGGCCTCAAGGAGCTGACACTCAGGTGACGGGTCTGGGTGGGAGTAGGTGGGGGAGAAGACAGGAAGCAGGACAGAACACAGAAAGTAAATCATCACATTTGCTTGCGGGAGTTTGGTGCCACGGAACAAGGCCGGGGGCCAGTAAGGGGTGGGAGTGCCGTGCGGGCCTAGGTTTGCTCCAGGTACACTCACGTGAAAGGTGGTCTCTGTGCCAACACTCCAAGGAGGGATGCTCTTCCTAGGGGAAGAAAGGGGAGGTCCAGAGGGTGCCAGGCACAGCATGGGGACATTCCTGGGCCATCCAATTTCAGGGGAGAGTGGGTGAATCTCCACCATGCACCTGCTAGTCAGGCACTCAAAGGCCAGCCCTGGGCTCTGTCCCTCAACTGCGGAAGTGCAGGTGACCTGCCAGGTGATCCTCGGGTTCAAGAGCCCTCCTGCTTGGCCAGGAGGCTGAGGTCCAAGTTCAGCGGGATGCACATTTGTCTCCAAACACTCCTTGATAGTTTTCTTTCTCTCTCTCTTTCTCTCTATCTCTTTCTTTCTTTCTTTTCTTTCCTTCCTCTCTTCTTTCTCCTTCCTTCCTTCCTTCCTCTCTCCCTTTCTCCCTTTCTCTCTTTTTTTTTTCAGACAGAGTCTCGTGCTGTCTCCCAGGCTGGAGTGGAGTGGTGCAATCACGGCTCACTGCAGCCTTTACCTACCAGGCTCAGGCAATCCTCATGCCTCAGCCTCCCGAGTAGCTGGGGCCACAGGTGCACACCACCATGCCCAGCTCATTTTTGCGTTTTTACTTGTCCTAGAGACAAGCTTTCACCGTGTAGCCCAGGCTGGTCTCAAACTCCAGGGCTGAAGCGATCCTCCTGCCTCAGCCTCCCAAAGTGCTGGGGTTACAGGTGTGAGCCACCACACCCAGTCTCCTTGATTGTTTTCTAATGAACCCACAGTCCTGCCCAGCCCTCCAATGCGTCCAAACCCAGGTGTCCCCTCCAGTCTGGCTATGCAACCACCCTTATTGGGTCCAAACCCTTCCTCACTTGCTAACAGGCCTCTTTCCTTCCAGAAGCTCCTCCCACCACCTCTCCAGCTCCAGCTTCTCCCTTGGCCCCCTCTGGCTGGTATTAGCAAACTCCATTAAGGGACAGGTATTTGATATTCCAAATAAAATCTCCACAACCCCCATGAACCATCTTAACTGCTGAAATGCCCACAGGACTTGGGATTAGAAGCTCTGCAGCACACGGGAAATGAGGGGATTTTATTTAGTGTTTAGGATTTATACATGTGTATGTTGGTGGAGGGAAGATGTATTTAAATCAAGTAACTTAATCCACAGAGTGCAAGGCTAAAACCACCATAGGAAAAGGGTATTTGCATATATTAATCTCTTAACATCCAAAAAGGGGGACTGTGTGGGAGAAAACAGAGGACTCGCCAGGTGGTGTTTGGTTTTTGGGTCTCACCTGCTCAGCGCTGGCCTCACTCCCCAGCCCCACACACACACTTGGCTAGAAAGGGTTTCACAAGGGCAGGGGCCAGTGTCTCTTTCAATCTTGAATCGCCCAGGGCCTGGTGCTTTCTGTCGAATGAACAGATGAATGCATGGATGTGTGGCAGTAAGAATGGCTCTCTCAACGCAAATGGGGTTTAAATGATGAAGCCCTCTGACCTCTTCTTTCAGCAGATCCAGAGGGGCCCTGGGGCCCAAGCCCTGCCTAGGCACTGGGGTCGGTGCAACACAGATAAGGACTCAGCGTGCAGGAGCCTCTACCCTGGCTCGGCGGGGGGGGAAGCAAACACGAGCCAGAGACTCATGGGAGAGCCTGTGTCCACAGAATGTTCACAAAGGCCTCCTGGAGAAGGCAGAGCAAGAGAGGGACGCAGCGGAGGGGAGAGGGAGTTCTGTTGGCCAGCTCAGCCCAGGCCAAGGCCTGCAAGGGGGGAAAGGGCTTGGGGTGTTTGCGGGTGACCACAGGGCTGGGATAAGGCAGAAGCCAGTGCCTCGGGTAGGAGCCAGTTTATGGGGCCTTTGGAGCCTGGGGGAGTTACGTTATTCCAAGCACATGTGAGGGACAGCGATGACAATTTGGGAACAGAGAGCCATAGAGCCACCTTTCTGGAGCAAGGGCAGCCATTTCCCCAGCCAGGTGATGAACTTAAAATCTGTGAGCCCACGCCACCCCCACCTTTGTGCAGAGCGCAGCCCATACCTCCTCCTCATCACACACACACACACACACACACACACACACACACACAGCAGCCCCGACAGCAGGCCTGCAGCCTGGAAGGCAGGTCTCAAGAGGCCCAGCCTTTGGCTGACCTTGGCCATTGTGCCCCAGGCCAGGAGAGTAGTTGCCCCTGCACAGCAGCTCCCTGGGACGAGTCACAAACCAGGGCAGCCGGCAGAGATGCCACGGGCACCTCCGACACAGGGCCAGGTTACCCCAGGGAAAATGGGACCCCACCCTGTTCCCAATCACCTTCAACACCAGCGTGTCTCAGTCGTTAGCACTTCGTGGGGCCTTGGGGTGTCTGAATTTATTTAGCCCCCTCTTTAGAGATGGCGAAATTGTGGGCCGGAGAAAGTGATTTTTTCCAAAGTCACAGAGCTGAGAAACGGTAGGGGCTGGATTCGAACCCCTGCCCCATCTACCTGCCCAGCCCGTGCTGCTCACCAGTACCCGGCCCCTCCCTGCCCCATCTGGAATTTAAGTTCAGTAGCGCCTCATTCATTCAAAGCCTCCTTAATTCAGAATTCCTGAGCAGGGGGGTTCTCCTGTGCACCAAATGTATATGGGAACCTGGGCTTTACTGAATAAATGAACTGCATAACCAAGATTGATGAGAGGGTGGCGTCCACATGGTACGTGCACCATTCTCAAAGCACCTTGTTTAAAGCAGCCTCGGAGGCCCTGGTCCACGCCACGGGGGAGGTGCTGGGGCCAGCAGCACCCGAGCTGATTGCAGAGAGCCCTGTGTCTGGTTCCCAGCTGTGCAACCCGAGGCCAGGTCTGCCCCTCTCTGAATCTCAGTGAGAATCCTTCCCCGTGGAGCTGTTGTGTATGAGAACAGTGTGAGGCCAGGTACACAGTAGGTGCTCAGTAAGTCACAGCTGTTTTACAATAATTAAAAAGCATCTCTTGGATCAAACAGCCTGCATCTCAGTCTTCTTCTAATTTGCATTGGTCTTTGCAGAAATTGAGGTGCACTCTGTTCCCGACGATTCCACCTGACTGGGCTAAGGTGAATTCCCCTCAATTCCCCAGCGAGGGCTGGGAACCCATCACTCGCTCCAGCAACGGGTATTTATTTATCCATCATGTGCTTCATGTCAGATTCCCTGCTAAGGGCCGGGCACACATGTAGCAGTCGCCTAGATAGACAAGGCCCCCGCCCTCAGCAGCTCTTGGCCTAGCTATTGAGCTTGCCTGACAAGGGGCAAAGAGGGTAGGAGGTGGTGGAGTTGCCAGATTAAATTCAAGATGCTGGGTGTCATTTGAATTTGAGATAAAAAGAAACAAATTTTTAGTATGTGTATTCCATTCCATATTTGGGATACATTTATACTCACAAGTTATTTGGTACTTATCTGACATTCATATTTAACTGAGTATGCTTTATTTTATTTTATTTTATTATTTTTGAGATAGAGTCTCACTCTGTCGCCCAGGCTGGAGTGCACTGGTTCCATCTCAGCTCACTGCAACCTCTGCCTCCCAGGTTCAAGCGATTCTCCTGCCTCAGCCTCCTGAGTAGCTGGGATTACAGGTGCGTGCCACCATGCCTGGCTAATTTTTGTATTTTTAATAGAGACGGGGTTTCGTCATGTTGGCCAGGTTAGTCTCGAACTCCTGACCTCAGATGATCTGCCCACCTCGGCCTCCCAAAGTTCTGGGATTACAGGCCTGAGCCACCACGCCCAGTCTTTCTTTTATTTTTATTGCTAGATCTTCCGGTGTTTATCCAGCACCTTCTGCAGGAGTCCTTCTACCAAACGACCAGACTGTATGGGCTCAGGGACGAACGCAGGAACAAGTCCACAGGATAATCACACAGGGTGGTCCTGGGAGGGCCTTTGACAAGGTAACTTTGAGCTCAGACCTGATGTGTGTAGAGGAAGAGAAAAGGCATCGCTCCACGAGAGAGGAGGGATAGGAGACCTGGGTGAGGCCAGGCAGAGAGCTAGTGGCTGCACAGGAGACAACACTGGCCAGGAGGGGAGGGAATGGAGGGCTTTGTGGAGGAGGTAGAATTGAGCTAGGCCCTGAAGGAGGAGCTGGACAGAGAGGAGGTGGTACAGAGGAACCCTGATTTGGGAAGAGGTAAGCCAGGCGGTAGGCCCCTGAGATACCCATTCCCCAGACACCATCTCTCACAAGGGCCTTTGGTACATGAGAAAATGCACACGATAAACGGTCAAGCGAAAAACATAAGATACAAAACAGACAGCAGCTGTGGGGTTGTGGGGGTTAAACTAGACCATCCGACCTAGCACGTAGTAGGCGCTCAATAAACAGGAGATAAATGGAATCATGCTTTTCTAACTTGCAGACAAATGAGGGGATCAGCGGCACCGCCAAGATGCTCTTCCTTGTTTTGTGAGTATTTTACTAAATGCAGGAATGAACGAATTGCTTGAATAGATGTGAGGTTACTGTGACTCCATCGAGAAACCACTTGGTCCAGACTTTGAAGGCAATAAAACAGCAAGAAAAGACAAGCCCTGCCTTCCAGTCCCTGACAGGCGCTGTCACTCTTGAGCCTGTGGTAGTGAGTGCATTTTCAAGTTGCCCGCTGCCTCCCGAGCCTGCCTGCCAGGTCTGCAAGCCTCCAGCCAAGCAGGAGGGATCAGCTCTGCAGCTTCCGACACCCCAGCCCGTGTCCTCTCAGCCCACTGGGTCCATGGCAGGTGTAAAATCCTGGCTCACCAAGCAGAGGCCGAAGACTCTGGGAAGAGGCCCAGTGGCCTCCCAGACAAACAAGAGGTCCTGCCCACTGGTCTCCTCCTGTGTGTCCTTGGCAAGTGGCTTCCCCTCTCTGAGCCTTGGTATCCTTATCTATAAAATGGGGATGGGGCCAGGAGTGGTGGCTCACGCCTGTAATCCCAACGCTTTGGGAGGTCGAGGCAGGCGGATCACCTGAGGTCAGGAGTTCAAGAGCAGTCTGGCCAACATGGTAAAACCCTGTCTGTACTAAAAACACACATAAAAATTAGCCAGGTGTGGTGATGGGCGCCTGTAATCCCAGCTACTCAGGAGGCTGAGGCAGGAGAATCACTTGAACCGGGAGGCAGAGCTTGCAGTGAGCTGTGATCGTGCCACTGCACTCCAGCCTGGGCAACAGAGCGAGACTCTGTCTCAAAAAATAAAAATAAAAAATAAAACAGGGATGGATTCTAGTGACGTCATCCTTAATTCCTTCACAAAGGTTTGGAGAGAATCTTTTCCCTGCCAGGTGCCACGCTGGGAGAGGGAGGCTCCGGAGGGAAGTTCTTGAACCCCTGGCTGATGCTTTCACATGAAGGTTGCAGGTGATCACAGGGGCACATCCTGTAAGATAAATACATAGGGGGTTGTGGAGAGGCCTTAGTGCCTGGAAAGGAAGAGAAACTACAAGGCCCCTTGCATTACCAGCTGTGAGCAGAGGGCACCTGGCTCCCAGGTCCCTCCTGATGAAAAGGACCCCAACCTAGACAGACAACTGTCATGCTTAGAAGGCCCTTCTCAGTCCCTCCAGCTTCTAAGACATTTTATTACTAATAATCACACACAGGTGACGTTTAATGAGCACTCGCCATGCATCAGCCTCTGTGCTTCGAGGGGTCCACGTGCTTAGACCGCGGCTGGCCCTGCAACTCCAGGTGCAGCAGACACAGCCTCTCTCAGCCCAGCCAGAACCAGGTGCTGGCGACTCCCGGGACCACTTCCAAGGGGAGGTGGGTTTGGGACACAGGCTGGAGACCGGGGCAGGCCAGGCCCCTTCCCACCGCATCCCCACCCCATCAGACCACCAGTGTCCCTCAGGATACTCGGCCTCTTCCCTTCCCTGTACAGAAAGAGAAGCTGAGCCCCCCAAAGGAGACTCGTGCGCCAGTGCTCTTCCCGAACTGCTCTGGCCACCCTCAGGCCACCCCTTGCCCTCAGACCACCCCCTGCCCTCTTCTCTGCAGTTACCCGTTCTGCTGCCCACCTGCCAAGCCCAGCAAAGCCCCTCCACAGTCAGCCCAAGAATGCTGCCAGACCCAGAACCCGGGGCGGGTGTGCACAGAGCAGGTGTGGATGTGGAGGAAGCGGTGCCCAAAGCTCTGCTCTGAGGTCAAGCCTGAGACCTGGGTGCCCAGAGCCTCCCTAGGTCCACCCAGGGGTGCTGGGCCCATGGGAGCAAAGGCTGAGTACTGCGACCTCCCACCACCCTCCTGCCCCACCTCCACCCTGAAGTGTCCTGTTTAGTGGAATATCGGGTGTCATTGTGTGCCCTGGGGTGGTGACAGAGAGGGGATCACCTGGCCAAAGGAGATCCCTGAAGCCTGGGGGAGGGGCCTGCTTCAGCTCCAGTAAGGAGGGGATCCCTGGGGTGAACCCATGACCTTGAGCATGACCTTGAGCGTGACCACCGCGTGACTTTGGGTTGCTGCTCCTTTCAATGCCACACTCACACCCGATTCCTGGGCCCCTTTCTCTCCCCCAGTCTCTTCCTGCCACACACACTCCTATTCCTCCACGTCCTTCCCCTCTAAATGACGGGGACTAGGTAACCGGAAGTGACACCATAGCCACTGGACCCCTCACGGCGTGAACATGAAACTGGGCAGGTCTGGGTTTGGCCGCCCGTTCCCTGACTCGCTGGCTGTGTGGCCTTATGCAGGTCACTTGCCCCCTCTGAGCCTCAGCTTTCTTGCCTGTAAAATGAGGGGCACATCAGCTCCTGCCTTGCAGGGCTGTGTGTGTTGTGGGTGGTCCTGGAAGCTGCACTCAGCGTGGACAAGCAGCAGTGCTCCCACGCAGATGCCACGTCGACATCATCATGCGGTTCCTGTTTAGGTCCTGCTCATTCCTCCAAGGGCTGAGGCATCTCTGGAGGAATGGGGAGGGCGTGGCCTCTGCCCTGATCCTAGCCGGGTCTGCAGCTGCCGGTGTCCACCTGTGGTTCTCAAAGTGTGGTCCTCCTTGCCGGCAGCATTGACTTTGCCCAGGAACTTGTCAGAAATTCGGATTCTCTGACCTGGCCGGTCCTGGGAATCTGAACCCCTGGGGTGCAACCAGTCACCTGTGCTTTCACAAGGTCCCAGGGGTCTCTCGCAGGCACTGGTGTGAACCAGGAGATTCTGGAGGGTGGCGGCCTCTCTGGTGCCCCCCACCCCCACTCCCATCACAGGGTCTGGTCCTCCCATTTCTCAGTCACTCTGCATTAAACGCTGGACAATGGTCCCTAAGTGCAGCCCCTCGTCTGCTAGTCAACAACTGGGGGGCCCGGGTTTTCCAAATGTGGTCCCCAGAGTACCCACACCAGACCACCAGGGAGCCTGACAAAATGCAAGCCCCTGAGCGCCCCCTAGACCTGCTGGGCATGGATCCCCAAGAATTTGCTCTGGGGGCACCCACAAGTCCAGAACGGGGGGAGGAAAATGAAGAGTGCGGCAAAGCCGGGCCCTGGGGAGGAGATGGAGGAAAAGGGAAGTCAGAGAAGATTCCCTAGCGCCAGTGACAGGCACCACTGCCTCCCCAGAGTCACCACAAGCCAGGGGCGCCTTGGCAGTTTAACCCTGTGTGGACACCATTTTAGGGGCTAGACATAAGCCAGGATGAAATGTTATGAAATAATAATAGTAGTCCCTGCTCTGGCCCACTGCAGAACCCTAGAAAGTAAGGGACTGGGGCCAATGGCAGCTGCAATCAAGGTGCCTGCAGCTCTGTGACCTCAAGGCCTAGCCTGCCCCAGCCTCCCACCGTTCACTTAATTCCAAATACCTTTTTTCTTGTCCGCCACAAGTTAGTGGGCTTCAAAGTCAGGCAGTGGCTCCGGTGACCCTTTGTGGGGAGGGCTGGAGTGGGCCCAGCTTCTGTGTGTTCTGCTCAGTGGGCCAGGAGGCTGAGATGACCGCAACAGCCAGCCATGCCCCAGGTCTACAACTAGAGGGAGGGAGCTTGGCCTGCCAGTCACTGCTCCGCACGTAAGCCCTTCTAGGTTGGAAAGGCGGAGCAGCTGCTCCAATCCCACCCCCCTACAAGGGAGGCTATCCAAGGCACCCGGAGAGCCTTGGACTGGGGAGCGTAGGGCGGGATGAGCCAGAGCTCCAGGAGAGGTAGCCTGCACTCACCTGAGCTAAAATCCTGTTACAATCATATCTGTAGGTGTCAACCTCACTTGTATTGCAGAGAGGAAGGTCTGGAATCACGTGCTTCTCAAGGCAGCATTTTACAGAAAGCTGCCCCGACGGCCACAGTGTACTTCCCCACTTCTGCCTAGATCTCGGATTCTGTCACAGAATGTGGCAGGGTATCACAGGGCTGCAAGCCGTGAACAGGTTTGAGGGGACAGGAGTGGGGGGTTGCAGGGACAAACTGGCAGGATCCAAATCCCTCCCACCAGATGTGTCCCCACCCACAGCTTCCTTTTCCATCGGAACAAACAGAACAAAACAAGTGTCAACTACACTTCCTGATTCCTGAGTTATGAAAAGCCAGTGCCACCCACAGGTCTGTCCACCCCCTCCTCTTGACCCGGCCTTTCCAGTGGCACTTTATTCTGTTATTTGCTTTCCATTTTTCTTTAAACGCATTCACTGCCGTTACTTAGGTAAATGCATCCGTAAGGGAACTTTATGTGACTACTGTTAGGTGGAAAAAAAAAAAACTGAGATCATGGGCCATAAATAGAAGGTAAAAATAAAAATAAATTACAATTAAAATAAGCAATGTTAGGAAACTCTAGCTGGCTATTGTTGCCTGCCAACCTGGCACTTTGATAGAAAAGGGTTGGGAGGGCCGGGCGCGGTGGCTCAAGCCTGTAATCCCAGCACTTTGGGAGGCCGAGGCAGGCGGATCATGAGGTCAGGAGATCGAGACCATCCTGGCTAACATGGTGAAACCCCGTCTCTACTAAAAAAATACAAAAAATTAGCCGGGCGAGGTGGCGGGTGCCTGTAGTCCCAGCTACTTGGGAGGCCGAGGCAGGAGAATGGCGTAAACCCAGGAGGCGGAGCTTGCAGTGAGCTGAGATCCGGCCACTGCACTCCAGCCTGGGCGACAGAGCGAGACTCCGTCTCAAAAAAAAGAAAAAGAAAAGGGTTGGGAAGTTGCAAGCTTCCCCTCCAGGGGACCAGAGGGCTGAGACAGAGAAGGGAATCACCTTTGTGTGGTATGAGGCTGTGATTCCTGACGTCACTGTCTCCTAGGTCACTGGGGGTGCCCACCCCATACTGGGGAAACCCTGATCTGGGGGGCACCCCCAAGCCAGTGAACCAGGGGACAGGGCTCCTTTCGAGGCGAGGGCCAGATGGCATTTAACACTGGTAGGGCGTTATCATGATCTCCTGGGCATGAAACAGGTACCTCCCCGGTCCTTATTCCAGAAGAGGATGCAGAAGCCCTCTGGACAGGCCTGGCTCATGTCCTCCTGCTGGAGTGGGCTGACCACAGCCCTTGGCCCTACGCTCCCGGCATGGCCCGTCCGCTCTCCACAAATGTGGCATGCTTTCTCTAGGGCCCCCTGCCCTGGGATTCCCTGCTAACCTGGCACATCTCGGTCAACCCCACCTGCCTTCCATGTCCCCTCCACCAGCCCTTGGTGGCCTCTCTGGGGCAGGACACCTTCCCACTGAGGACCATGATGTTTGTAGTGCCGTTCTGCCCTCCGGGACTTCTCTTAAGCGGGACCCCACTGACCACCCTCCGATTTCTAAGTGAAGCTGGAGAGTTGGATCACAATCATCCCCTATGCCAGTACTTTCCTTTATGAGAAATGCAATTGTAAGTCTTAGAAAGGGATGTGTGAATTAAAACGGGCAGTCATGCAGAACAAGGGGGAGGGAACGCATGATGGTGCCAGGAGGTCCCCAAATTATCCTCCAGGCGGAGACCAGCTAGGATGGCGGCGACGTCTCACCTGCATCAGGACTGGCAGCTCTGTCATATCCCCACAACACGGGGCCCGGGCAGGCCTCGCTCTGCGCTGGCTGGCTGTGTCGGGGGCACAGACACGCAGGCTGGTGGCGTATGTCACAGCTGGCGAATCTGTCACTTGGTCTCAGGCTTCCCTGCGTGCAGTGGAGACAGTGAAGCCTCTGTCCACGCAGGCTCCGGCTGGGCCATGACCCGCTCTTGAGGCCCATCTCTCACCCTGACCTCACAGCTTCCCTGGTTGCCTTCCAGGGTCAGCAGAGCAGTCTCGATGCATTCAGAAGCCCCAGGGGACTCAGGCCACGCTCCAGGAGACCCAAGAGCACCCCTCTGCAGCTTGTGGTGAGCCCTGGGTGAGGAGAAGGTGACACAAGGGGGCTCGTAGCCACCACCAGGTCCATCTGGGCCAGGGGCACTCGTCCCAGTCCATGGGGAGAGTCCACCTTGGCTCCAACTGGCAGGATGAATTAGGAGATGAGAATCAGCCCTTTGCAGCTTAGAGCAGTGGTTCAAGCAGGGCCTGGCCAGGGGCTGTGGGCAGACCCCAGGCGTGTCTGAGGCTGGAGGAGCAGGCCCCAGGCATCCCATCGCACTCCCTCAGGGCACCCAAGGAATCCCACTTTGACTCCTCTCGGTCTTAGCTCCAAGACCATGTCCAAGCAGGTGAAAGAGGGAGCGCCCTCCCCTAGGGGCTCTCTAGGGCAGAAGGCCTGAAAGAACAGGGCAATCACCACAAACACAGATGGAAATCAG
>NC_045447.1:9129107-9141042 GCF_002776525.5 Piliocolobus tephrosceles
AGAGAAAGAAAGAAAGAAAGAAAGAAAGAAAGAAAGAAAGAAAGAAAGAAAGAAAGAGAAAGAAAGGAAAGAAAGAAAGAGAAGAGAAGAAAAGAGAAAAAAGAAAAGAAAAGAAGAGGAGATTGATTCAGGGAGCCAAGAGGCAAGGCCAGGATGAGGGAAGGCCGAGGGCAAGGGGTGCCTGGGGAGAGCCCATCACATGGGTCTTAGCCTTTTCTCAAGGGTAGGAGTCTGTTCCCAGGGGCTGGCTCCTCTGTCCCGCTAAGCCAGGGCATGGTGGCTTCTGGCACAGGCAATTATCAAAGTTGTCTTTTTTCACTTGTAAAATACACATAACACATAATTTACCATTGCAAGCATTTTACGTGTACAGTCCAGTGGCATGGTACATGCACGTGGTTGTGTAAGCATCACCACTTTCATCTCTAGAAAGTTTTCATCTTTATAGTTTGAGATTCTGTCCCCAGTAAACACTCACTCCTGTTACTCGCTCCCTCCAGCCCCTGGCAACCACCTTCCGCTCTCTGTCTCTGTGATTATGATGACTCTGAGTATTTTGTGTAAGTGGAATCATACAGCATTTAACTTTTGGGGGCTGGTTTATTTCACTAGCATAATATCCTCAAGGTTCATCCACACTGCAACGTGTGTCAGAACCTCCTTCCTCTTTAAGGCTGAATCCGAGTCCCTTGAGTGTCTACACCACATTTTGCGTATCCATCCACCCATCGATGCTTCCACCTTTTGGCTATTGTGAATAACGCTGCTATGATGATGGGTGCACAAATCTCTCTTTGAGACCCTGCTTTCAATTCTTCTGAGTATATACCCAGAAGTAGAAATGCTAGATCATATGGTAATTCTATTTTTACTTTTTTTGAGGAACTGCCATGCTGTTTTCCACGGCGGCTGCACCATTTTCATTCCCACCAGCAATGCCCGAGAGTTCCAATTTCTCCACATCCTCATCAACACTAGCTATTTTCTGTTTTTTTGATAGTAGCCATCCATCGCCAATGTGCTTTGACACACATCACCTCATTTGGTAAAAATCGGTCCAGGTGCAAGGGCCGGCTTGAAAGGAGCAAGGAGTCTAGAAGACGGGTGAGCTTGGAACAGAAACAGCAAGTGATGTGTTTGGCTGAAGCACAGGAGTGCAGTCAGAGATGAGGCTGGGAAGGTATCTGGGTGAGGCTGGCCTTGGGGGCCCCTGGATACCATGGGAGGAGCTGAGCTCAGAGAGCATGTGTCACTTGCCCAAGGTCTCAAAGCCAATAAGTAGCAGAGCTGTGACACAAATCCCAATCTGTTTTTCACAATTCCATAAGCATTTATTGAACACCTACTGTGTGCCAGGCCCCATGCTGGGGACTGTTTGACACCAAATCCATTGATCTTAACCGCTGCTCTACCCCAGCTCAAATAGTGGTCAGTCTCCAAGCTGCTCTAAGACAAGATGCATGAAGCAAACCCACCAGGGTGTGGAGGGAGGGTGTGGAGAGCAGCTTGCTAAACCATGGGAGCTACTTCATCGCACACTCACGCTCTCCCCCGAGGTAGAACTGGCTGAGCCTGAGAGGGTCAGTTGTCAACTCGAGAGGAGAAAGGAGATTCCCAGTAAATGACAGACCATCTGCAGCCTCCCCTCCCCAGCAGACAAGCTGATGGGGATCTACAAAAAGTGGGGGCTTGAGGAGGGCTTTGGTCATAAGTAGTTGCCATGTTTGTAGGTCGATAACAGCTGCATGCTGGCACGTCCACGGAGTCAACATCATACAGAATGATGGCATCACTTCCGCTGCTTTCCATTCCTTCTTCCCACACTTGGTGGGTTCCTACTGATGCAGGGCAGGTGAGCCCCCAAATTGGGGCTTAACCCAGGAGGGTTCTTGGCTTCACCCAGGAAAGAATGTAAGGGTGAACTGGTGGTGTTAGATGCCAGCTTGTATTAAAGCGGCCATGCCTAGCCCAGCAGAGGAACTGCTCCCTGCAGAGCAGGGCTCCCTGCTGGGCTGTGTGCCCAGAATGGCCGCTCAGAGCCAATTCTGCAGTCATATGGATACCCACTTTTAATTATATGCAAATTAAGGGACAGTTCATGCAGAAATTTCTAGGGAAAAGGTGGTAACTTCCGGGTCATTGGGCTGTTGCCACGGAAAGGACAGTCACTTCCGGGTGTTGCCATGCCAATGGTAAACTGGCATGGCACACTGGTGGGCAAGCCTTATGAAGAGGTGCTTCTACCCCAGGCTTGTTTTAGCTAGTCCTCAATTTGGTCCAGTGTCCAAGGTCTGCCTCCAGAGTCCAGTCCCACCCTATGTCACTACCAAGTGCCAGTAGTGGGAACAGCAGAGGTGAATAAAATAGACACGGCCTCTGCCCTCATGGAGTTTGTGGTCCACTGAGGGTCACCAATGTAAAACACACAGCCACAAGTGCGGTGGGTGTCAGGCAGCCCATAGTGGGGGTCATGTATCTGGGGCATAGGGGACAGCTTCTCGGATGAAGTATTGTACAAGCTGGGACCCAAAGCATGAGGAGGAATTGTCCAGGGAAAGGGACGGGGGAAGAGTGTTCCAGAAAAATGAGAACGTGTGCCAAGGGGCCAGAAGAGGCCTGGAGCGGTGGGAGACTGACTGGGAAGCATGGCTGGGCTGGCTAAGCAGGTAACTGGGCTGGGAGAGGAAACAAGGCCAGGGTTTGCCTTTCAAAGATCAAGGCAAGGCCGGGCGTGGCAGCTCACCCCTGTAATCCCAGCACTTTGGAAGGCCAAGGTGGGCAGATCACCTGTGGTCAGGAGTTCAAGACCAGCCTGGCCAACATGGTGAAACGCGGTCTCTACTAAAAACACAAACATTAGCATGATGTGGAGGTGCATGCCTGTAGTCCCAGCTACTCAGGAGGCTGAGGCAGGAGAATTGCTTGAACCCAAGAGGTGGAGGTTGCAGTGAACTGAGATCATGCCATCGCACTCCAGCCTAGGCGACACAGCGAGACTTCATCGCAAAAAAAAAAAAAAAAAAAAGAACAAACAAACAAAAAAGGTCACGGCAAATAGGGCTCAACGTCAAAACCATTTCAACAGGCATATTGAATTTTGGAAATCTTTCCTGCAGTGTTTCCCCTGTCGCTAATTTCAGTACATTTTCTCTCTCCCCAGCATCTCTCCTACCATAAAATTTAAACCATGAAGCGTTTGGTCCCATGAAGAGCCGTGTGGATACCATCTGCATTTCTGACTAGGGAGGAAGGGGACTGTGACACAAGGAGAGTCCCTGCTAGACAGCAGCGGGGAGTGGAAGACCCTTTCAGGGCAGGAGGAGAGGAAGGGAAGCTGGAGGTCAGGTGTGAGGGGCCTGGGGGCAGTGGAAAGATTCAGATAGGTTTGGGGAATCTGAGGACATCGGAGCTGGTGCCTGTGTCCCCAGGATGCATCCTAAGGGGTCTGCAAGGCTCACCTTAGGCCTGACGTTGCACCCAGTGTGGCCAGGCTGCAGCAGACTGAAATGACTGAGGGTCCCCAGTCCCCAGGCAGAGGGGCTGAAGACAGTCTCACAGAGACCCCCCAACCCCTGCAGCTGAGTGGAGGAAACCCAGGAGCTGAATGGGATAGTCTTATGGTTGAAATGTGTCCCCCAAAAAGATATGCTGCAGCCCTAACCCCCAGTATCTGTGAATGTGACCTTATTTGGAAATAGGGTCCTTGCAGATATAATTAAGACGAGGTCATTAGGTGGGGCTTAATCCAATATGAGTGGTGTCCTTACAAGAAGAGGAAAATGCCGTGTGACATTGGAGGCAGAGAGTGGAGTGATGCATTTGTAAATCTAGGGCTAAAGCCGGAAAGGCAAGAAAGGATCTTCCGCTAGAGGTTTCAGAGGAGGCACGGCACTGCCCGCACGTTGGTTTCAGACTTCTGGCCTCTGGGACTGTGAAAGAACACATTTCTGTGGTTTTCAACCACCGGGTTTGTGGGACTTTATTAGAGCAGCCACAGAAAAAAACAACATATGGGAAGAAGATTGGCTGTGAATTGGAAGTTTTCAGGGCGAAGCAGAGTCCAGTCAGCCTCAGAGAACGTGGATGCGGTGCCCAGAGACCAGGGTAGACCAGACCCACCACTCCTGAGCAGGTCCAGCGATGGCAGGTAGGGCAAGAGACTCCTTTCCCGGCCCATGAAAGCTTCTCCACACAGCCAAACACCATCTTCAAAAGGAAATAGGAGGGAGATCCCCCCAGTGCAGAGAAACCACTCTTACAAGGGATAGTCCTTTGAACGGACCACATATTTGCCTGTAAGAGACGACTTTACAAAAAAAAAAAGAGATTGGTTTTGTCACCCCTCCTCCTCCAACTGCCAAGACATCAGCAGGAAAGGGGGCACAAGGCAAAAAGAGATCAGATCTGGAAAATCCAGGCTTTTCACACAACTCAGCCCAAGAACGTACATTTCACCTCGTACACCCTATACTCTTTTTTTTTTTTGACACAGAGTCTCACTCTGTTGTCCAGGCTGGAATGCAATCGTGCAATCTCAGCTCATTGCAACCTCTGCCTCCCAGGTTCAGGTGATTCTCCTGCCTCAGCCTCCCAAGCAGCTGGGATTATAGGCTCGTGCCACCACCACCAAGCTAAGTTTTGTATTTTTGTTCGAGATGGGGTTTCACCATGTTGGCCAGGCTGGTCTCGAACTCCTGACCTCAAGTGGTCCATCAACCTTGGCTTCCCAAAGTGCTGGGATTGTAGGCATGAAGCACCGTGCCTGGCCCCCTACACTCATTTCTACAGATAGTTTCTGCAGAGTTAGGGCACCCTACAGGAGAGGCTTAGGTAGGAAACCAAGGTAAGTTCACAGGGGCATCTGCAGATGGGGCCACCCAGTTCATCACCAAGATGTTCACTGGAGCATGACATACAAACACAAATGTCAGAAGCAACCTACATATCCACACGGGACTGGGTCATAAATAATGATAATGGACTTCTACGCAACCATTAAAATTATGCTGTCAAAAGTGGTTTCATAATATGGGCCCAGCATGGTGGCTCATGCCTGTAATCCCAGCAATTTGGGAGGCCAAGGCAGTCGGAACACTTGAGGCCAAGAGTTCAAGACCAACCTGGCCAACATGGTGAGACCCCATCTTTACCAAAAATACAAAAATCAGGCCGGGTGCAGTGGCTCATGCCTGTAATCCCAGCACTTTGGGAAGCCAAGGTGGGCGGATCACCTGATATCAGAAATTTGAGATCAGCCTGACCAACATGGAGAAACCCCGTCTCTACTAAAAATACAAAATTAGCCAGGCTGGTGGTGCATGCCTGTAATCCCAGCTACTCGGGAGGCTGAGGCAGGAGAATCACTTGAACCTGGGAGGCGGAGATTGCAGTGAACCAAGATCGCGCCACTGCACTGCAGCCTGGGCAATAAGAGCTAAACTCGATCTCAAATAAATAAATAAATAAATAAATACAAAAATTACTTGGGCATGGTGGCAGGCACCTGTAGTCCCAGCTACTTGGGAGGTGGAGGTGGGAGGATCACCTGAGCCCAGGAGGCGGAGGTTGCAGTGAGCCCAGATTGCACCACTGCACTTCAGCCTGGGCAACAGAGCAAGACTCTGTCTCAGAAAAAAAGAAAGTGATTTACTAATATGGTGAAAGGTTGTGATAAGTGTTAAGTAATAGTAACAATAATAATAAATCAGCCTAAAAGGGTGTCTTTTTTTTTTTTTTTTTTTGAGACAGAGTCTCATTTTGTCACCCAGGCTGGAGTGACAGTGGTATGATCTCAGCTCACTGCAACCTCCGCCTCCTGGATTCAAGTGATTCTCCTGCCTCAGCCTCCCGAGTAGCTGGAATTAGAGGCACGTGCCATCACGCCTGGTTAATTTTTGTATTTTTAGTAGAGATGGGGTTTTACCATGTTGGCCAGACTGGTCTTGCACTCCTGGCCTCAAGTGATCCGCCTGCCTCAGCCTCCCAAAGTGCTGGAATTACAGGCATGAGTCACCGCCCCTGGCCTGCCTAAAAGGGTATCTGTAATATGATTCCAATATTTATGTGACGTTGCTGTGTAAGGCTAACTGCTTTAACCAACAACTCCAAGAGTTCAATGGCTTAACACAACTAAGGTTCATTTCTCCCCAAGACACTACCAAATGTGGGGCAGCATGGCATGGGAGGGGTCTGGACTCTACTGGCTCATTTGGGAACCCCGGTTTCTTCCATCTAGCAGCTTGGCTTCTCACTAGGGTGTTGAAGTCCTTCACTGGGTCCTTCCCATCCTGAGAGCATCCAAAGAAGAGAGAACTTGAAGGAGTAATAAAAGATTTTATGGAACAGGCTGATAAGTAAGGGACATTACCTTCTCCCACATTCCATTGGTCAGACTCAGTCATGTGACACTCTCCTTGCAGGGAAGGCTGGGAAATGTAGTCTAGATGCATGTCGGAGGAGTAAGGAAACAGGATTTGCTGAACACACAGCATCACGTCTGCCAGTTAACATGTATAAAAAACACTACTGCAAGGAAATCACCCCATTTAACAGTCATTATTCCTGGGTAGTGAAACTATAAGCATTTAAATTTTTTTCATATTTACCTTACTTTGAATTTTGTAATTTTCTGAAATAAACTTTTAGTATTTTTATAGAGAGAAAAAAATGTAATTTTGTAATTGAAAAAATAGTCTTCAGGCTTCTTTCGGGATTTGGACAGGATTGTTTGGTGGTCAGTCTTACAGGTTATATAATCAAAGGAAAGTTTATCACCTTCTATGCTAGTCTGTTTGGACTGCTGAGACAAATACCATAAACTAGGTAGCTTATAAAATACAGAGATTAGTGCAGTTTTGTTACATATGTAGTAAAAGGGAAAAAATTTAAAAATAAAAATAAAACACAATAGAGATTAGGCCAGGCAAAGTGGCTCATGCCTGTAATCCCAGCACTTTGGGAGAATCACTTGAGCCCAGGAGTTGGAGACCAGCCTGGGCAACACGGTAAGACCCTTTCTCTATAAAACATGAAAAACAAAATCAAATTAGCCAGGTGTGGTTGTGCACACTTGCGGTCCCAGCTACTCAGGAATCTGAGGATCGCTTGAGCTGGGAAGGTTGAGGCTACAGTGAGCCGTGATTGTGCCAGCCACTCCAGCCTGGGCGACAGGGTGAGACCCTGTCTCAAAAAAGAAAAAAAGTAAAGAAAAACAACAGAGATTGATTTCTCACAGTTCTAGAGGCTGGAAGTCCAAGATTAAGGCATCAGCAGATTCAGTGTCTGGGGAGGGTCACTTTCTGGTTCTTAGACAGCACCACACCTCTGCATCCTCACGTGGAAGGGACAAGACAGCTCTCTGGGGCCTCTTCCATAAGGGCACGAATCCCATTCCTGAGGGCTCCACCCTCATGACCAGGTCACCCCCAAAGGCCCCACCTCCTCATGCCACCACCTTAGGGGTTAGGTTTCAACTCATGCATTTGAGGGGCACACACATTGAGACCACGGCACCTTCCTCAGCCTTAAAGTCTCCACCTCTGTAAAATGGAAAATAAAAATGACAGACGCCACATAGAGAGCTGGGAAAATGAAATGAGAAAGCGTGGACGTGCCATTGGTATGGCTCCTGGCACAGAGCAGGTCCACAGCCGGCATGATTTCCATCGGTCAAACCTCCTTCCCTGCCCGTCCACTTGCCCCCTCCTGGGTCACAAGTCCGGGCCTCCTCCTCGTCCCTCGCCCACCCACACCATCTCTCCGACTCTCTCTCACCTGGCGACCCTGCTTTTTATTTCAGAGGCACAGAGACAAGAAGGAGAAAACCCAGGGACGGCCACCTTGGCTCCTACCCCTGGGCGCCTGGGCCTGTCCCTCAGCCATCTTCCTGCTTCCAGATATGGACGCTCAGGTCCCCAGGCAACCCTGTCTTGATACCCACCGCAGGCACTCATGATTCTTTCCCCTCCAACCTCACCACCACGCTTCCTCTAGCTTCTTGGCTGGTTCCTTCCTCTCCATGTCTATGGCCCCTAAAATCCTTGGAATGACCAAGACTCAGGCCCTGGACACTGTTACGGGTTGACTCGTGTCCTTGGAAAGGATATGCCGTTGATGTATATCACAGAGTCCTTAAAAGGAAGGGAATTCTGACTCTTGCTACAGTGTGGACTGACCTTGGGGACATTATGCTCAGTGAAATAAGCCAGACACACAAAAAAACAAAGACCGTATGACTCCATTTAGATGAGATCCCTAGAGAAGTCAAATTCATAGAGCTAGAAACCAGAATGGCAGCTGCCCAGGGCAGGGGCGGGGGAGAATAAGGAGCTAGTGTTCACTGGGTGCAGTGTTTCAGTTCAGGCAGATGAAAAGTTTCTGGAGATGGATCCTGGTGATGGCTGCAGAGAATGTGAATGTTCTTAATGCCACTGCACTATGCACTGAAAAATGGTGAAGATGGGGCTGGGCTCAGTGTCACACACTGTAGTCCCTGCTACTCAGGAGGCTGAGACAGGAGGATCGCGTGAGCCCAGGAATTGGAGGCTGCAGTGAGCCCTGATCACACCTGCGAATAGCCACTGTACTCCTGCTTGGGCAACGTAGTGAGACCCTGTCTCAAAAAATTTTTTTGTTTAAATGGTGAAGATGGTCTATTTTATGGTTGTGTACTTTTTTCACCATATAAAAAAGGATAACCAAGCCAAGTACAATGGCTCATGCCTGTGATCCCAGCACTTTGGGAGGCTGAGGCAGACAGATCACTTGAAGCCAGGAGTTCGAGACCAGCCTGAGAAGCATAGTGAAACCCCGTCTCTATTAAAAAAAAAAAAATACAAAAATTAGCCTGGCATGGTGGCACACACCTATAATCCCAGCTGCTCAGGAGGCCGAGGTACAAGAATCGCTTGAGCCCAGGAGTTGGAGGTTGCAATGAGCCAAGATCATGCCACTGCATTCCAACCTGGGCAACAGAGCAAGACTCTGTCTCAAAAATAAATAAATACAAAATAAAAATAAAATTTAAAAGTATAACCTAGCCAGGCATGGTGGCTCACGCCTGTAATCCCAGCACTTTGGGAGGCTGAGGAGGGTGGATCATGAGGTCAGGAGATGAAGACCATCCTGGCTAACACGGTGAAACCCCATCTCTTCTAAAAATACAAAAAATTAGCTGGGCGTGGTGGTAAGCATCTGTAGTCCCAGCTACTCAGGAGGCTGAGGCAGGAGAATGGTGTGAACCCGGGAGGCAGAGCTTGCAGTGAGCCAAGATCATGCCACTGCACTCCAGCCTGGGTGACAGAGCGAGACTCCGTCTCAAAAAAAAAAAAAAAAAAAAAAAAAAGCATAACCTAAAAATGTCTTTAAATAAAAATAAAACAATAAAAAGGATGTATTGAAATCCTATCCCCAGTAACTCAGACCTTATGTGGAAATAGGGTCATTACCAGTTAGGATGAGGTCCTACCTGAGCAGGATTCAGCTTTAATCCAATATGCCTACAGCATCCTTATTACAAGAGGACTGAGACACATGGGAAGAACAGGATGTGACAACAGCTGAAGCCAAGGACACCAAGGATGGCCAGCCACCTCCAGGAGCTGGGAAGAGGCAAGAAAAGGCTCCAGCCAGAGCCTCGAAGGGAGAGCAGCACTGCTGACACCTCAGCGTCAGACTTCTGGCCTTCTGAACTGTGAGACAATAAACTCCTGTTGTCTGAAGCCACCCAGTTTGTGACACCGTGTCACAGCAGCCCTGGGAGACGGATACAGGCCCCTCCTCTTCTCCCTCCCAGCCTAGGTGGTCTCATCCCGACTGGTGGCAGCAATGGCGCCTCTGGAACTGTGACTCCCGCACTGACGTCTCCATCCCAGCCTTCCCCGTGAACTCCAGGCTCATCTTTCCCACGCCCTGCCTGGGTGTCTAACAGGCAGCTTACATGTAACATGTCTACAACACAACTTCCCTTCTTCACCCTCAAAACTTGCTTTGTTTTCTCAGTTAATGGCTCCTCATCCAGCAAGTGACCTGAGCCCAGAATTCTAGAATCCTTCCTGACTTCAGCTCTTCTCACAAACCCTCATCCAAAGCGTCAGCTAATCCTGGCAACTCCACCTTCCAATTAGACCCTAAGCCTCATTCTTTCTCATCTGCCGCTTCCACCTGGCCTGGATTCTGGCACCAGCGGGGCTCCCTGTGTCTGCCCCACTCAGTCCTCAGCATTCCCAGTACAGCAGCTGGAGATCTTTTTATTTATTTATGTTTTTATTTTTTGAGACAGGGTCTTGCTCCAACTCCCAGGCTGGAGTACAGTGGCGTGATTATAGAACACTGCAGCCTCAAACTCATGGGCTCAAGCAACTATCCCACCTCTGTCCCCCAAGTAGCTGGGACCACAGGTACATACCATGATGCCCAGCTAATTTTTGTATGTTTTGTAGAGATGGGGTTTCACTATGTTGCCCAGGCTGGTCTCAAACTCCTGAGCTCAACTGATCCTCTAGTCTCGGCCTCCCAAAGTGCCGAGATTACAGGCATGAGCCCCGACACCCGGTGTGATATCTCCTTTGCCCATCCCCCTGCCACCAACAGTCACTTCCATGATACAGCCTGGATCCTGGCTTGGTCAACAATACCCTTTCTTTTCTTTTCTTTTCTTTTTTCTTTTTTGAGGCAGGATCTCACTATGCTGCCTAGCTGGAGTGCAGTGATGTGATCATGGCTCACTGCAGCCTCAAACTCCTGGGCTAAAATGATCCTCCCACCTCAGCCTCCCAGGTACCTGGGACTACAGGCACCACCATGTCCAGCTAATTTTTTTTTTATTTTTTTGTAGGGACAGGGTCTCACTGTATTGCCCAGGCTGGTCTCAGACTCCTGGGTTCAAGTGATCCTCCCATCTCAGGCTCCCAAAATGCTGGGATTACAGGCGTGAAGCCACCATGACTGGCTGTTTTTTATTTTTTATATTTTTAGAGACAAGGTCTTCTGTCACGCAGGTTGGAGTGCAGTGGCATGATCATAACTCTCTGCAGCCTCCACTTCCTGGTTTCAAGCAATTCTCCTGCCTTAGCCTCCCCAAGCAGGTGGGACTATAGATGTGCACCACCATCCCAGGCTAATTTGTTTTTTCTTAGAGATGGGATCTTGCTATATTGCCCAGGCTGCAGTGCAGTGGCATAATCATAGCTTACTGCAGCTTTGAACTCTTTGACTCAAGCGATCCCTCTGCCTTGGCCTTCCAAAGAGCTGGGACTATTGGTGTGAGCCACCATGCCCATTCCCCTTATTTTATATCACAAACCGCCTTTCCCGGGACTCTCTGTCTCCCCGCCTTTATTTTTCTCCATTGTTTAGTATCTGCCACCTCTAATAAAGTATATAACGTACGCAGTTTTTCACTTACTGTCCATCTCCCTCCACTAGAACATAGAGGCCATGATGGCAGGAAGCTTTGTCTCTTTTTCCTGCTATGTTTCAGGATAAGAACAGGGCATGGCACAGCGTGCTGCTTAGTAGATAGTGAGTGAATGAGCATATGAATGAATGGATTTTCTGATGCAGGCCCACATTTTCTCATAGTCAGTTTCAGCTCTAGAAGGAGGCTGGTGGACCGGGCGCAGTGGCTTGTGACTGTAATCCTAGCACTTTGGAAGGCAGAGGCGGGTGGATCACCTGAGGTCAGGAGTTCAAGACCAGCCTGGCCAACATGGCAAAATCCCATCTCTACTAAAAATACAAAAATTGCCAGGCCTGGTGGCCCATGCCTGTAGTCCCAGCTACTCGAGCAGTTAAGTCAGGAGAATCACTTGAACCCGGGAGGCAGAGGTTGTAGTGAGCCAAGATCTCACCACTGCACTCCAGCCTGGGCAACAGAGCGAGACTCCGTCATAAATAAATAAATAAATAAATAAATAAATAAATAAATAAATAAATA
>NC_045447.1:9141052-9213013 GCF_002776525.5 Piliocolobus tephrosceles
ATAAATAAATAAATAAATAAATAAATAAATAAATAAATAAATAAATAAAGGCTGGATGAGATGGAGGAGCAGGGGGCTCCCTTTCTTACTTGAAAGCTTATTTAGATCTTCCCTCATAGGACCTACGGTCATTTCAGTGCCCGCTGAACTGAGGTCTGGTCAGGGCTGGAGAAGTCTGTTCAGTACTGTTTCTCGTCCGTGTGATTTCTGATGCTCCCTTATCCCTGGCCCACTGTGGCTGCTCCTCACCTGCTAGACTGAACACCAACTCCCCACCACCCCCATCAAGCCTGGGCAGTAAACTGCCCTCCCCAAACCCCATTACTCCCTAATTCTGGGCCTTCCTCAATCCCAGCCCACATGTGTCTCTCAATCTCAGCCATTTCATGAGGGAGGAGACAGGACTGGACTCTGAGGCGGGGCTCAAACACCTGACCAAATTGAGAACTAGCTAAAACAGGGAAGCAACAAAAGCACTTCTCTGTAAGACATGCCCACCAGTGTGCCATGTCAGTTTACCGATGCCATGACAACATCCAGCAGTAACTGCCCCTTTCCATGGCAACAACCCAACCATTGGGATATTACCACCCTTTTTCTCAAAATTGCTGCATAATCTGCCCCTTGATTTGCAAATAATTAAAAGTGGGTATTTTGGCTAGGCATGGTGGCTCACACCTGTAATCCCAGCATTTTGGGAGGCCAAAGACAGGCAGATCACCTGAGGTCAGGAGTTCGAGACCAGCCTGGCCAAAAAGGTGAAACCCCATCTTTACTAAAAATACAAAAGTTAGCTGGGTGTGGTGATGGGTGCCTGTAATCCCAGCTATTTGGGAGTCTGAGGCAAGAGAATCACTGGAACCCGGAAGGTGGAGGTTGCAGTGAGCCAAGATCGTGCCACTTCACTCCAGCCCGGGTGACAGACTGAGACACCACCTTAAAATAAGTAAAATAAAATAAAAGTGGGTATAATAAATATGAGTACAGAATGGCCTCTGAGCTGCTACTCTGGGCACACTGCCCATGGGGGAGCCCTGCTCCACTCAGAGCAGAACCTCTGCTGCTGTTGTGCACGGCTGTCTCAACACAAGCTGCTACCTAACACCAGTAGCTCACCCTTGAATTCTTTCCTGGGCAAAGCCAAGAACCCTCCAGGGCTAAGCCCTGATCTGGGGGCTCACCTGCCCTGCATCATTACCAGCTGTGTGACCTTGGGCACAGCTTCCCCCAAGCCTTAGTGTCTCTGATACAGTTTGGATTTCCGTCCCTGCCCAAATCTCATGTCAAATTGTAATCCCCAGTGTTAGAGAAGGGGCCTGGTGGGCCGGGGGGGGGGCGTTGAATCATGGGGCTGACTTCCTCCTTGCTGTTCTTATGAGAGTGAGTGAGTTCTCACGAGATCTGGTTGTTTAAAAGTGGGCAGTACCTCTCCCCTCTCCAGCCAGGTAAGTGTGCCTGCTTCTCCTTTGCCTCCCACCATTACTGTAAGTTTCCTGAGGCTTCCCCAGCCATGCTTCCTATATAGCCTTCAGAATCATGAGCCAATTAAACCTCCTTTCTTTGTAAATTACCCAGAGCCATGAGCCAATTAAACCTCTTTTCTTTATAAATTACCCAGTCTCAGGTAGTTCTTTATAGCAATGTGAGAACAGACTAATACAGTCTCCATCTGTAAAATGGAGAAGTCAACAGTCTCTGCCTCATTCTAAGATGTAAATGAGATTTGACTGTCAATGCTCAGCACAGTGCCTCAAAAGCAGTGATCACCCCTAAAGCATCACCTAGTGTAAAAATTATCATCATGGTCAAATGTCTCCAAATGCTCACGTTTCTCCATCCAGCACCTGTGGATGTCCCATTAGGATTTTTTAATATTGTGATTTATCAGTGACCACCATAGCCCAGGTCCTGTCACTAAGCCCCCGTGTGCCAGGCCCTCTGTGTGCACCATCCTGGCATCTGCTGGAGCCCCCAGAGAGCTGACCTTGTCTGCTCTTCTCTGCACGTGTTCTTCCTCCAGAAGCCTGTAGTTTGGAATCATCATCTTTCTCTTTTTCTTGCTCCCAGTGTCCAGGATCCCAGCTAAATGGCCCCCTAAAACTGTGGAATATCTGGAGAGCGCCCCCCGACCCAGACCTGTGGAGATGGTGGAAGAGACAGGCAAAAGGAAGCATGTCTCTGAAATCCTGAAACTTACATGTAGTTGTGGGGAGACCAGGCACGGTGACTCACGCCTTTAGTCCCGGCACTTTGGGAGGCCAAGGCGGGCGGATCACCTGAGGTCAGGAGTTTGAGACCAGCCTGGCCAACATGGGGAAACCCCATCTCTACTAAAAACACAAAAATTAGCCGAGCATGGTGGCAATGCCTGTAATCCCAGCTACTGGGGAGGTTGAGGCAGGAGAATCGCTTGAACCCAGAAGGTGGAGGTTGCAGTGAGCCAAGATCATACCCCTGTACTCTAGCCTGGGCAACAAGAGCGAAACTCCGTCTCAGAAAACAGACAAACAAACAAAATTAAAAAAAAAAAAAACACGTAATTGGAGAGAAGGGGTGATTTCCACCTAGAGTTCCCAGGCAACAATTCAAGCCAATGGCAGAAAGCTGGACAGGATTCACACCAGAGTTGCGGGGAGTTCCTGCTGGCGCTTCTGTCAGAAGCCAGCTCTGGGTGTCAGGCAGCGACTCATACCCTGGGATCAAGAACTCCGTCTGTTGCCTTCACCTTCCTCTCCCTTTTCTCTTGCTTGGGGGTTGGATGCTCCTGAGAAGACGGAGTTGAGGGCAAAGGTGGAACTGGAGACGGGGCCCAGGCCCCTCTGCCCAGAGAGCAGGTGGGAGAGAGGACACTGATTCTGGACAGGGCCACAATTACGGGAGAAACCCCAGAAAACCAGAACCAGAGAGCCCTGCTGACTCTACCCACTCTCCTAACTTTACAGAGGGCAGCCTGACGACCAGGGAAGGGAGGGGACTTCCCCAAGGTCACAGACAAAGTCAGCCTCAGGGCTGAGACCCTGACACGGGTCTCTTGACCGTACCTCCAGCCCTCTGTCCTTTGGACAGAAAGGGAGGCATTGTGGAGAGTTCTGGGGAGAATGTTATTTTTGGTGGTGGCCAAGGTGCTGTGCTAGGACCTTCTGACATCTCAGCGAATCCTCCCCCTGCACGAGGGAGGACACTATTATTGTCCCTGATCGTCAGAAGAGGAAGATCAGTGACGGGAAGCAATTTGCTCAAGATTCCGCAGCCCAGAGACCCATCCTGAGCCCAAGTTCCTACCCCGACCCTGCCGTGCTCCTCAGAATCAGAGAGAGGCCTGCCGGGTTGGCAAAGACAGCCTCGCCCCTGCCAGGCTCCGAACCTCAGTCTCACCTGCAAGGCGGAGGCCACCTCTCTTCTCAAGCTTGTTTCCAGAATGAAAGGAGGAAGTGCGTGGCCTGGCCCGTGGGAGGCGCTTGGGAAACCACAAATGTGTAGTGGGCGGCCCATCCTCAAAAGTTCGGCAAACACAAAGCACTTTTTCTTTACAATTTTTTTAGCAATTTTTTTTATTGTGGTAAAATATCCATACCAGAAAGTTACCATTTTAGTCATTTGTACGTGTTCCATTCAGTGGCTTTAAGCACATTCACGTCGTTGTGTAACCATCCCCACCATCCATCTCCAGAACCATCTCATCTTCCCAAACGCACACTCTGTGCCCGTGAGACAGTCACTCCCGGCAGCCCTTCTTACACTTTCAAAACCGAACCTCCTGCCGCATATCCTGGCTGGGCAGGCTGGGAAGGGGAAAAAATGACAATAGGCTGGCGGAATAATGAGGACAGAGAACAGGAAGTAAGGAAAGAAGAGACTTCGGGGGCTGGGTGTGGTGGCTCACGCGTGTAATCCCAGCACTTTGGGAGGTCAAGGAGGGTGGACCACGAGGTCAGGAGATCGAGACCATCCTGGCTAACACGGTGAAATCCTGTTTCTACGAAAAATACAAAAATTAGCCAGGTGTGGTGGCAGGCACCTGTAGTCCCAGCTACTCAGGAGGCTCAGGCAGAAGAATTGTTTGAACCTGGGAGGTGGAGGTTGCGGTGAGCTGAGATCGTGCCACTGGATTCCAGCCTGGGTGACAAAGCGAGATTTTGTCTCAAAAAAAAAAAGAGACTTTTGGGCAGAGCATCAAGATGGCTGTTTCCAGAGGCCAGGCCAGCTGCAACCTCCCTGCAGGTCCCTGCCGGAGCACCTGTCCCCAACTCCCACCACCCCTCCAATCAGGAACAGCCAAGATCAAGATAACTTCCTGACCCAGCCTCAGGGCCCTCATCTCTAAAATGGGGATGCTGATAAGAGTTGGTACCTCCTAAGGTTGTTGTGAGAATTGATTGATAATGTTCTCATAAAGCACTTAGCCTCTGCCTGGCATGGGACGGCCTTTGGGACCAACCACTGTTGGTGTCACGGTCATTATTATTCCACCCCAAGAACCAGAAACAGAGCCAAGGTCCTCGTGCTTTTCCATCCAACTTTATCCTTTACTTCCCCAAACAACCCAGCTGGTCTTCTCACTACCCCCCGACCAAGTCCTTGAGTTTAGTTCAGTCTGAGTTCGTTGAGCACCTACTATGTGACCAATTTCACGGTGGACACTACGACCAAAGAGGCAAGCAAGGCATAGTGCCCACCCCAGAGGGCTCTCGGTGACATGAGGGGCAGCCTCAGGTTCAGATCTCTTTGGGCCAATCCAGTCAGTGAAAAGCACATTTCTGTTCCAGTGGAGGGCAATGAAAGAGTCTGGGGGATGCGGGGGTCAGGGAGGCTTCCTGGATGAGGCAAATAAAGGTGGGCAGGACAGTTCAGAGAATGGGAGCCACACAGGCCAAGGCCAGGAAGAACCAAATGCCCCGGGATCTCAAGAGAATCGCCCCGGGATCTCAAGAGAATCGGAAGTGATTTAGTATTAAGGGAGCACGAGGTGTGAGGCAGAGAGTGGGAGCGGTCATGGATCCAGAGGAACCAATGGGGTAGGGCAAGTTGAGGGTCTGTGTGTGTCCAAGGAGAGTCAGGATGCTCCTTTGCAGATGACCAGTGCCAAGGAAGCAGTGACATCTGCATCTTGGTCTTAGAGTTGGGGCCCAGGGGCGTGTGGACAGAGGGAGGTTAGAGAGATGACGACAGTGGACAGGTGCTATTGAAGGCATCTTGGGAGAAGAGCGGGTAACCAGAAAGGGAGTGAGTGGTGCGGGAATGGCGAGGCGGAGGTGGACTGCAGAGATTCCAGAGGTAAAACTGTCAGGATGGCGTGGTCGGCAGAACAATGCCTCCAAAATGTCTGCATCCCAATCCCCGGAACATATGGATCTCCTTCTTATATTTCATGACAGGGGAGAATTAAGGTTGCAGGTGGAATTGAGGTTGCTAATCAGCTGATTTTGCGAAGCGGAGATTATTCTGGATTATCTGGGAGGACCAATGTAATCACAAGGTTCTTAAATGTGGAAGAGGGAGGCAGGAGAGTCAGCGTCACAGCGATGCTAGGGAGGAAAGACTCGCAGCTATTGCTGGCTTTGAAGACGGAAGGGGGCCAATGTGGGCGGCCTCTATACTTGGAAAAGGCAAGGAAACCGATTCTCCCTCAAGAGCCTCCAGCAGGAACACTGTCCTGCAGACACCTTGAATTTAGCCCTCTGAGACCATGTCAGATTTCTGACCTATAGAACTGTAAGAGAGTAGATGGGTGTTGTTTTAAGCCACTCAATTTGTAGTGATTTGTTACAGTAGCAATAGAACTGATTAAACAGGCGATGGGGATGGGGCTGCGAGAAGGGGCATCAAGGACATCTGGCTTGGGGACTGGAAGGATGGCTATGCCACCAAGCTCGAGAGGCTGCAGGAGGATAAACGCGTGGGACGGGAGTCCACACCTCCTCTGGCTGCCGCACCTGAGGGAGCAGCCCAGCCCAGCAGTGGGCACGGAGCCCGGGGAGGGGGACGCATTCGTCATCACAATCGGGGTGCAGTCGCTGTTGTAGGATGGATAGACGGATGGATGCAGGCGAGGTCCCCCGAGATGCCTTGGGTCTCATGTTTCGAGTATCAAAACAACCACACTTATTAAGCTTTCGCTTCTAGAACAAGCCAGAGAAACAGAATTTAAACTTCAAGGGCTGAGGTCAAGGTGGGGTTAGAAACTCAGGGCTGGAAGGCATAAACGGAGACCCTGCGGGTTCTCAGATGCCCGCGTACCCGATTCTTCCTGGAGGAAGGGGAACAGGGAGATTGACTGGGATCCTCTCCCACCTCGCTTTCCGTAGCAATTCCTTTTTTCCCTTTCCTTCAAAATAAAAAGAAAGAGGGGGTGTCCTGCTCGCAGGAGAAGCGCGGGGCCCATCCCCACCCGAGCCACGCGGACCCCTCCGCCCGGCTTCGTTCCCCGCCTCCCCCGGCCCTTTGTCTTGCTCCCGCGCTGCCGCGCACATGGTCCCCTGTCAAATTCCGGGCGGCTCCCGGGGACACGTGTCTGGGAGCTGGCAGCTCCGCCGGCCCGCGTAACCATGGAAACCCCGGCCAATGGGAGGCCGTGCTGCCCGTAGGGGAGGAGCCGAGCGCACCCGGAGCAGGCGGGGACTGGAGGGCGCGGGGCGGGGCCGAGACGTCAGCAAGCTCGGGGCGGGGCTCGGGTGACCCCGACCCCCGGCGGTCCGCAGTGCGGAGGATGCTTACCGGGCTGACGTCGTATCGCGTATTTTTGACAATATCTTGACAGCGTTTCCTTGGCACTCCTGGGATTTTCTTTGCCTATGAAGTGCAAGGTTAAGATTCTAGAGTCCAGCAGAGCTGAGTGTGATCCCACCAGCAACGCTTACTAGCGATATGCGTTGTGCAAGTGACAGAGCCTTGCTTTGCCTCGTCTGATAGATGGGGTCAGGGTCCAGCACAAGATATGCGATTAGCCCAGGCCTCACACCCAGAGGTGACCAATAACAGCAGTGACTCTTATGACAAAGGGCCTTTTTCCTGCCCCTATGGAAAGAAGGACCTCATTCGTAGGTGAAGAACCCATCCTCTTAGCGGCTCATTTGCCCAAGCCTGATCGCAGTACGTGCCTCAACGTGCCTGTCGACAAAATGGGAAGATGGGACTGCAGTCCCTCAGGGTCCCATGGTAACATCCAGGCTGCTGAGTTCCCCGAGGTAGACACAGATGAGCATTTCTGGGTGCAGGGGCAGAGAGAAAGTTTCAGTGCCAAGAGCTGGGGGCAGGACAGGGTTTGCCGCCCAGCCGGGTCACCCTCATGGGCGTTTTTGCCTCTCTGGGAAGAAGCATCTTGTAAAGCCGTGAAGATGATACCTGTCGACTTCCCACTCCGCGGGGAGAAGAATCTGAAATGAGAAAATGGATTCTCAAAAACCTCTGTTTCTAAGCAAGCCTGAGAGAGTTCAATGGAGGCAGAAACAGATGGCTGCACTGAGGGACCGGGTCCCTTTTACCTGGCTTCCCCAGGGCCCAGAGCAGGACCTGAGACCAACAAAACCCCCTACCCAGGAGTTTCAATGAACTGAAACTTGTTTCACTTTTAGAAAGAAGTGGGAAAGGCACTCCTTCATTCATTCATTCATTCATTCATTCAACAGTTTTCTGCAAGTCTGCTGTGTGCCAGGCACTGTGCTAGATACCCAGGCTACAACTGTGAACAAAACATTCCTGTCCTGAAAGAGGTCACCGTCTGGCTGGGGAGACAGACGTTAAAGAAATAAACAGGCAAACAAACACGCAGCCACAAATATCCATAAATGCCCTGAAAGGAAAACTCATGAGCCATGAGCACGTAGGAAATGAAAAGGCGCTGGGGGGGAGGGGCAGGCAGGGCAGGCCTCCCTGAGGAGGTGATGTTTAAGAGGGACCTGAGGACTGAGCCAGAGTTAGCCTGGTGAAGAGTGGAGGAAAGGAATTCCAGGCAAAGGGAACAGCGTGTGGGTGCTCTGAACCTGGAGGCCAGAAGGAGCTCGGGCATGCGCGTAAGGACAATGTCTTTGTGGCCCAGAAGTCAGCAAGGGAGGAATCCATGGAAGCCCAGTTAGATAGGGTCACACTAAGGATCTTGATTTTTGAAAATGGCCACAAAATAGGTTCCTGGGGACTTAAACTAAAACACACCACACACCCCTGTTTTTCAAAGTGATTCCTGGGATTGGGCTTATATGCATTTCGGTTTCACTCGCCTTTTACCTGTTCCAATCTGAAGGCACTGGACAATCTAGAGTCAGAAATGCATTTCATCAGACTCTGCACATTGCACTAAGAAAGAAAAGGAAGGCTGAGGTTGGGCACAGCTTTGGGAGGCCAACATGGGCAGATTGCTTGAGCCTAGGAGTTCGAGTCCACCCTGGGTAACATAATAAAACCCCATATTTACAAGAAATATAAAAATTAGCCAGATACGACCCACAGGTGCATGTCTGTGGGTGCCAGCTCCTCAGGAGGCTGAGGTGGGAGGATGGCTTGAGTCCAGGAGCTCGAAGGTTCCGTGAGCCATGATCACACCACTGCACTCCAGCCTGGGTGACAGAGTGAGTCCATTTCCATGAAAGAAAGAAGAGAAAGAGAGAGAGAGAAGGAGGGAGGGAGGGAAAGAAGGAAGACTTTTAACAGGAAGATTAGCATTAAGGTTGGATCTGGGGTTAGAGCTGAGTTTTTGGTTAGGTTTAGAGTTGGATTGGGGTTAGAGTTGGTTTTGGTGTCTCGGTTAGGCTTGGTATTAGATTTAGGGTTGAGGTTAGGATTGGGGTTAGCATGGGTTTGGGATTAGGGTTGGCTTTAGGATTGTGGTTGGTATTGGGGCTAGATCTGGGTTTAGGTTTGGTTTGGGGGTTAGGGTTGGGATTACAGGCTTGAGCCCCACTAAGTATATTTATGTCACTGGCCCCAAATCAAATATTTTTTGTTTAATGAATGAATCACTATGTTTCACTGTGAACTAGCGAGACAAAGTGACCAGCCAAGCTCACTTCCCTAGATACTCTGGGTTTTTTCTTTGTATTATTCTAAGAACAGGCTAGGAAAATTTACCTGTGCATTAATTTCATATTCTTCTTTTTAAGGTAGAACTAAAAATCATACCACAGTAGGAAGCAAGAGAGAAGTAGTCAGTCTGTGCATTTCAAACAGGTGACCAAGGAAGGAGAATTAGGGCCCAGGAGACAAGAGCCATGGGATGGGGGTGGAGACAGGTACCAGGCAGTTGTTCCCATAAGGCTGTGGGAAGCAGGGAGCAAGATGCTCTTGGGGAGGTCAGAAGAACCAGGTCAGGCTGGAAGGTGGATTTTAGATGAGGATTTAGGGGAGGGAAAAGGCAAGAAGATGAGCAGTAAAGCTGAAGAGCTGGGTGGGCCACAGATCGTGGAAAGCCCTGCAAGCCAACCAGATGTAACTCGAGTAGCTCCGGGGCCCATGTGGCCCCATCTCTGCAGAATCTCACTAAAGCAGCTCAGGGCAGCAACCCAACATTCTTTACAGGGACTTTCAATATTTTTTGTGTCACACTAAGGAGAGTCCAATTTATACCCCTCAGGAGGACTTCTCAGCCCCCTCACCTCTCCCTCCAGGACCTTTGTGCTGTGTGCCGCCCCTGAGCCCCCCCACTTGCAGTCCTCTGCCCTCTTTCTTCTCATTCGGTTCTTCTTCATTCCATCCAGCTTAGCCTGGGTGACTCCAGTTCTTTTCTTTCTGTTTTTCCCAGACTCTCTCCAAAAAACAACAGCACAGAGCTCACCCAGCAAGTATGCATCTCAGCCTCTCCCATCCTGCTCCAGTCCTGTCCCCTCAGTCGCCCCCTGAAAGATCCTGACCAGACTGGGAAAAAGGGGGTGCGTGGGGGAGAGGCCAGTAGGCAAGGTGAGGATTCTCTCTCATGAGGCACAGGTGAGCAGGCAACGTTTCTGTGACTTACTCCTGTCATAGCACAAAGATCCCACTGTCTGCATGGGCAATGGGGAGCCGTGGGACAGTTCTGAGCCAGAGACTGGAGCAGGCAGATTCGTGAGTACCTTGAGAGCAGGGCCCTGGATGTTTTGTGGGTGCCCCCGCACCAGCACCTACAAGATTCTGCTTAAATATGTGATGAGTAAAGAGGTCAGTGGTGAATGAATGAATTCCTTTCTTTTTTTCTTTTCTTTTCTATTCTTTTTTTTTTTTTTTTTTAATTGAGAAAAGGTCTCACTGTTGCCCAGGCTGGAGTGCAATGGCATGATCTCAGCTCACTCACTGCAGCCTTGACCTCCCTGTGGCTCAAGCAATCCTCCCACCTCAGCCTCCTGAGTAGCTAAGACTATAGGTGCATGCCACTATGCCCAGCTAATTTTTTTATTTTTGGAGAGATGGGGGTCTCACTCTGTTGCCTAGGCTGGTCTCGAACTCCTGAACTCAAGCAGTCGACCTGCCTCAGCCTCCCAAAGTGCTGGGATTGACAGGTGTGAGCCACTGCACCCAGCCATGAATGAGTTTTGAGCTCCATGAGCATTCTGGATTTTCCCGCAGGGCTCAAAGACCCCAGAACACCTGCACCATCACCATCGCTTCTCTAAGTCCTTGTTTCTCATTTTTGTGCCAGCCAGGGGTCTTCCAACAGTGATCTCCAAGCTGATAAGGGATGGAGGACCCAGGCTCCCCGATCCGCACAGTGGAGCCTCTGGACTGGCTCCATCAATCTGCTGGGAATGGCCTATGGTCTCCTGGGCAAGACCCGTGGTGCACGGGAAACCTCCTAGCGCTTTGGCTCTGGCTGTCATTCTGGTTTCCAGCAACATATAAAAATAGCTTCAAGGACATACAGGGGCCGGGAGGGGGAGACCTGGCCCCCGGCTTCCAGGAGAGCTGGCTACACACGTCTCCTATCTCTCTCCCTCTCCAAGGCCCCCTACCGCCCTCTGACTCTGGCTTTGAACCCTGGTCTGTATTTCCCCATGGACCACGGGCCTAAACCTGCAGAGTTCCTCTGCCAGCAGTTCCATCACCGAGACAAGCAGACCTAGAAGTCGTGGGGGGAAGCGGCTGAAACTTCTCCCACCGCCAGCGCTGAGCATGAGTCCTGCAGGGCCCTGGTGCATGATGGAAGGACGGAGGCTGCGGTCCAGGGCCGAGCCCGGGAGGCTGCGGATAACCAGAGAGCTGGCTGGGAGGGGAGGGGCTACCCAGCTGCAAGGGGCTTGCAAGGCTCTGCCAGGTCTCCTGTGCTTCCATCCCCCGAACAATGGCGAGGCTAATGTGTGCCCCAGACCACCTTCCAGGGGCCCTGCAGAGCCAGCCCAGGGGCTGGGAGACGCCCCAACAGCAGGGGCAGCCCCCAGCCAGGGCGGAAGGGGAGGAAGGGGGAAGGGAAGCCCAATGACCTCGGGCACCTGGTGAGCGCAGACTGTGCCAGGTGCTGCGCGCCCATCTTCTCCATGAAGGAGCTGTCAAGAGTCGTCCCCATCATACAGATGAGCGGAGCGAGGCTCAGAGTGGACCACACAGCACGTGGGGGCACACAGCCGGACAGAGCAAGGATTTCAACCCCAGGGGCTCAGGAGCCTGTGTATGAAAGGCAGGGGCTCAGGGTAAACGCGAAAGTCTGGGGCCCCTTTTCTAACACGCTTCCCAAAGGCCCCAAAATAGACCCGCTTTCCTGATGAAGGTCTCCTCCCATCAGCTCCACAAATACCCCTGTTCCCAGGCCGAGCCCAGGGCGGGGCCGCAGGAGTCAGTGCCCAGTGCGACCTATTTCTGGCTGCTACCCGGCCCGGCCACAAGCAGCCTTCTGTGGTGGCCTCAGCCACAGCCCACAGCTGAGGCACAGGCCTGGCCCAGCCTCCAAAGGCCCCATTGTCCAGCTGCCTGGGCTGCTGAGTCTGGCTCCTGGACATCCGGAGTAGGGGGGCAGAGGGTGACCTGGGGCAGAGGTGGAGGGCTCAGCGTGGACTGAGGCCCTGTGTGACGGCCGTGGCCCACTCTAAGGACATTCCAGTGTCTGCTGTACCCTTGCAAGAGGAAAACCGTTTTCACCTTTGGACAGGCCTTGGCTGGTCTCAGAGAGGTGAACTCACTCTCCCCAGCTCACACTCACACAAACACACACACACACGTGTCAACTGCTGGGTGCAGCCACCATGTCCACAGGGACACGAGGAGGTGAGAGCCAGGGCTCAGCATCCGGTGGGCTGGGATTCTCATCCCAGCTTCTCGTGGGATCATCTGATACCCACGGTGTCATCTCATTTCCCAGATATTCTCATCAGTGTCATTTCCCAGGTGATTTGTTCAAGTTAGGATCCAGGTAATATCTCCGTGTGGCATGTGGTTACTATGTCCTATTGCTTTTTAAAAAGTTTTGCATTTCATGCCATCAATTTATTGAAGAAATAGGGCCAGTGTCCTACAAATGTTCACAGCCTGGATTGGTCTGTTTGCTTCCTCACCGTGTCATTTTTTTTTTTCTTTTTTTTTTTTTTTTGAGACAAAGTCTTACTCCGTCACCCAGGCTAGAGTGCAGTGATGCAATTTCAGCTCACTGCAACCTCCACTTCCTGGGTTCAAGCGATTCTGCTGCCTCAGCCCCCCAGGTAACTGGGACTATAGGCACACGCCACCTTACCCAGCTAATTTTTGTGTTTTTAGTAGAGATGGGGTTTCGCTATGTTGGCCAGGCTGGTCTTGAACTCCTAACCTCAAGTGATCTGCCCACCTCGGCCTCCCAAAATGCAGGGATTACAGGCGTGAGCCACCGCGCCCAGCCCCTCACAGTGTTATTTAACTTGCTTGTCTCTCCCTGTATTTCCTGTGAATTGGCGATGAGCCCCCTCTCTTTTTGAATAACTGCTTATTCACATGCCATAAAATTCACCTTTTCTTTCTTTCTGAGATGAGGTCTCACTCTGTCACCCAGGCTGGAGTGCAGTGGCGCTGTCACGGCTCCCTGCAGCCTCAGCCTCCCGGGTTCAAGTGATCCTCCCACCTCTGCCTCCTGAGTAGCTGGGACCACAGGCATGTTCCCCCACATCTGGCTATTTTTGTATTTTTGTTTTTTTTTTTTTTTTTTTTTTTTGTAGAAACAGGGTTTCACCATTCATCATGTTGTCCAGGCTGGTCTCAAACTCCTGGGCTCAAGCAATCTGCCTACCTCCAATTCGCCCTTTTATTTTTTTTTTTTTATTTTTTATTTTTTGAGACGGAGTCTCTCTCTATCGCCCAGGCTGGAGTGCAGTGGCCGGATCTCAGCTCACTGCAAGCTTCGCCTCCCGGGTTTACGCCATTCTCCTGCCTCAGCCTCCCGAGTAGCTGGGACTACAGGTGCCCGCCACCTCACCTGGCTAGTTTTTTTTTTTTGTATTTTTTAGTAGAGACGGGGTTTCACCGTGTTAGCAAGGATGGTCTCGATCTCCTGACCTCGTGATCCACCCGTCTCGGCCTCCCAAAGTGCTGGGATTACAGGCTTGAGCCACCGCGCCCGGCCTAATTCGCCCTTTTAAAACATACAACTCAATGGCTTTTAGTCTCTTCACAGAGCTGTGCAACCATTTCCACTGTCAAATTTCAGAATATTTTTTTCTCCCCCAGAAGAAACTTCTTACCCATTAGCAGTCACTCCCCATCCTGCCCTCCTGCCAGCCCCTGGCAACAACTAATCCATGCTCTCTCTCTCTCTATGGATTTGCCTGTTCTGAACATCTCGTATCAATGAAATCACAGGAAATGTGGCCTTTGTGTCTAACTGCTCTAACTTAGTACCATGTTTTCAAGGTTCATCCGTGTCATACCATGTATCAATACTTCATTCTTTTTTATTGCCAAATAATATTCCATTGTAGGATACACCACATTTTATTTATCCATCCATCAGTTGATGGACATTTGAATTGTTTCCATCTTTTGGTGATTATGAATAATGCTGCTATAAATATTTGAATGCTTGGCCAGGCAAGATGGCTCACGTCTGTAATCTCAGCACTTTGGGAGGATGAGACGGGTGGATCACCTGAGGTCCAGAGTTCAAGACCAGCCTGGCCAATATGGTGAAATCCCGACTCCACTAAAAATACAAAAATAAGCCGAGCGTGGTGGCGCATACCTGTAAGCCCAGCTACTCGGAGGCTGAGACAGGAGAATGACTTGATCTCAGGAGGCAGAGGTTGCAGTGAGCTGAGATGGCACCATTGCACTCCAGCCTGGGTGACAAGAGCAAAACTCCATCTCAAAACAAAAATTAAAATAAAAATAAAATGTTTGTAATGTGCATAAGTGTTTGTGTGACTATATGTTTTCGATTCTCTTGAGTATACACCTAGGCGTAGAATTTCTGGGTCATAGTAACTCCACATTTAACATTTTGGGGAACTGCCAAGCTGTTTTTCAAAGTAACTGCACCATTTTACAATCCTATCAGCAATGTTTGAGGGTTCCCATTTCTCCACATCCTCACCAACACTTGTCTATCATCCCATAAAGGTGAAGTGGCATCTCACTGTGGTTTTGAGCTGCATTTCCCTGATAACTAATGGTGTTGATGTTCATGTGCTTACTGAAATTTGTGTGTGTTCTTTGGAGGAAAGTGTGTTCAAATCCTTTGCCCATTTTTAAATTGGATTGTCTTCTATTAGTGAGTTGTAAGAGTTCCTTATGTATTCTAGACATAAGTCCCTTGTCAGATACGTGATTTGCAAAATTTTCTCCCCATTCTGTGGTTTATCTTTATACTTTCTTGGTGTCTTTTGAAACACAGACATTTTTAAATTTGATGAAGTCAATTTTTCTATTTATGTTTCGTCCACGTGTTTTTGGTGTCATATGCCTAATCCAAGGTCACAAAGATTTACTCATATATATATATACACACACACACACATATATACACACACACACATATAGAGAGAGAGAGAGAGAGAGAAAGAGAGAGAGTGTGTCTTGCTCTGTCATCCATGCTGGAGTACAGTGCTGTGATCTCAGCTCACTACAACCTCCGCCTCCCAAGTTCAAGCAATTCTCCTGTCTCAGCCTCCCGAGTAGCTGGGATTACAGGCGCCTGCCACCATGCCCTGCTAATTTTTGTATTTTTAGTAGAGGCAGGGTTTCACCATGTTGGCCAGGCTGGTCTCAAACTCCTGACCTCAGGTGATCCACCTGCCTCAGCCTCCCAAAGTGCTGGGATGATAAGCATGAGTCACCGTGCCCAGCCATTACTCCTATATTTTTATCCAAGAGTTTTATGGTTTTAGCTCTTATATTTAAGTCTATGACCCATTTTGAGTTAAGTTCTGTATACGGTGTGAGGTCAGGATTCAGTTTCCTTCTTTTGATTTGGATGTACAATTGTCCATACCATTCGTTGAAAAATCTATTCTTTCCCCCCATTGAATGGTCTTGGCACCCTTGTCAAGAATCAATTGAACATAAATGTACAGGTCTATTTCTGGACCCCCAGTTCTATTCCATTGATCTATAGGCTATTCTTATGCCAGCACCACACAGTCTCATTACTATAGCTGTGTAGTAAGTTTTGAAACGAGAAAGTGTGAGTTCTCCAATTTTGTTCTTTTTCAAGATTGTCTGGCTATTCTGGGTCTCTTGCATTTCCATGTAAATTTTAGGACCAGCTTGTCAATTTCTGCAAAAAGCCAACTGGAATTTTGATAGGGGCTGAACTGAATCTGTAAATCAGTTTGGTTGGTATCGCCATTTTAACAATATTAAGTCTTCTAATCCATGAACACAGGGTGTCTTTCTGTTTAATTAGGTCTTCTTTTTTTCTGAGACAGAGTCTCACCCTGTTGCCCAAGATGGAGTGCAGGGACACAATCACAGCTCACTGCAGCCTCAACCTACCAGGCTCAAGTGATACTCCCACCTCAGCTTCCAAGTAGCTGGGATCACAGGCGCATGCCACCATGCCTCGCTAATTTTTTTTATTTTGTAGAGACGAGTTCTCCCTATGTTGCCCAGGCTGATCTTGAACTCCTGGGCTCAAGCAATCCTCCCACTTCTGCCTCCCAAAGTGCTGGGATTACAGGCATAAGTCACCATGCCTGGTTTCTTTAAATTTCTCTCAACAATGTTTCATACAAATCTTACACTTCTTTTGTTAAACTTTTTCCTGAGTACTTTGTTGTTTTTAATGCTGATGCAAATTGAGTTGTTTTCTTAATTTCATTTTTGGAGTATTCATTGCTAGTGTATAGAAATATAATCTGTTTTTGTATATTGATCTTGCATCCTGTAACATTGCAAAATACATTAATTAGTTCTAATTTGTGTGTGTGTGCATATGTGTGTATTCCTGATGATTTTCTATATACAAGATCATGTTATCTGTGAATAGAGATCATTTTACTTTTTTCTTCCTAATCTCGACAACTTTTATTTCTTTTTCTTGCCAAATTGTCCTAGTTATAACCTTTGGTATGTTGTTGGACAGAAGTGGAAAGAGAGGGCATCCCTGTTTTGTTCCTGATCTTAGGGGGAAAGTTTTCAGTCATTCACCATTAAGTATAATATTAACTGTGGGTTTTTTAATAGATGCACACAGGCAGAATTTTAATCCAGACCTGTATTAGTCCATTTTCATACTGCTAATAAAGACATACCTGAGACTGAGTAGAATTTATAAAGAAAAAGAGGTTTATAAAGAAAAAGAGGTTTAATGGACTCACAGTTCCACATGACTGGGAAGACCTCACAATCATGGTGGAAGGCAAAGGAGCAAAGGCATGTCTTACACGGCGGCAGGCAAGAGAGCTTGTGCGGGAGAACTGCCCTTTATAAAAACATCAGCTCTGGTGAGACTTATTATTCACCACCATGAGAACAGCATGGGAAAAACCCACCCTCATGATTCAAATACCTCCCAATGGGTCCCTCCCATGACACGTAGGGACTATGGAAGCTACAATTCAAGATGAGATTTTGGTGGGGACACAGCCAAACCATATTAAGACCCCACAGACTCCAAAGCCCTGACTCTTTTGTTAGCCCTAGGATAGGGAAGATAAGAGGGGTGGCCTCATCAGGGAGGCCTGCAGGGACGAAGTTCACAGAAACATCAAAACTTGAGTTGAACTTGAAGGGTCTGGGTGATTTTAGACGAGTCAGTTCAGCGGGGAATACCAAGCCCCTCTACTAGTCAGTCCTGTCCCCATTAACCCCTACAGCCTTAGAAGGCCCTCAATCAGGCAGAACAAATATGGGGAGCCCAGTGTCACAGAGGGCCCCACCGATGTCAGTTCCCTGCAGTTTACTACCCACACCCTCACCTCCATCCCTCTCTGAGGCAGAATGCCCATGAAAAAGGAAGGAAGAACAGTTGACATTAGCTCAGGTAAGAGGGACAGGGTAGACAAAAAGGAGGCAGCCTGGTAGGGAGGTTGAGGGCACAGATTTGGGAGCCAGACTTCTGGGTTGGAGCTGCCACCTCTGGGTCCCAACAGGGTTCCCTCGGAGAAGTCACTTCAGCTTCCTGAGTGTGACTTTTCTGTCTGTGAGACAGGAAGAGTGACAAAATGCACCTCCCAGACCCTTGGTGAGGGTGACATGGATGAGCCTTGGAAGGTGCTCAGTGCAGCATGAAGCAGGGCCTGGGTTGGTGCTCGTTGCCTTATCGTCACTGTCACTCTTGCCACACGGCTGCTGCTGGTGTGATGGTGGCACTCCTGAGTGCCCGTGATTGCTGTATCCCTCACTATGTGGGACCCAGCTTAAAACAGGAAGCCCCCCATGCCTCCACCAGGGCAGGAACTTTGTCAGCTCAGAAGGCATCCCAGGGCCCAAATGCGGCTCCAGAGGCCGAGAGTCATGCCACACACTCCAAAGATGTTGCCTCATAGAATCCCCACCACGATGTTAGCGAGGAACAATCATTATCCCCATTTTACAGAGGAGAAAACTGAGACCCAGAGAAGTTGAGCTATTTGTCTAAGGCTCAACAGCTAGGAAGTGGTGGAGATGGGATTTGAACCAGGGTCATTTCTCCTTCCTGCTGGGCTACGCCCTTCTCTCCAAACCCTGACCCACTTGGAAAGTTGAAGTAGTCAACCTGGGATGAGGAATATGGAGCCCAGGTGGACGTCCCAAAGCATTCCCACCCTGTTCCCCTAGAGGGGCCCAGGACAGGAGAACAAAGGTCAGGATCTTGGTGAAGCAGAACCTGCACTGGTGACTGAAGCACTGTATCAGGCTCTAGGGATCTACAGTTTGGGGCCACGTGAGGTGGCTCATGCCTATAATCCCAGGACTTTCGGAGGCCAAGATGGGAAGATCGCTTGGACCCAGGGGTTCGAGACCAGCCTGGGCAATACAGAGAGACACGGTCTCTTTTTTTTTTTTTTTTAATTAAAATTTAAAAAATATTTTTTAAAAGGATCTACAATTCAGATCTCAAGCACTCCTAGAGACCTTTTACCGGGCAGCTCTTACAGGCTCAGGGGTCATCTGGGGACCCCTGGAGACCCATAGTAAGCCAGAGCCAATCCACGGCTCCTGGAGCTTCCAGCCAAGCTGCGATTAGGTTCCATCTCCCCCACTCTTCGGCTGATGTTTGGAGCTACGTGCAGGAGTTCATGTTTCCTTATCCTGAACTCCTTCTGTAAGTTGTGGATACCAGGGGAATCTTTGTGAATCTGAATTCCACCCAAACAGGGAGCCAGCACCTTCTCCAGCTCCGGGTCCCACAAATAGAGCCCTGCCACGCCTCCCTCTGTCTGCCTTCCCAGGGCGCCTGTTCTACTTTCTGGGTCACTCATTTCTTGTTCCTCACTCCACAGAGTCACTCACCTCTGAGGGCGGGGGCGGGGTTCCCAGGCAACAAAAACAATAGCGGAGAACAATGACTAACCCTATTTCTCCGTCCTGTAAATCTCTCTTTAAATCATTCAGCAGATTTCCTGTACAGCTGTGCCACGCATGGTAGGGACCGGGACCCAGGCCCCTGAATCCCATCCTCTCCCATCCTGGGGGTGACCCGAGTCACCGTCTGTAAGCCCCTGCTCTATGCCGGAAGCTACATGTGGCGTGGCCTCAGGCACCATCCACAGAAAAAGCTCAGAACAACCCCACTCAGCTTGGGCTATCACTACTTACGGATGAATACCTTGCTTTATCTAAAAAATATTGGCCGGGCGTGGTGGTTCACACCCGTAATCCCAGCACTTTGGGAGGCCAAGGCCAGCAGATCAGGAGTTCGTGACCAGTGAAACCCCATCTCCACTAAAAATACAAAAACTAGCCAGGCGTGGTGGCACACGCCTGTAGTCCCGGCTAGTTAGGAGGCTGAGGCAGGAGAATTGCTTCAACCCAGGAGGCAGAGGTTGCAGTGAGCCGAGATTATGCCACTGCACTCCAGCCTGGGCAACAGAGCAAGACCCCATCTTCAAAAAAATATTAAAACTTTAAAATTTAAAAATAAATAAATTAAATTAAAAATATCCATTGAGCAGCTACTAAGTGCCTGGCCTGTGCAAAGAAAGATTCCCCAAATGACAAAGATGGCCCAGGTCTCTACCTCTCTGGAAGGTGCTCCCTAGTAGAGAGGCAGTTCCTGAACAAGGCAAGACAGAGGAGGGGAGGAAAACAGGGTTACCAGTGGCAAGAATCGCTGCAGATGAAAATACAGGAAGAAAAATGTAGCAGAAGGGATCTCCTTTAAATAGGTTGATTGGAGAGGTACCCTCTAAGGAGGAAACATTTCAAGAGAGAACTGAAGGTTGAGAAGGAGCCAGCTATACAGAGCACACAGAGAAGCATCCCAGGTGGAGGAACCACCAGCATGGAACCCTGAGTCGGGAGCTAGCCCAAAGGCCGGTGTGGCTGGAGTTCAGCGAGCAGGGGTGCGGGTTGGGGTAGATGAGGCCGGGAGGGAGCAGGCCCGATCACGCATGCCGGGAACTCAGGGTGGAAGCAGGAGGGATGAGTCAGGGCCGTGGGGTTTGAGCAGGGGCACTGCTTAGCTGCCATGTGGAGTCTTCCAGCAGGGAGAGGGTGATGACCCAGACTGCATGGGGGCCACGGGCATGGAGAGGCACATGGACTGATGTGCACAGAGCCAATGGGTCCTGGTTTGGATGTAGGAAGTGAGGAAAGAAGAGGAAGCAGTGACAGTCGCCGGGTCTCTGTCCAGAGCAATGGTTGAATTTTCTTTCCACAGCTGGAGACATTTCTGGAGCTTCTGGCCATGTCCACCCTCCCCTGGTCCTCTCCTTCCTGCTGGCCCATTTGGTGGGGGAGGTGGGCACTAGAAGAGATGGCTTCTAGTGCACCCGCTGGCCGTGTTACCTTGGACAGTCACTGTCCCTCTTTGGACTCGGTTCTCCTCATCTGCAAAATGATCAACCTCACCTTGTCCTCCATAACTGAGACCAAGCATGGAAGCACTTACTGGTCTTTTTTTGTTGTTTTGTTAGTTTTGTTTTGTTTTGTTTTGTTTGAGATAGAGTTTTGCTCTTGTTGCCCAGGTTGGAGTGCAATGGCACAAACTTGGCTCACGACAACCTCCACCTCCCGGGTTCAAATGATTCTCTTGCCTCACACTCCTGAGTAACTGGGATTACAGGCGTTATTCATCATGCCCGGCTAATTTTGTATTTTTAGTAGAGAGGGGTTTCTCCATGTTGGTCAGGCTGGTCTCAAACTTCCGACCTCAGGTGATCCGCCCACCTCAGCCTCCCAAAGTGCTGGGATTAAAAGCTTGAGTCACCACTTTAAAGCACTTTACAATGTGCAAGAATGTTGGCTGGGCGCGGTGGCTCACGCCTGTAATCCCAGCACTTTGGGAGGCCGAGGCGGGCGGATCACAAGGTCAGGAGATCGAGACCACGCTGAAACCCCGTCTCTACTAAAAATACAAAAAAACCAGGCGCGGTGGCGGGCGCCTGTAGTCCCAGCTACTCAGGAGGCTGAGGCAGGAGAATGGCGTGAACCCGTGAACCCGGGAGGCGGAGCTTGCAGTGAGCGGAGATCATGCCACTGCACTCCAGCCTGGGGGACAGAGCGAGACTCCATCTCAAAAAAAAAAAAAAAAAATAGCTGGGTGTGGTGGCATGTGTCTGTAGTCGCAACTACTTGGGAGGCTGAGGCAGAGAATTGCTTGAATCCAGGAGGTGGAGGTTGCAGTGAGTTGAGATCACAGAACTGAACTCTAGCCTGGGTGACAGAGCGAGACACTGTCTTTAAAAAAAAAAGGACAAATGGGAAATTTCAATAAACCCCCCTGAGCCCCCTCATGTGCCAGGCACTGTCCCAGGCACCGATGAACCGAAGAGACAAACTCCCTGTCCTCCTGGGGCTTCCATGCAAGTGGGGAGACGGACAGCGAGTGTTAGGCGACATGGAGGACAAGCTGCAGAAGGCTCAGCCTCCCAGCAGCACAGGCTGGCAGAAAGCTTGCCAGCACCTCGTGGCTGCTATGGCTGAGAGACCAGGCTCTTCTGCAACCACCGCCTCATCTCCTCAGCCACGAGGCTGTCTGGATTCCCAAGGCAGGCAGAGAAACGGAGGCAGCCAGGAACGCTAAGGGACTTTGTCCAAAATGCGCTGCCCAAGGAGCGGGCCCCAGAGCTTGCCGTGCCTCCGTCCTCATGGAATAAGCATGTGATTAAGTGATCAGATTACGGAAGCCCCGCATGGACAGACGCAATGACGAAATGGTCATCTGTTCGGCTTGCTCGTGATGATGGAATGATGAGCCAAACATTAATTCCGGTTCCACGGAGACCCTGGGTGTTTTCCTCCCAGAGAAACTGGTGGGGGAAATGAGATCTGCGTGTTCCCGAGGCCCCAAGGAACAGGCCCCAAGTTCTGATGTTGCTGGAGGCCAGGGGCTGGGGAGGGGCTGTGACTGGGTCATAGCTGCCCTGAAATCCCAGCCACCCTCACGGACACTGCATGTCCCCACTCATGACCCAAAGGCACCTTGGTCAAAACTGGATCTTTGTTGCCCTGCCCTCCTGCACCCCAGGCAGACTGGCTCCTCCTCCAGGGCTCCTCCAATCTGCAAATGACACCCGTCCTCCCTCAGCTGTCCTTGCAGACCCTTGAGCCCTCCCTGCCTCTCAGCCCCTGGCTCCCACCTGTCACCAGGTCCCATTCACCCGACTTCTGGATTCTTCCCAAATGCCTCCCCTTGTCTCCCTTCATGCAGCCTCCTCCTCAACCCCAGCCTCATCACCGCCAGCCTCTCTTAGGCCTCCCTGCCTCCTGTTCTCACACAGCTCCACGCCTTCTCCTCCCAGTAGCCTCAGAGGTCCTCTAAAAGCATATCAGATCTTGTCACTTTGTCACTTCCTTGGCTGCAGACTCTCTGGGGGCTCCCCCTACATGTGAAATGAAGTCCACTCTTCCAGTTCCTCTCCCACCCAGCATGCAGCATGCGGGATCCAGGGTCGCCCCCACTCTGTGGCTCCAGTGGATGGGACTCCCAGGAAGGGACATGCAGCTCTGTCTAGGAGCTCCATGGAGCGGCACTCAGGCTGTGAATGAATGCTGAGTCAAGTGAAGCCAAAGTGCTGTGTGACCTTGAGAAGTCAAGGTCCCTCTCTGGTCTCGGGTCTCCTCATCTGTAAAACGACCAGCCCCACCTCGTCTTCCGTAATTGTGACCAGGTGTAGGGGAAACATTTTATATATATTAAGGCACTTTACAATATTTGGGGACCTAATCATCACTTCTGCAAATCTTAGTAAGAAAACCTGCTCCTCTGCCATCTCTTCTGCCTTCTGAGTCCCACCAGCCACCTCTGAGTGACAGCCAGGGATCAGGGGAGAAGGGAACTGCCAAGAGGCCAGCCAAGCCATCACCCCTTGTGAGAACCCCTTCACCTTCCCTGGCGAGTCTGGGACACACCCCAAGAGCAGGAGAACTGGGGCCTTGCAGGTCCACTCAATGCCGTGTATCCAGCTCAGGGCCCTGCATACAGGTGGTGCTCAGTCAAGGCTCCAAACCACAAGCCCTGTGGAGGGTGATGCTGGCCGGGGCCATCATGGGCCAGGGCGGTCAGCACCTGCTGTGCAGGGGAGGCAGAGCTTGGTCTTGAAGGAGGAGGTGGCTGTGACTTGTGAGGGGAGGGAAAGGCTTTTCTGGAGAGAGGCACAGCATCAGCAAAGTCAGAGGCGTTGGAACATGGATGGGGGGACATATGCTAGGGAAAACAGCCAGTAAAACCTGGTGAGAGTGCCCCATCTGCCCCACCCCATCAGTGCTGTCAGGGAGATCACATGGTTTCCCCTGCCTTCCAGATGGGTAGACTGAGGCACAGGCCCACAGTGAGAGATCCTAGCCCAAGTCAGACACAGCCCTCTTGGACATCATCGCTGTCCTGGACACCTCCCATCTTGCCTTCTCTTGCCAGCTGGTTTTGGAATGTGTGTGCACAGGTGTGAATTTCATGAGAAAAGGAGCTTGTGAGCATTTGAATTAAGACTCCGCCCCATCTTGTATATTTTCCTCTTCCTGGGACCTACGGCCCCCAGTTCTTGATTTAGGGGTCAGGGAAGTGCGTGCTACAAGGCGCCTGAAGCCACTCTGTGCGAAGGACTGGGCAGGGAAGGGGGAGGGGGATGAGAGAAAGACAGGCCTTCTCACCAGGCACGGCTAGTTCAGGTGGTGAGCAGGAGATGGGTCCCAAGAGACGGACAATTGACAGTGTCAGGGAAGAGTGAGAAGCCAACCACCCATCTGTCCACCCATTCACTCATTTATTCAACAAATACTGACTGAGGCCACAGTCTAACAGAAGCAGGTAATTACAGTCCAATGTGGTCAGTGCTATAGTGGAGGATGTACGGGGAACTGTGGAAGCCCAGAAGAGACACGTGACCTAGCAAGGGGTTGTTGGGGTGGGGCAATCAGGGCATGCTTCCTAGAAGCTTAGAAGGCAAAGAGGACTTAGCAGGCCACGAGGTGGAGAAAAGTGCCTCAACCTGAAAGAACCAAACAGCGCCTGTCTACCTCCAGAGGTAAGTGACCTTCGGGGACCAGAGCAGCTCAGTGTCGAGGAAGTGGACTGCACCAGGGAGCGGAGCTGAGAGGTGAACTTGCAGGAGGTGGTGGCCTGGCCCAGATCCTCCAGGACCTTGGGAGACCCAGTCAAGAGTGGGTTTTTTTTTTTTTTTTTTTTTTTTTTGAGACAGGACAGCAGGCACCCCTCAAGACTTCTCAGTCGGGGAGAAGTGTGGCCAGATTTCCTGTTGAGAAAGGTAAGTCAGATTCTGGTCATGGTGAACCAGGTTACTGTGACCAGCATTGTAGCCGAAGATAACTTTAAAAGTTGAAATATCTCAATCTAATATATATTTTTTTCAAAGCATGAAAAGCTTATCAAAGAGTAAGAAATCTTTAAACCAAACCTGAAGGAAAAACAAGAACTTAGAGAAAGGCATAGACATGGAGCCACTTGTGCCTAACGAGCTATTCTAAGCCCCAAAGAGCCATTCCTTTGCGATCTGTGAAGGTCACAGGGGACGGAAATAAAAGCCCAGGACCCATGGAATGTGGAAGTCTCATGGTTGGGCACGGTGGCTCATGCCTATGGTCCCAGCGCTTTGGGACGCCAACGTGGGTGGATCATTTGAGCCCAGGAGTTCGAAACCAGCCTGGGCAACATGGCAAGACCCCGTCTCTACAAAAGAATACAAAAATTAGCCGGGCATGGTGGTACACGACTGACGTCCCAGCTACTTGGGAGGCTGAGGTAGGAAGATCACCTGAGCTGCAGTGAGCCAGTGAGCCATGATCGCACCATTGCCCTGCAGCCTGGGTAACTGAGCCAGATCCTGTCTCAAAAAAAAAAAAAAAATATATATATATATATATATATACACACACACACACACACACACACACACATATATATGATTCTCCTTACAATTATCTGGAATCACAAGGGCTACATCCTCAGGGAGAAGGTAATCAGAAGTAGACCAGCCCTCCTGAGAAACTATAGCCTGGGTTTGAAGGCCTCAGATCTCCCAGGGAAAGTCAGGCTTGGGTTAAGCTGGGCCCAGACACAGTATATCGGAATATGTGATAGAAACAAGCAAACAAAATAATGCTCTCTGGGGAAAGGTCACTTCATCCATGCTTTGAATTATCCTTGCACTTTAATTTTTCAAACACTATGACTAACACACAAAGAAAACTAGGCACACACACAGAAAGACACCATGAGAAAAAACAGACAGAAACAACAGAAGCATACCACCAAAAATTTCATATATTGGAATTAGTAGACACAGTCTGTAAAACAATTACGCTTATGATGTCTTCAAAAAGTAAAAATACAAGCTTAAGGTAACACCAGTGAACATAAAAGCTATGAAAAGTGACATAGTGAATTCGTAAAAGAACCAAATAGAGGCTCTAGAAATGAACATTATAATAATTGAAATTTAAAATTCAAAGATTTTGGCCAGGTGTGGTGACTCATGCCTGTAATCCCAGCACTTTGGGAGGCCGGGAGGAGACAATCACCTGGGGTTAGGAGTTCAAGACCAGCCTGGCCAACATGGTGAAACTCCGTCTCTACTTAAAAAAAAAAAAAAAAAAATTGGCTGGGTGTGGTGGTACACACCTGTAGTCCCAGCTACTCAGGAGGCTGAGGCAGGAGAATCGCTTGAACCCAGGAGGCAGAGGCTGCAGTGAGCCAAGATCTTGCCACTGCACTGCAGCCTGAGCAACAGAGCGAGACTCCGTCTCAAAAAAAGAAAAAAAAATGAGACTCAAGAGAAGGCATACATGGGAGAGGATGAGCTTAGTGCTGGATGTGGCAGTCCCAGAAAATCAAGGCCATTGGTACCTGGAGGAAAGGAGGGTCTTCTGGGGAGAAAGAGACCAGTAGGTTGGAGGCAGATCTCACAAGGTGGCAGGCCTGCCAGGGGTGGCACTCACAGCTCCAGGGAACAGGGAAGGAAGGGATGGATGGGAAAGAACAGAGGCCAGGCAGGAAGGTGGGGGCCAGCCAGGCTCTTCCCTCCTGGAGCTCCAGCAACCAGCAGAGAGCTTAGCTCCTACCAGCTGTTCAGCAAACACTTTTTGAACAATTGAAGAGATGACGTCCCTGCACACAGTAGGCCATTGTCATGGGTGGTGATGGTGAGGCCAGAGCTTCCCTGGTTCCCCTTTTCCATCCCGGTACAGAGAGCAAGTCCTGGTTACCTGTTATCTTCCCCTTGATCCCAGATTCCCAAACCATAATTATGCTTCTTATAAACTCCAGTGGGTAGAGCGCAAAGTTGGGAAACTGAGGCAGCCAGGGACAAAGATTGCTGGCTAGAGCTTTTTGGATTTTTCTGGCAGGGGGGGAAACCAGGCACCAACCCCTTTCACCTGCCTCCCTGCCACCTCCACCACCCCCCACCTGCAAAGAGCTCCCACAGGGACAGATATATTCACATATACTCGAATCTCTTGTGTCATAAACAGAAAAGCCATCAGCTCAGCCTGCCTGCGTCCTCAGGGGTCCCACCTTCAGAGCTAAATGCACAGCCATTTAAGGATGCAGAGGCCCTGTCCTCCCAGGAGTGGAGAACCCCCAGGGGTCCCTGAAGCCTGCAAAATTGGGGGAACTGAAGCTTCTCAGAGCCCTCCCGCTCCCGCCTGCCTCGTGGCTGCTCATTTCTGCAGAATCTGGGGGCTGAGGCTCCGGCGTGTGACTCACCTCCCTCCCTCCCTTCCTCCCTCTGAGTAAATGTCAAGTAACATTAGTTATCCCGTCTCCCTCGGCAGCACCCCCTCCCTGGTTTTGGCGGTGCTGTTTACCTCGGCAGGATCAATCAGCGTTCAGGGAGAAAATAGAAACCCTTTTAGATCCAATTAATGAAAATTGGGCAGCAGGAATATGCCTGTTTAAAATTTCACTACCTGGGCAGGGAAAGGACTGGAGATGAGAGAGGTGGGCCAGAATCAGGCCTGGGGCCCAGCGCTAGCAAGTCCCTGGACTCCTCCAGCATTCGGAAAAGGAACCTCAATATCTGAAGGGGAGAGGGCTGGGAGGGGCCCCAGAACCAGGTCCTGGCCAAGCGCTGTCTGTGGGCACGGTGCTTCCAGAGCTGAAAACAGCTGTCGGGCTACATCCTTGCAGGGCAAGCAGAAAAATGATTGTGGGGAGGGGGCGGGGGCACAGGGAAGGTTGAGGGGAGGGAAGGAGAATGAAAGTAGCTCCCACCACACACAGGCTTGGCTTTCGGTGGGACCCCCGGCTGCCCCGTGTTCCCAGGACCCCTAACCCCAGGGACACACTGTTTCATTTCAAAGCCCTGTGTCTCAGGAACTGTGCTGGTGACTGAGGCCTCCACCACGAGACCTGGTCTCGTGGTGAGCAGCCGTGGCTGTGTCCCCAGCTCTGCCACTGCTGGCTGCATGATCTTGAAAAAGCGGCTGGCCCTCGGAGCCACTTTTCCTTTGCATCTGTAACATGGGATGATCACATGTGTGCCTCACAGGGCAACTGGGAGGGTGAAATGGGAAAAGGTGCAAAAAGTCCTTGGCATGGAGTCTGCCCTCCCCCAGAGCCTACTCACCCACCCAGCATCCTCCCCACCCACCCCAGAACCTGTCCCTGCCGTCCCGGGGCTGCCCAGCTCCAGGAACTCCCAACTGCACATTTATCTCAGCAAAGACCCACAGCACTTGGAAATGCCTTTAGAGACTGTGGCATCTGTGCCCTGGCTCATGGAACCATCCCCCTAGACTGCCCTAGAAGGTGAGCCCTGTGACGCACCCATTTCATGGGAGAGGACAGACTTGAAGAGTTAGAGCAGCACCTGCAACGGGGCCGATGGCTCCAGGACACAGCCCGGCTCTGCCTGACCCCGCCCCGCAGTAGCAGTGGCTCCGATCTTGGATGCTGCAGCTTTGAGGATCATGAACACCCACAGTTCCACCCCCAGGACCTAAGCTGCTGGGGCAGGGATGTGAGCTTCTCGCGTGCCCCACCTGTGGCAACAGGATGTGGTTTGAAAGGATGAAAGAATGAAGCTGACAGTCTTCAAAGCACTTACATATCCTTAAAGCGACTGTAGGCACTATTCCAGTGACCTCACCTTTGGGCCTCAGTTGACCTGTCTGTGGAATGGGAGCTGAAGCAAATGCGTCACATGCCTGCAGCTTCATCGCTGCATCCAGGCAAGCTCCAGGCAGGGGACAGACCCCAGCAGGCGCCTGGCCCCCTGCACCCACTGTGTGTCCTTCAGTTCACTTTCTGCATCCCCTACCCATCCCCTGACAACACAGTGGTGAGGGGCACCAACAGGAGTCCTTCCCAAAAGCCCGGGAGTTCGGGGTTGCTGGGGCAACCTCTACCAACGGGGGCTGGGACGCTGGAGGGATGAGGGCTGCTTTCCACATATCCCTTGGAGGGACCCAGTAGAGATGGAGGCCACCCTACCCACAGTGGTGACCAGCCCCATGGCACCCTAACATGGGCTTCTCCTGCTCAGCCTCACTCTCCCAGCCCCTCACACAGCCCCCTCGGAGCCCTTCCCTTTTGCACCTGAGTCTTCATCACAGGCTCTGTTTTCACGGCAACCAGGCTAAGACAGGGATGAAAAATAGCAACGACAATAACGACTTCATGAGCCTGTGTGATGACCTCATGAGCTCATGGTGGCCCAAAAGGAGCCCGAGCACAGTGGGGAGTGGGAGTGGTGACAGACCAGGACTGGGGCAGGTGCTCCATGGACAGGTGCAGTCTTCCAGGCAGAGTGAGCGTCCATTCATTCACTCCACCCACGCCAAGCATGGCCAAGCCAGGGCTCAGTCCCAAGAGTGGGACAGTTCCTGCCCTCGAGGACCATACTTTCATAGAACAGATGGGCAAGCCTACCAAGGGGTACACAGCCAAGTGACAGGGTCCGTGTCCAAGTGGAGCAGTGTGATGGGAGAGGAAAGGAGGGCCTTTCCTGAGTGAGGAAGGCGTCCAGATTGGGGGAAAGGAGGCCGGGCGGGAAAGGTGTTCCAGCAGAGGGAACAGTTGGAGCAAAGGACCTGAGACAGAGGATGGCATGGGGGTAGGGGCAGGGTGGGCAGGGATGAGGCTGGAGAGGCCCAGAGGCACGAGCTCTCAGCAGGCCATATCCCTGCCAACCAGGCCTACATTGGCTGTGAGGTGATGCCTGGTTTCTGGCACTGACAGAGGCACCAGGGCTCACGTGGCGCAGATGTCCCTCCACCCTGCCAGCAGCAGCTGGGACTTTTGTGGAAGGGCTTGGCTCCAGAGGGGTACACACAGGAGGGACCCCAGCTGTGTCCAGGTTCCGGTGGCTCTGCCAGGTTCAGAGAGGCCCAGCAGAGAAGGGAAGTAGCCTTGCCAGCCTAGGGCTCAGGCCCTGCCAAGGACCCAGCATGGACAAGAGACCACGTCAGCAAAAGCCAGAATATCCTGTGCAGCTGTATGGCTCAGCCTCACTCAGGCTGTTCCAGAAAATGGCCAGGAGCACCTCCTGGGGCTCCACACAGGTGGAGGATGTGGACGGTGCTCACCCATCTTCTCACACACAGTGAGTAGGCACCTTGGAGGTGGGAGAGTGTTGAGTTAGCCAGGCTACGTGACACATTGCTGCAGGAACAAACAATCCCAAAATCTCAGTGGCTCAACATAACAGAAGTCTGTCTCTCAAGAAGGCTACACGGCTACTGCTCTGCTCCATATGGCCACTCAGGGATCCAGGCCCAGGGCTCCACCATCTTGTAGCTCCTCATCTGGAACAAGCGATCTCAGTCACTAGAACAGGGAAGAGACTACAGTGAAGTCAGCTCTGGTTCTTCTGTGCTTCAGCCCAGAGGGGATGCGTGTCCCTTCACCTCTCAGACCACTGGCCAGAGATGCAGAGGGGCTGGAAGCAAGACAGCAAAGATAAGATGGCTGGTGGCACAAGCAGTGAGGGGTGAAGTCTCAGGGTGGGTCCCAGATCTGGTGACCCTGGCCACACAACTCAATCTCTTGGAGTCTTGATCTCCACCCCTATGACTCACTCATTTCATGGAAGTGAACAGACTTGGAAAGTCAGAACAGTGCCTACAATGAGATCAAACAAGCTGGGACATGACCCGGTTCTGCCTGAAAGCCCTCGCCCTAAAGTAGGGATAAGAATGGTCTCTACCTCCCTGAATTGAAGTGAGGATGTAAGAGGCAGAATTAGTAAAATTCTTCCCCCTGCACCAGGCCTGCAAACAGCTGTCCCTGTGTTTGTGGGTCTTCATCAGCATCTTTGACTGCAATGGTTATGAATGGGAACTATCAAAACATTGTATTGCATTTTTTCCCTTATTTTACAGCAACGAGTTGAAAAATGAAAGCAGACCACAAGCCAAAAGGGCGAAGGAGAGAGCAGCTCATTGGTGTCACATGACTGAGGGCAGACACCATGGAACCCCAAAGCTACCAGTCAGACTCCTTTGGGGATGCTCTGGCTGTAATCTGGACACTGTTCCCAAGGAGGTGACATTTAAACTAAGACCCAAAGACAATGGGAGGCTGATGGCACAGAAATCTGGGCATTCTCCCAAGAGCAATGGGCAATCCTAATGTTTGTCAACACTTCCTCCACCCTGCACTCCCACCCTCAGCCTCTCTAGATCTCCATTATAGCACCTACAATGCTCTGTTGGAATCGTTTCTCACATGTCTGTCTCCCCAATGAGACCAAGCTTCTACTGGCAAGGACCAAGTCTGACTCATCATTTTATACCCAGCTTCCAGTCCAGGACTCAGCACAAGATGGGTCTCAACAAGTCTTAGTTGAAGAAAAAGAGATGAGTGAATAGATAGATGAATGGATGGATGGGTGCATGGAGAGATGGATGAGTGACAAAATGGATGGATGGATGGATGGATGGATGGATGGATGGATGGACAGACAGACGATGGATGGATGAGAGGATAGATGGACAAATGGATAAATGGATGGGTGGGTAGGTGGATGGATAGTAGGATAAATGGATGGATGGATGAATGGATGGATGGATGGATGGATGGATGGATGGATAGATGGATGGATACACAGATGGATGGATGGATGGATGAGAGGATAAATGAGAGGATAGATGAATGAATGAATGGATGGATGGGTGGGTAGGTGGATGGATAAGAGGATGGATGGATGGATGGATGGATGGATGGATGGATGGATGGTTGAGAGGATAGATGAATGAATGAATGAATGAATGAATGAATGAATGAATGAATGGATGAATGGATGGATGGATGGATGGGAGGATGAATGAGAGGATAGGTGAATGAATGAATGAATGAATGAGTAGGTGGATGGATTAGAGGATGGATGGATGGATGGAAGGATAGGTGAATGAATGAATGAGTAGGTGGATGGATAAGAGGATGGATAGATGGATGGATGGATGGAGAGATGGAAGGATTAGAGGATAAATGAGAGGACAGATGGATGAATGAATGGATGGATGGGTGGGTAGGTGGTTGGATGTGAGGATGGATGGATGGATGGATGGATGGATGGATGGATGGATGGATGGAAGGATGGATGGATGGATGGATGGACAGATGGATAGATGTGTGAGTGGATATATGGATGAATGGGTGAGAGATTGTATGGAAGGATGGATAGGTGAGTGGGTGGATGAATAGGTGTGTGGGAAAGAATGGACGGATGGGTGAAAAGAAGGAAGTATCAGTGGATTGATGGATGGGTGGATATTTGGGTGGATGGATGGATGACAGATGGGTGGATGGATGTGGAGGTAGTGGGATGGAAAGTGTCACTCACCCTACACAGACTTCTGCTGGAGGGAAAACCAGGGATTTTCTCAGGAAGAAGGAGGGGGGTTCCTCTCTTTTTACAGATTGTAATTTAATAGAGCTTTCCATAAAAGGTGATAGCTCTATCTCTCAAGATATGGAAATGATGATCTGAGAGTTAGCTCTCTTTATCTTCCGGGTGCACCTACATTCCTCAGCTCTCACCCCACTTCATGATTCTGTCCACACCCCGTGGTTCTGAACCATTTGAAAATCTTTAAGATCTATGACACCCAGATCCAGATCAACTCAATCTGAACTTCCGGGAGTGGGGCCTGGGCAGCAGTGATTGTTCAAGCTCCCCAGGTGATTCTAGTTTGAAACCAGGGCTGGACACCCCTGCCCTAAGACGTTATCACCCTGATTTCTGTGGCATGGGGAAGGCGACAGGTGACTGGCTTACGTCACAGGAAGAGAACCAGCGTCTGGCGTCCGGGCCTGGGGCTTCTCCCCACTGTCCCAGGCCGCCCCGGCCTGCTGGGTGCTGTGAGAAGCCAAGAAGACAGACCCCGAGACCCCCAAATGCCAGGGAGGTGTGCCAAGGAAAGGGCAGTCTCTGCAGTCTGACACACCCTCCTTCTATACTTGCCGCGGTTCACCGGGGCCCCCGCCTCTGTGAGCCTCAGTTTTCCCGTGTATAAAATGGGTGCCCTGGTGGGACCTACCTAGTAGGGTCAGTGTGAGGCTTCCAAGGCCTGGCTGTGTGACAGGCTCAACAGATAAGCACCGTGAGCCTTACTCTTCAGGGGGACTGAGGGTCTGTGGCCCCTTGTAATGGGCTCTTTGGAGACACGTCCTTTGACGGTACGGCCCTCCCATCTTACACGCCGCTCTCCATGAGACCCCACCTTGGGGTTGGGAAGGAGATGGGGAGACAGTGCCCCCAAGCTAGGGCAGGCTGTGGGAGCCAAAGCAGAGGCCAAGTCCAGGCCAGGGATTAGGGCTCAGTGGGCTGGCGGGGAGACCCCAAGGCTGGGAACAGGCAGAGCATCCTGTGTTTGAGTCACAGGCTCCAAGTCAGACAGACCCAGGGGGCTCCAGCCCCCACCCAACTACTCAGAGCTGCACCAGGACCGAGGACCGAGCGAGGCTCTCTGAGCCTTGGCAGCCTCCAGTGAAACACGGGCTGATTATGGCATCTGCTCTCAGGACTCCGGTGAGGGGTGGGTGGGAGCACGTGTGCAGGCTCCCCCCACCCCACCCCCCATCCTGGCTAACACTCTCCAGATCTCCATCAAGAGCAGAACAGCACTGGTGCCTCCATAAGAACCACATTCTGACACGCAGTGACAGCTGTCTACCCTGGACCCTTGACCACTCGCCCCATGGTGGCCCTTCCAGTCGGCCCCTCAGCTTCAGGAACAAGTCCCGATGCCAAGGACAGGGTGAGACAACCCCAGGAAATTCTGGAAGCCGATGGCCATCCTGTGGTCTCCTTCCCTTCTCACACCATGGGCGACGAGAGGTCGAGGGAGAGCTTGGAAAAGGACTCATTTAGGGTCACCAGGTTTAGCAAATAAAAATAGAGGATGTAGGCCGGGCACAGTGGCTCACGTCTGTAATCCCAGCACTTTGGGAGGCCCAGGCAGGAGGATTGCTGGAGGCTGGGAGTTCAAGAAGAGCCTGAGCAATATAGAAAGACCTTGTCTCTAAAAAATTTTAAAAATTAGTCAAGTGTGGTGGTGTACACCTGTGGTCCCAGCCACTCAGGAGGCTGAAGTGGGAGGATCACTTGCACCTGGGAGGCGGAAGTTGCAGTGAACCAATATTGTGCCACTGCACTCCAGCCTTGGCAAGTGACCGAGCCCCGATCTCTGCTAGGCCCCACACTGGGCCTGGGGAACCCCACACTGCAGCAATCCTAGGGTCTCTCCATGAATCTCTGGCTTCTATAACCTCATCACCATCCCAGGCTTTGGCCTGAAAGGCATTCCTTTTTGTTTGGAGCCTCCTTCCCAGTTCTTCCTCTTCATGGGTGAGAAACCCCTAGTTTCAGATCAAAAAGACCCCAAAATTTACATGGCATTTCAAGTGGAACTCACAACTAAACCATTGACTTCAGAGGGTTCCCAGGAGCATTGCTGGGCAGAGCTCCCCAGCCTCTGCCTCCCAGCCTCACAGCAGACTCAGAATCCTGGGCAGTGACAAAGGACAAAGGCCTCTCTGCTTTCAGATTGAGCAACAGACCAGCGATGATTCAGGCACTGCAGGGATAAGACCGCAAAAGAAGAGATCGGGGCAGCAACGTGTCATTCATAGGGTACCTCCCGCTTAGCACGCACACCTGATCGTGTCAGACTTGCTCCAAGTTGATCTCCCTCGCCACCACCCCAGAACAAGCCAGGTCCCCAGGGGACACTGCCCTGAGCACCCTGTACTTCCCGCACCTAGGGCAGATCATAATTTCATTTGGTTATTTCAGGAATGAGACATTCAAGGTCTCTCTCCCGCTTTGGACTGTGAGCTCGTACTGGGGGAACAACTAAGGTGAGATCAAGGTGGGTTTCAGAGCCCAGTCCCAGTTACAACCTAACAACCAAGGCATGGCAGGCCGGGCAGGGTGGCTCACCCCTGTAATCCCAGCACTTTGGGAGGCTGAGGAGGGCGGATCACTTGAGCCCAGGAGTTGGAGGACTTCACTGCTGTATTGCAGCACTCAGCACCCAGCACCACACCTGGCAAAGAGCAAGTGCTCAGTAAATATTATGGGAGGTACAAAAATTAGCCAGGGGTGGTGCACGCCTGTAGTCCCAGCTACTCGGGAGGCTGACGCATGGGAATCGCTTGAGCCAGGGAGGCGGAGGTTGCAGTAAGCCCAGATCATGCCATTGCACTCCAACCTGAGTGACAGAGGGGAACTCTGTCTCAAAACAAAATTAATTAATTCAAAAAATATTATGGGAGGGAGGGAAGGAAGAGGATGACCATGAGCTCCGGGAGAGCAGGAGCCTTGCCCCTCTGACTCTCAGCTTTGTCCCGGGTCTCTCTGGACCCGGGCACAGACACAGTGGATGCTTGAGGAAGGTCTGTGAAAGGAACAAGGACTCCTGTCAGGACCATAAAATTCTTCCCTAGAATTTCACCAACCACAGTCAGGAAATACAAAATCTTGTTCACTTATTTATTAGATTTATTAGCTTGTTTCTCCTCCTTCCCCTCACCCCAGGGTCCATTCATGGTGTCTGCATTTTACTAAGTCGTCCTAGTAAAAGTTTTTTCCTCCCTAAAAGAGGTGGAGTGGAATTGGCAAGATCAGACTCATTTTTGTTTTACAGATGAAGGAAACAATTCTCAGTGAGACAGGTGACACTTTGCTGCATGAAAACCATCTCTAGGCTGGATGCTGTGGCTCACGTCTGTAATCCCAGCACTTTGGAAGGCGGAGGTGGTCAGATCAGGAGGTCAGGAGTTCGATACCAGCCTGGCCAACATGGTGAAACTCTGTCTCTACTAAAAGGGCAAAAATTAGCCAGGCGTGGTAGCACGTGCCTATAGTCCCAGCTACTCAAGAGGCTGAGGCAGGAGAATTGCATGAACCCAGGAGGCAGAGGTTGCAGTGAGCTGAGATCATACCACCGCACTCCAGCCTGGGTAACAGAGCAAGACTCCGATTCAAAAAAAAAAAAAAAAAATTAGCTGGGCATGGTGGCACATGCCTGTAGTCGCAGCTACTCGGGGGGCTGAGGTGGGGGGATCACCTGAGCCTAGGAGGTTGAGGCTGAAGTGAGCTGTGATCGCAACACTGCACTCCAGCCTGGGCAACAGAGCCAGACCCCGTCTTAAAAAAAAAAGAAAAGCCATCCCTAAAAGGTCCAGGGAGGCCAGCAGCCCTGCACGCCCTGCACATGCAGATGGACAGAGAGCAAGCAGCAGAGACAGAAGGAAGGAGAAGGCCGTCTGCCTCCTCCAGAACACTTAGCGTGTTCACCCCGGCCTCTCGAGCCAGAGTTCCTGGCTTCGAATCCCAGCACTGCCACTTACTCATGGTGTGACCTTGGGCAAGTGAGTTCACCTTTCTGTGCCTCAGCTTTCCCATCTGTAAAATGAGAATATTAAGAGAAGCTGTGAGGTCTACATAAATTAATGCCTAGCCACATAACCACTATATAGATGACACTACAATTGCGAGGACACAAGAGGCCACACAGGCTTGTGAGTAGACACAAGTTCACCCCCAGCTCTGCTCTGAAACAACCACACGGTCACAGGCGAGCCGAAAACTCACTGAGCCTCAGTTTCCTCATCTGATTATGGGAAACACCACACCCTGCACCGGAGGTGCTGGCAGGATGGAGAACATCACCACTTGTGAGGCGCCCAGTCCAGTGCCTGGCCTGTCTACATTCCACCCCGCGTGGGAGCCCCGCGTGTGTAACTACTCCCTTTTGGTTAGCCCTGGCCTTCTCTAGGCTTCTGCCTCCCAAGCTGGCTTCTCCCTCCTCTTCCACACCCCTGCTCTCAGGTCCAGGCTCCTGGGAGCCCTGGCTGCACCTGCAGAGGGTGGGGAATCCCAGAGGCCTTGGTCGGGGGTGGATACATCCCCAGGCGTCCTCTGAGTCCCCCGAAGGACCCTATAGTGAGACCGGCAGGCTGGGCTGGCCTCCAGGGTCCTCTCAGGCACTGCCCTCGATGCTTGGTTGAACCCCAAAGCCACCCCTACCCCCACAGGACCCATCCAGACCCCCTGCACCACACCGGCGTCCAAAGCCACTGACTGGTTCGTTTCCAGAACACACTGGTCCCTGAATGCCTGCCCCGGCCATCAGCACCTGCACACCAAGGGGCATTCAGTCAACATTTCAACAGCTCTGCAGAGGGAAAACTACTAAGGGGAGGCCAATCCCAGTTACAGCCCAGTCCCAGTTACAGCCTATCAATCAAGACCCAGCAGGATGGAAGACACGGCTCACGCCTGTAATCCCAGCACTTTGGGAGGCCGAGGAGGGCGGATTGCTTCAGGCCAGGAGTTCGAGACCAGCCTGACCAACATGGCGAACCCCATCTCTACTAAAAATACAAAATTAGCCGGGTGTGGTGGCACGTGCCTGTAATCCCAGCTACTCAGGAGGCTGAGGCAGGAGAATCGCTTGAACCTGGGAGATGGAGATTGCAGTGAGCCAAGATCATACCACTGCACTCCAGCCTGGGTGACAGTGCAACACTCCATCTAAAAAAAAAAAAAATTAATTAAAAAAAACATTTAAAAGAAGATCTGGCCAGGCACGGTGGCTCACGCCTATAATCCCAGCCCTTTGAGAGTCCAAGGCGGGCAGATCACAAGGTCAGGAGTTCAAGACCAGCCTGGCCAACATGGTGAAACCCCGTCTCTACTAAAAATACAAAAAATTAGGTGTGGTGGTGGGCACCTGTAATCCCAGCCACTCAGAGGCTGAGGCAGGAGAATCGCTTGAACCTGGGAGGCGGAGATTGCAGTGAGCCCAGATGGCGCCACCGCACCCCAGCCTGGGCAACAGCACGAGACTCCATCTCAAAAAAAAAAAAAATGATCTGTGGGACCACAGAGGCACGAATCCCTAAACTCCACAGTTCCCCCACATACACCAGTCATGCAAGCCTTGTGCCTTCTCAGAGTGGGGTGTTCCCCAACCCCATCTCGCAGATCCCCCTTCCTGTGTCCTCCCCCTTCTTTCTCCTCCTCCTCACCCTCCTTCTCCGTCTTTCCCCTCTTCCTGTTCTCTCTCCTTCCTCTACACCAGGACTCCTCATCCAAGGGAGGAAGGGCTGGTATGCTCCCTACCCACCCCACCAGCTGGCAGAACAGCCGTGACAGCCCAGGACCCTTGGAGCCAGGTGGTGCGGATGGCCTCCACATCCAGCCTGGAAGCATCTTTCAAAGAATGCAGAGTGTGGAGGCCTCAGCTCCTCTCGCCTCCAACCACGCCCCCTCCCTGTGCAACCCAGCATGCCTGTCAGCTTCCTGCTGTGGTCACTGCAAGGGTGGGCAGGCCTGGCTTTCGTCAAGCACTGCCCAGCCTGCAGGCCACGAGCGGATGTGGAGGAGGAAGGGGGTCAGGGGAGGAGGTGGAATTCTCCAGATTTTCTCCCAGCCTCCAAAGGCCTCTGGAGAGGTGCTTATATAAGCTTTCATTTTTGTAAGTGTGGAAAGGAAATTTTTGAAAATATTAAGAAATGTGGATGAGTGCGGTGGCCAGGCCTGTAATCCCAGCACCTTGGGAGGCCAAGGCGGGAGGATCACTTGAGCCCAGGAGTTCGAGACCAACCTGGGCAACAAAGTGAGACCCCTGTCTCTGAAAAAAAGGGAAAGAAAAAAAATTAACTGGATGCAGTGGTTCATGCCTGTAGTCCCAACTACTTCAGAGGTTGAGAGGGGACGATTGCTTGAGCTCAGGAGTTTAAGACCAGGCTGGGCAACATAGCAAGATGCCGACTCTAGGAAACAGAAGAAGAAAGAAGAAAGGAGAAGAAAAAGAAGTGGTGCCACACAGGGCTTGCGGATCGGGCACGTTCCCAGCCAAGGGCCCCTGCTGCCTTCTGAGGGCAGGGGCTGGGCCATCTTGTCTCACTGAGTCCAGAGGCCAGTCTCGGTGCCAGGCAGGAGGAGGTGCTCAGCAAATATTTGCAGCTTTAATGAACGAAATCAAGGAAAAGGGAATGAGAGGAAGAGAAAGGGGCCAGGACTGGGGGTGATAGAAGGGAGCCCTGAGAGAGAAGATGGAGGCTGACGGAGGCTGGGTCCCGAGGGGGAGAGGGAGGGACGGGGCGGGGGAGGGGCTCAGGAATCAGGAAAAGTGCTGAGCAAAAGCTGTCTTTGAAAGGGGCCCAGATTATTCATCTCAGTCCTCATCTCGCACCATTTCAGTTCAAGCGGCTGCAAATATTTGAAATGAGTAATTTCTCCTGATGAAGAGAGTCTGATTTTGATTCTGCCTAATTTATTTCAAGATTTAGGGAGCACCCAGAGGGAGTGGGGTTGTGCCTGTCGTCAGGCAGCCCCCGGCCTCTGTCCTACACTGCCTCCTGGTCCCGCCTGCCCATGAGTCGAGGGAGAGGAGGACGGGCTGGTGTGTCTGGGTCAGGGGAGGTGCCTGCCTGGACCACAGGACGCCCCCTGGGCCAAGGAAGTGGAGGGGCCTCCATCTAGGTACAGACCCAGACTGAGGGGGCACAGGATGGGGTCCTGGCCACTGCAGCCTCCTCTCGCATCTCCAGGCCATCAGGTTGGCGTGGTCACCGCCACCCCTCACCCCACCTGTAACGTCAGTGGCTCCCCTGGGCTCTTAGACAGACGCCCAGGCCTGTCCCATCCAGCCCTAGTTTGCCTCCCAGCCTTGCCTCCTCCATCTCCTGCTTCCTTCTCCTCTATTCACCTTGGCCAACGCTCCGTCTGGGCCCTGGTACCTTCTCCTCACTCAGCAGCACTAGGCAGTCCCCTTTCCTCCTATGAGGCTTAAGCCCAGGGCCACCTCCTCTGTCAATCCTTTCCTGTCCTCATAGGAGGTGGGAGCACCCGGGGCTCTCCCATCCTCCAGTGCCCTTGTGCCCTATTCAGTCACCAGCTCGGGCCCCCCTGCCTTCCTCACAGAGCAAGGACCAGGGCTGACTCTGTGACCCGTGAGGTCTCAGCACTCAGCACTGGGCCCAGCACACAATGTGCTGGAGAAACACCTGGGGCAAGAATGAATCCTGAAACAAATGAAGAAGTGATATGTGTGTGGGTGGATCCATGAAGAGCCAACAGATGAACTCAGAGCCCACCCTGAACAAACAGAGGCCCCAGCACCCTGTCTGGGCCGAGGGACTGCCGTGGGGGCCTGGTGAGAGGTTGGTCCTCCACCCCTCTCAGGAGCCCACCCAGACATGAAGCAAAAGGCCTGGCCTTGGGTTGGGTGTGATGGCTCATGCCTGTGACCCCAGCACTTTGAAAGGCTGAGGCAGAAGGGCCTCTTGAGGCCAGGAGTTCGAGACCAGCCTGGGCAACATAGCGAGACCCCATCTCTAATATAATGAATTAATTAATTAATTTAAAAGGCCTGGCCTTGGCCCTGGGATAGGGGCCACTCGAGAGCCCTGGCAGCCCCTCAGCCATGTGTAGAGGAGAGAGGGCAGCTGGCTCAGGGCCATCTGTTTCCACAAAGAAAAGGCCACTCCAATGCCACATGGCAGGAACTCAATAAACACCTGTGGAAGGCAGGAGGGAGGGAGGAACTGAGAGGCCCTTCTGACTCCAGCGCCACAGCAAAAGGCACCAGCTCTGGGCGGGCAGCTCGGGCTCAAGGGCTGTCTTTGCTCTCCTGGCCCGGGGGCTACAGGCCAACGCGCCAGGGCTCTGGGACTCCAGAGCAACTGAAGTGTCCTCTCCCACAGCCACCCAGGAACCCAGGTCCCCAACACCTAGGATCACGGCACCACATGGGCCATTTGTTGAGTATTGTGCCAGGGCTTCTTCCACATCATGTGACCCACAAGTGGCACTGTGACCCCTTCTCACAGATGAGAAAACTAAGGAGTTAAGCAGAGCAGGCCGGGTGTGGTGGCTCACGCCTGTTATCCCAGCAATTTGGGAGGCCAAGGCAAGCAGATCACCTGAGGTCAGGAGTTCGAGAGCAGGCTGGCCAACATGGTGAAACCCCATCTCTACTAAAAATACAAAAATTAGCCGGCGTGGTGGCACACACCTGTAATCCCAGCTACCTGGGAGGCTGAGGCAGGAGAATTGCTTGAACCTGGGAAGTAGAGGTTGCTGTGAGCCGAGATCGCGCCATTGCACTCCAGCTTGGGCAACAAGAGCAAAACTCCATCTCAAAAAAGAAAGAAAATAAATAAATAAAATAAAAGAAGCAGAGCGACAAGTCCCAGTTCAGAGAGGGGGACACACACCTGGGAAACGGCCTCAGAGGGGACAGGGAGGAGCACTGAACAGCAGTTCAAGAGCCGGGGTGGAGGCCGCCGGGAGACTCCAAGCCTCAGGGGTCCACCTGACCCTTGTCCTCGCAGTGAGTCCACTGACCCACTGAGGACCAAGCTACATCCCAGAGAGACTCAGGGAAGGGAGGGGGAGAGGGAAGCGGGCAGGAGACCGGAGTGCATTCTGAGCTCTAGAGACGGGAAGGAGACAGATCCTGCGCCCAGCAGTGGGAGCAAGCGTCAGAGAAAGGCGGCCCTAGCCATTGCGACAGAGACATTGATTGGAACCCGCCTGCAGTGCCCAGGCTTTGTGCTCTCGCGTGCACGGCCTCCCGTAAAGGACAAGCAGCACACAGGTGGGGGTAGGAAGTTGAGATGGGAGGCAGTAAAGTCACCGGGCAGCTGGCAATGGGTTTTCAGGCACCCGCCCAAGAGCCCAAATGTTCTTCAATGAAGGCCGGTGAGGCTTTGGTTCATTTCAGAGGCCACCCTGGCCCTGCAGTGTGGCGGGGTCCCCGGGCTGGGATAGGGGTTCAGAGTTGAGTTAACACTACAGGGTTTAACAGGCCCTACCCTTGAGGTTCATGGTGAGAGAGGTGAGCTCTGCCCTCCAAGGCAGGTGGGGCTGGCAGCTCAGGGAGGAGAGAGCCCACCCCTGTGATCAATCAGCTTCTGAAAGGAGGGACCAGGCCCAGAACGCTGCCCTGGCCCACAGAGACCAGGCTACCACTCACCCTCCCAGCAAGGGCTGAGCTGGGCTTTCCCAAAAGAGGGAAAGGTTTGAGCTGGGTGACCAGGCAGGTCCCATCCCCACCGCCTCGCCTTGAGGTCTCAAATTTCAGGATGCAAATTTCGGAAGGTAAGGGCTTGGGGTAAGCGAGGAGCTGAGAGAGACAGTCTGGTTCAAAATACAGGTTCCCAGGCCCTGCCCACAGAGACACGCTGATCCCTGGGTCACAACCCAGGTCTGGGAATCTGCATTTGACCAGCAGCCCAGGTGACTGTGGCACAACAGGTCTGGCAGAGGGTCACTGCTCCACTGGGGGAGGGCTTCAGCCCTGGAGCCTGACAGATGTGGGGACAAGTCCCTCCTCACCCCTTCCCCGCTATGTGGCCTTCACCTCATCGTTTTCCCACTGGGGCCACTTGCAGCCAATTAGGAGAAGCAGGTGCGTGCAGAAGTTAAAATATTAAGAAATGTGGCTGGGCACGGTGGCTCACCCCACCTTGGGAGGCCAAGGAGAGAGGATCATTTGAGGTCAGGAGTTCGAGACCAGCCTGGCCAACACAGTGAAATGCTGTCTCTACTAAAAATACAAAAATTAGCCAGGTGTGGTGACAGGCGCCTGTAATCCCAGCTACTCAGGAGGCTGAGGCAGGAGAACCACTTGAACTTGGGAGGCAGAGGTTGCAGTGAACCTAGATCGTGCCTTTGCACTCCGGCCTGGGCGACAGCACGAGACCCCATCAAAAAAAAAAAAAAACTCAAGTTCCCAGTCAACTACCTGGGCTTCTGCCCAAGCTCTGCTCTCACTGCCTGTGGTGTGACCTTCGGTGGCTTCATTAACTTCTCTTTGCCACAATTTCCTCCTCTGCACAGGGCTGTCCCCAGGCGTGTTATAAAAACTACATGCGTGCCAGCACCTACCACTCACTCACTCAATGGATGGCTGTGATTGTCCACACACTCCTGACTTCTCTCTGCTCCTGCCCCAACGCCGAGCAGCCCAAGGGATCCTGTTAAACCCTGTGTCCATCGGGTCATGCCCCACCTGACAATTCCAAGTAACCTCCTTTTTCTCATCGTGCCCCCAGCCATGCATTCAGCTCTGCCCACCACCCTTCTGCCAGGAGTTCTCCTGGGTTTGACCCCTTCTCATCCTTCAGGTCTCAATTAAAATATCAGTACCTGTCAGGTGCTGGGTTTTCAATACAAACGGTATTTATAGTTAGTTATAGCTGCCTAAGAAACTCAGAAAGATTCTTCTAAAACTAAGGACATATTTATAGTTACTTATAGCTGCCTAAGAAACTCAGAAGGATTCTTTATAAACTAAGGACAGTGATTCATGAGATAGGGCACCACACAGCAGAGGGATGGAGGTGAGAGTGGGGCCTCTGTTTGCAGCTTTTATTCTATTCTGGGGTTTTGTTTTGCTTTGTTTAGACGGAGTTTCACTCTTGTCGCCCAGGCTGGAGTGCAGTGGCACTATCTCAGCTCACTGCAACCTTCGCCTCCTGGATTCAAGTGATTCTCCTGCCTCGGTCTTCCGAGTAACTGGGATTATAGGTGTGTGCCACCATGCCTGGATAATTTTTGTATTTTTAGTAGAGACAGGGGTTTCACCATGTTGACTAGGCTGGTCTTGAACTCCTGACCTCAGGTGATCCACCATCCTTGGCCTCCCAAAGTGCTGGGATTACAGGTGTGAGCCACCGTGCCCGGCCTCAGAAACACGGGATTTGAGCCATGTGAATGCACTATGCAAATAAATCGATGCATTTTTTTAAAGTCATCTTCATGGAGAGGCCTTCCCTGCCAACCTTACTAAAATCATCCCTCCCACCTTCTTTTTTTTTTTTTTTTTTGAGACATGGTCTTGCTCTGTCACCCAGGCTAGAGTGCAGTGGCACAATCTTGGCTCACTGCAACCTCCATCTCCCGGGATTCAAGCAATTCTCCTACCTCAGGCTCCCGAGTAGCTGGGATTACAGGCGTGTGGCACCACGCCTGGCTAATTTTTGTATTTTTTGGTAGAGACGGGGTTTCACCACGTTGTCCAGGCTGATCTCGAACTCCCGTCCTCAAGTGATCCGCCCGCCCCAGCCTCCCAAAGTGCTGGGATTACAGGCACGAGCCATCGCGCCTGCCCCCCGCACCCCGGCTTTATTTTGCTCCATAATCCTATCCCTAACTGCCGTCGTGCTGAGCACGTATTTGACTGAGTGCCGAGCGTCCTTTCTGTTGGAATAGGGACCCCAGTGAGCAAAGGGTCATGCCTTGCTCCCCGCTGCGTCCCCACGTCTGAATCAGGGAGCCCAGGCCAGAGGTGCTTAACAGATCCCTGCAGGACGAGTGAGAATCATCACAGAGCCACTCCCATCAGCCCATTTCTGTGCACCTACAGGCACTGTCCGGGGTTGGTTAATGTTGCACCCAGGATCGAGCCACAGACACTCAATCAATGTCTACTGAATGAATAAAGAAATAAATGTTTAAAGAGCTTTGAACAGATGGACACACTCCTTCCAGAGGGACAAAGCTTTTTAAGAGAGAAACACTGAGAGAGGAGCTCCTGGCATAGAAGAGAGGCTATGCTCTGCACAGGGTGGCTAGCAGAATTCTTACTAAAGTGTGAATTACTTGCCCCAGCAGGAGAAAGAAGTGAGGCCAGAAGAGCCCCAAGAAGAGAGGAAGGAAATGATTCTAGAGACACAAAATTCCTATTTGGAAATTGTTTTCCTTTTTCTTTTCAAAGAGTCTCTGTCCACATGGGTCTCCTATTGCCTGTCCCGCTCCACCCCCTAATGTAAGACATCCCAAACAGTTTGGGGGTCAGGAACCTCCATCAGGGAAGCCACAGGCTCAGACCAGTGGCCAGGCCCCCAAAGGCCCACCGTGGCCACATCTTGGTTGAGGGGCATCAGAGAGTAAGAGCCTCTCACCCCCGCCATCTCCAGGGCTCCCCCAGGCCCTGCTTCCAGCAGCCCCCAGAGGCCATGGTAGAAAGAATTTGGCCTCTGGGATCTGAGAGCACTGAGTCCCGTTCCAGCTCCTGACCTTCCAGCACATTCTATGCCCCACTGTCCTTCCCCGCTACTTGATATGCCTGGTCTTATTTCATCACCACGTCTTCCAGGAGCGGCTGCGTTATTGCCCCATTTCACAGCCAACGAGGTTGAGGCTGGAGAGTCACCTGCTGAAGCCCCCACAGTGACTGTGCCCAAAGCCAAGAGCCACACTCAGCCTGTCGGTGCTTATCCCTGCAGGGTACTGCTCCAGGCCAGTTCTTCCACCCTGAGACTCAGTTTCTCTATCTGTGAAATGGGGATAATGGAGGCTGCTTATGAAGTTTATTCACTTTTTAATCACTTCTAAAGTGACTCATAAGGCCAGGCACAGTGGCTCACACCTGTCATCCTAGCACTTTGGGAGGCTAAAGCAGGAGCCCACAAGTACAAGACCAGCCCGGGCAACATCGGGAGACCACATCTCTACAAAAAATTTAAAACTCACCCAGGCATGATGGCATGCACCTGTGGTACCAGCTACTAGGGAGGCTGAGGCAGGAGGATCACCTGAGCCTTGGAGGCTGAGGCTGCAGTTAGCTATGGTCGTACCACTGCACTCCCATCTAGGCAACAGAGTGAGACCCTGTCTCAAAAAAAAAAAGTGTCTCGTGGAAGGGTGAGGCCCCAGGAGGGGCTCACCAAATGTTCTTTTCCTTCCCTTCCTGGGGAGCCCGCATCAGTCCTTGCTGTGTTTTTCCGAGACGGTGGACAGATCACCCCCTCGGTTTTCCTGGTGTGGGTGGAATGAGGATGGCAGGGGAGGCTGAAAGCAGGAGGCACAGGTGGGGGCTGCTGGGAGGACCCGCAGGGGTGTAGTGCCCAGCACAGGGACGGCACAGGGGGGTCAAGGGCAGCAAAGACTGGCCCGTCTGCCAGGCCCTGTGCCACCCTGTCACCGCAGTGGCATGGCATCCGCTGCCATCAGTCCTCCAGCAGGGCCAACGAGCATCTCGCAAAGGAGGGGTGGAGGAAGAGGAAAGGCAACCCCCATCTTTTGTTTCTTCCTCACAGTGTTGTTGGGTGGGTGTGTGTGTGTGTGTGTGTGTGTGTGTGTGTGTGTGTTGTATTTTAATTCCAGCCACTCTGTGGTCCCATCCGGGGCCTCCTGCCTCCTCCCATCTCCTTGCTGGTGGCTGTCACACGACAGACATTTTTAGTGGTGACAGCTGGCCTTGTGGAACTCGGCTCGAGTACGGGAATGGTTTTTAAAAAAAGAGTGAGCCAAACCACCGCCACTTTAAATAGCAATGCGGCGGGAGGAGAGGCAGGGAAGCGTGTGCAGGCAGGGCTCACAGCCGGCTGGGTGCCCATGTGCGCGCACGGAGGCTTTGATGGAGGAAGGCCCAAGCCACGAGGACTCAGGAGCTATGGGTCCCACCTCTGCCTTTGACTCAGGGAGAAACTGAGGCCTGGAGAAGGTGGATGTCACACCCAAGATTATAGGCTTGTGGGTAGCAGAGCAAGGACTCACACCCAGGCGTGTGCGGCTCTAGCACCAAGCCCTTCCCTGACAGCACCCGGCCTCCTGAGCCCACGTCCCCTTTCCTGACCTTGGAGAACAGAGGCCGCCCCAGAGCCTCTTTTGCCTGCCCACTGCAATGGAGACCTGTGCTGCAACGGGCAGCACAAGGCAGAGGCCCCCAGGACCTGGAAGACACCACAGCCTCCTTGGAGAAATTCAGTTAACATGTGCAAAAACCACAGTGACAGACCCAGATTCCGGGGGCTTCCCAAGCATCCCTGGGCCTTCCACATTTGTAGCTGCCTGTCCAACCCACCCTCCAACCAGTCAAACTCCAGGGCCGCTCACTCCCATCCACACCACATTGCCTTTACTGGCTTGAAATCAACCCCGGCGGGAGGCTTGACACCATTAAAATCAGCACGTGCTACAAAACAGGCTTTTGTTCTCTTAAGAGAGCTGTTTGTCTTTTTACCAGCGCACAACTACCCAGGCCTGAGGGGCCCAGTTCCAGTTTCACAGACAGATCATGAGCACGCACTCCAGAGTCCAGCAGGTCTGGATTCAAATCCTGCCTCTTCCACTACTCACAGTGTGAACTCAGGCAGCTCCCCTTAGCACTCTGAGCCTCCTCTGTAAAATGAGGATAAGGGTAGTAGGGTACCTTGGTGTGAGAAGTAAATGCAAAAATTCTTGGAAAGGCCAAGCGTGGTGGCTCACACCTGTAATCCCAGCACTGTGGGAGGCCGAGGTGGGTGGATCATTTGAGATCAGGAGATCGAGACCAGCCTGGCCAACATGGTGAAACCCTGACTCTACTACAAATACGAAAATTATCTGGGCGTGGTGGTGACACCTGTAATCTCAGCTACTTGGGAGGCTGAGGCAGGAGAATCGCTTGACCCCAGGAGGCGAAATTTGTAGTGAGCCGAGATTGCAACACTGCACTTCAGCCCAGCCTGGGTGACGGAGTGAGACTCCATCTCAAAAAAGAAAAAGAAAAAAGAAAAGAAAAGAAGATGCATAGAGAGCCCAGAGCCCGCCTTAAATGGCAGCCGTTCTTATGATGCCCAAGGTGACATGGCTCCAGTCCCCTGCCCACCAGGTCTTCCTTCTCTGGACCTACACCCCTTCGCTTTTGCCATTCCCAAGGGGCCACTGACACTCAGCCCAGCACAGCACATGCCAGTTTGACCCAACCCAGGAGAGAAGCGGACGCACCCCCTTCCTTGTTCCAGAGATGGCATCTCTCCTAGCGGAACCCCAGGATGAATTCCTCAGGCTTCCACCACCACCCGGCTCCCTATGCCCTGTCCGGCTCTGTTTTCTCCACGACACACCCCTCAGTCCCGTTGTATTTGATGGTTTGATGCCACCTTCCCCCTCACCCCCAGAATGTGGGCTCCCTGAGGGCAGAGGGTCTGCCCAGCATCCGCAGGGTCCAGGCCAGGGCCAGGCACACCATGGGTGTGTGAATCACAACCACTGCGGGCACCAGTGCGCCCCGGGGCACCTCAGCCAACTGACAGTCTCTATGTGCCAGGTTTCAAAGCAACCTGAAAAACTGTGGGTGATGCTCAAAACTAGAGAAGGGAGGCCAGGTGCAGTGGCTCACGCCTGTAGTCCCAGCACTTTGGGAGGCCGAGGTGGGTGGATTACCTGAGGTCAGGAGTTAGAGACCAGCCTGGCCAATGTGATGAAACTCTGTCTCTACTAAAAATACAAAAATTAGCCGGGCATGGTGGTGGGTTGCTGTAATCCCAGCTACTCAGGCTGAGGCAGGAGAATCGTTTGAACCCAGGAGGCTGAGGTTGCAGTGAGCCAAGATTGCACTATTGCGCTCCAGCCTAGGTGACAAGAGTGAAACTGTCTCAAAAAGGAAAAAAAAAAAAAAACTAGAGAAGGGAACCATGAAGTAAAAGAGGAGGATGGGAGAAGAACGAGGGAACGCGGGAACTTCTGTAACCTGGGAATCTTAGCTGGAACACACCTTGGTATGCCCTCCTCTGCGCTGACAATCCACTGGGCACCTCTTGATTGATCCACACAACATCCTGGGAGGTAGATTTTTGTTTTATTTGTTTTGTGGGGGTGAGTTTGATACAGGGTCTGGCTCTGTTGCCCAGGCTGGAGTGCAGTGGTGCAATCTCAGCTCACTGCAGCCTCCACCTCCCTGGGCTCAGGTGATCCTCCCACCTCAGCTTCCTGAGTAGCTGGGACTACAGGTGTATGCCACCATGCCCAGCTGATTTTTTTTATTTTTTTGTAGAGGGGGGAGATTTCACCTCCCAGGCTGGTCTTAAACACCTGGGCTCAAGTGATTCACCCATCTCAGCCTCCCAAAGTGCTGGGATTACAGGTGTGAGCCACCACGCCCAGCCAGGAGGTAAATTTTCTATCTCCCCTACCACCACTTTACACGGAGTCTCAGAGCAGTGAATACACTTGCCCAAGGTCACACAGTTGTTAAGTGTGGACTCCAGTATTTACCCAGATCTGACCCAGAGCATGTACACCTGGTGTTAATCGTCTCCAGCCATGCCCAAGAGAGTCATCCAACATCCAACTCAAGAGAGTCAAAGAGAGAGAGCCGGCCAGGTGTGGTGGCTCACGGCTTTAACCCCAACACTTTGGGAGGCTAAGGCGGGCAGATCACCTGAGGTCAGGAGTTCATAGAACAGCCTGACCAACATGGTGAAACCCTGTCTCTACTAAAAATACAAAAATTATCAGGGCATGGTGGCAGATGCCTGTAATCTCAGCTACTCGGGAGGCTGAGGCAGGAGAATCACTCGAACCCTGGAGGCAGAGGTTGCAGTGAGCCGAGACCGCACCATTGCACTCCAGCCTAGGTGACAAGAGTGAAACTCTATCTCAAAAAAAAAAAAAAAGAGAGAGCGAGAGACAGCCTATCTCACCATGAGGGAGATTCTGAAATTGGCATGGGAAGTAGGGAGGTCTCCATCACTGGAAGGATTCAAGCAAAGGTTGAGCAATCCCCAGAGACGGACAGGATGGCAGGCTTCAGGCACGGGATGGGGGTGAAGGAGAAGAACTTTAGGGTCTCCATGCTGAGAGCTTTCAGTTCTCTGAGTCATTGTCCCAGGCTGTGAGCTATGGGCAGTTTCTATAGGTAACCCAGACTGTGCTTCAAGGCTTAGAAGAGAAAAAATAATCTTAATGAGTTAAATGAATGTGTCAACGTGTCATGCTATACATTGAGAAACATGTACTCTACTCTTACACTTATTTTGATGGACTCTCTTTGTCGCCCCGGCTGAAGTGCAGTGGTGTAATCTCGGCTCACCGCAGCCTTCGCCTCCCAGGTTCAAGTCATTCTCCTGCCTCAGCCTCTGGGGCAGTTGCGCCTACAGGCGTGCGCCACACCCAGCTAATTTTTTTTTTTTTTTTTGTATCTTTAGTAGAGACAGGGTTTCACCATATTGCCCAGGCTGGTGTGTCCAACTACTGGCCTAATGTGATCCACCCGCCTCAGCCTCCTTAAGTGCTGGGATTATAGGTGTGAGCCACCACACTCAGTTGTGTTTAATAATATCTCATATTTTATAGAGTTATTCCATGCCCTACTCTAACACAGGAATTTTAATATATTAAATTTATAATTTTAAATATATAATCTCATTTAATCCTCAAACAACCCTGGGTAGTCCGTGCTATTATTATACATGTGGAATGGTCAGGTTTCTGCTACGGTAAGACTGTGTAACAAACAACCCCACCAATCCAGTAGCTTTCCGTGTTTATTTCCATCTCTCACACGCCTGGGTGTCAGCAGGGGTGGCCTTGCTTCATTCTGTGGGTCAGCTGGATTTAGCTGCAGGCCATGGGTCAGATTCAGGTCAGCTCCAAGAGTCCCTCTTCTGGAACCATCAGCTACCTGGGACACGTTAGCCTTGTAGCACATGGGAGAAGCTCAAACCGCCAAGCCAAAAACCTAGCCATATTTCAAGCCTATGCCGTTGACACATCCACTAATATCCCGAGTCACATGGCCAAACCCACACTTTAGCAGGGTAGAGAAATATACTCTGCCTACTCCAGTGGGAGCTACTGCAAAGTCACACGGCAAAGCGCATGGGTGTATAATTCTATTCCAGGAGGGAATGAAAATTGGGAATAATATCCGATCTACCCCAGGAGGTTGCACAGGTGAGAATCCAGGGCCTCACACCACTGGCTCAAGGTCACATGGCTGCTTCGTGTGATTCTGCCTGGGATTCTGACCCAGGCTGTCTGACATCCAAGCTGCTCAGTCCCCACAGGCTGCCGGGCAAGTACCTGATACATAATAGGTGCTCAATAAATTATCAGTTCATTATTAAAGTGTGCACTTCAATCTGCCATTTATCACAAGCCAGTTACACCTCCATGGCACTGTTAACTTGTCTTTAAAAAGAAACTTTAAAGGAAAAAATGATCAGTGTATTAAATGAAATGTCAGTATCTGGTGCAAGACTTGATTTTGAAGATTAGCAGAGGGTGGAGTTCAGTGTCCACAAGCGGACACCAGTAAGGCTTAAGGAACCCACGTAAGGGCTGGAGTTATGGAGAGGGCATGGCAGGCCTGACAGTGAGGCTGCCCCTGGAGAAGAGGTCAAAGGAGGGCTTGTTCTTCTTCTTTTTTTTTTTTTTTTTTTTGAGACGGAGTTTTGCTCTTGTCGACCAGGCTGGAGTGCAGTGGCGTGATCTTGGCTCACTGCAACCTCCGCCTCCCCGGTTCAAGCGATTCTCCTGCCTCAGCCTCCCGAGTAGCTGGGATTACAGGCTCCTGCCACCACACCCAGTTAATGTTTGTATTTTTAGTAGAGCAGGGTTTCACCATGTTGGCCAGCCTGGTCTCGAACTCCCCACCTCAGGTGATCCACCCGCCTTGGCCTCCCAAAATGCTGGGATTACAGGTGTGAGCCACTGCGCCCAGCCAGGGCTTGTTCTTCTTAAGAGGCCAAGGCTGAGAGAGAGCCAGTGTGGTCAGCATGGAGAAGGAGCAGCTGAAGTGAAAGAGAAACACCCACTGCCTGCTGGAACTTGCACCAAACATTCCCACACTGAGGCAGGGGAGATGTACCCCAACCAACCAGGTGAGCTCGGGGCAGCCTGCAGGATTCAGGTTAGAAGGTCAAGGGCGCAGCCCAAGTCAGTTCCAATAAGAAGTCCCCCCTTCCATCTCCTGGACTGCAGCAGAGACCAGTGGTGAAAATAGTGCAGGTCTAGCCCTGCTCCAGCAGGCCCTTCGAAGCCTTTGCTTTGAGACCCAGAACTCAAGTCAGAGGTTGCCCAGGAGCCTCAGCTTCCTCCTCGGCTAAGAGGAGGCAGGGGCCAGGTGCCGTGGCTCACGCCTGTAATCCCAGCACTTTGGGAGGCCAAGGTGGGTGGATCACCTGAGGCCGGGAGTTTGAGACCACCCTGGCCAGCATGGTGAAACCCCATCTCTACAAAAAATTTTTTTTAAAATTAGCCGAGCAAAGTGACTGAAGCACAAGAATCGCTTGAACCCAGGAGGCGGAGGTTGCAGTGAGCTGTGACCGTGTCACTGCACTCCAGCCTGGGCGACAGAGCAAGACTCTGTCTCTAAATAAATAAATAAATAAATAAATAAATAAATAAATGATGGGGAGTTTCTCTCTAGAAACATTCCAGCTAATAGTCGAAGAGGGAACGGTAGCACTCGATTCTCTCCATTTTGCAGCCCCTCAAGAACTCACAGCTCCAGGAGATGACCTTCAACATCCTCCGGCCTCCCCAGAAAGGACAAACTGGGGGACAGGCGCCCCGGTGGGAGGGCGCCCTACTACCTGTGACGTCATCTTACCAGACACAGCAAACCTGAATCTGATCAAGTCTCTCCACCAAATGCCAAACTTAATACAGGACATACAGGGAGCACAGATGCAGCCACACACCACCCCGGGGACAAATCCAGCAGGATCCAGACTGAGCAAGCTCTGTCAGGACAAATACAAGGCGGAAACATGCAGCAGGGAGCCTAAGAGGAGGAGATGTAAATGACTTCTCCATCCATTGCAATGTGTGGACCTTATTGAGACCTGGTTCAAATGCTGATAATTACCTATGATGGTGTGTTTTATATATGTTACATAATATGCAATCACCTAATAAACACATAAATGTAATTATATATTAAATGTATTCTGTAAATATATTAAATAAATATGTGTTTATATATTAAGTATAAATGAGAAGTCAGAGCATTGGAAATTTGGTGATACTGTATACGTGTTTTATAGCTACAATGATGTACGAATATATTTATACTTTTGAGAAATGTGATGATATTGATTTGGTTCTTTAGGTATTATAGCGATGCATTAAGTTTGTAAAGCTCTTATTTTTTAAAGCCACACACTGAAGTATTTCCAGATGAAACAATATGTCTGGGATTTGCTTCAAAGCAAACAGGGAGAGGGAGAGGGTGGGGAAAGATTGAAATCAGACTGATGGCGAAGGATCGTTGGCGCAGTGGGTGATGCCACACGGGGTTCATTATACTATTCTCTCTATTTTTGGTCAGTGCTTGAAATTTTCCATAATCAGATGTTAAAGCTAAATAGCTCACATAATAGACCAGGCACGGTGGCTCATGCCCGTAATCCTAATACTTTGGGAGGCCGAGGCAGGCGGATAACCTGAGGTCAGGAGTTCAAGACCAGCCTGGCCAATATGGTGAAACTCCGTCTCTACTTAAAAAAAAAAAAAAAAAATACAAAAATTAACCGAGCATGGTGGCGTGCACCAGTAGTCCCAGCTACCCGGGAGGCTGAGGCAGGAGAATCACTTGAACCCAGGAGGTGGAGGTTGTGCCACTGTACTCCAGCCTGGGCAACAAGAGCGAAACTCCGTCTCAAAAAAAAAAAATTATCCAAGCATCATGGCGCACACCTGTAATCCCAGCTACTCGGGAGGCTGAGGCAGGAGAATTGCTTGAGCTCAGGAGGCGGAGGTCACAGTGAGCCAAGATCACACCATTGCACTCTAGACTGGGTGACAGAGCAAGACTCTGTCTCAAAAAAAAAAAAAAAAATAGCTCACATAATAAAAAGTTTAGAAAGGGATGCTTTCTTTTTCCATTTTTATTGTGATAAAATACACAAAACATAAAATGTGCCTTCTTAGCCATGGTTAGGTCCAGTTCAGTGGCATGAAGCACACCCGCATTGTGCCTCTATCACCACCATCATCTCCAGAACTTTTTCCATCTTGTAAAACTGAAACTCTATCCCCATTAAACTCTAACTCCCCATTCCCCCTTCTCCCCAGCCCCTGGCACTCCCCATTCCACTGTCTCTATGAATTTGACTACTCTAAACACCTCACCTGGGTGGTCTTGTTTTGTGGCCCAGGCTGGTATTAAACAATCCTCAAGTGATCCTCCCTCCTCGGCCTCCCAAAGTGCTGGGATTACAGGCATTAGCCACCGCACCTGGCCAGTATTTGTCCTTTTTCAATGGACTTATTTCACTCAGGTCCTCAAGGTTCACCCATGTCGTAGCATGTGTCAGAATGTCCTTCCTTTTTAAGGGTGAATCGCGGCTGGGCACCGTGGCTCACACCTGTAATCCCAGCACTTTGAGAGGCCAAGGAGGGTGGATCACTTGAGGTCAGGAGTTTGACACCAGCCCCTGGCCAACATGGTGAAACCCCGTCTCTACTAAAAATACAAAAATTAGCCAGGTGTGGTGGTGTGTGCCTATAATCCCAGCTACTCAGGAGGCTGAGGCAGGAGAATCACTTGAACCCAGGAGACGGAGGTTGCAGTGAGCTGAGATCGCGCCACTGCACTCCAGCCTAGGCGACAGAGCCAGACTCCGTCTCAAAAAAAAAAAAAAAAAAAAAGGCTGAATTGCATTCCATTGTATAGCTGAGGCACATGCTGTTGACTCGTTCACCCATCAGCAGACACTTGGGATGCTTCTACCCTTTGGCTATTATGAATAACACTGCTATGAACACAGGTGTACAAATATCTATTTTCCGGCCTGACATCCCTGCATCTGTTCACTCATGCAGCATTCACATAGAATACACTGAGCGCCTACTGTGCCTAGGCTCCGGGTTAGGTCCTGTGGACACCATAGTGTGAGCCAGAGGCCCTACCTTGTGGAGTCACTTGTCCCTTGGGATCTGAAGGTCATGGAGACTTTGGGGCACAGGGAGAGGGCATTTGGGGTACTGCCTGTGTCTGGCAGGGTGCAGGCCAGAAGAGAGTGCCAGCCAAGATGTAGCAAGTTCACCAGCCAAGCAGTGGCCAACTGCAGAGCCACCCCAAGCTTCCCCATCAATGTCATTGTCCTGCACCCATCCAGAAAGTCAGCTACCCATCCTCCCCATTCCTCCCTCTCTGCAGCTCTCCTCTGAGTTCAGAAATCAAATCAGCTTCCTCAGCCCAGCAAGACTCAGGGAGTCCCCTCTCTTTCAACAGGATATTCCCCTGCAGGCAAACTTGGTGGTGAGCTGGGTGTCTCTTTTTCTTCATTTTTCCAACCAGTGCTCAGGAAATGAGGGTGGCTCTTGAGAGGCAATGGCTTCTCTTCAGAGCCCAGGGACACTGGGGCAGTGGCTCCATCCACTCTCTGCAGGTCCCCGTGGGCCGAGGCTGAGCTGGCCACAGGGAGACACAGATGGCCAAGTCCTGAGTTACTCTCTCAAGCGGTTCAAGTCTAGTTGGAGAGCCAGACGCACACGCCATAAAACTGCAACAAGGGGAGTGCCATGATGGGGAGTGCAGGTACCGGAAGCGCACAAGCCCCGCTTCCTGGAGGGAGAGACACCTGAGCTGACTCCCAGGGAGTGAGAAAGAAATGCTGAAAGGGTGGCGGCCACCAGGGACTCAGAGCGGCGGGTGGCCATGGTTCCGCAGGAGGCTGGGCTCCAGAGCAGAGGCTGAGAGGCAGGCTGGACGGGAGCCTGCAGGTAGAGCCTGCAGGCCAAGGGGAAGGGTCTGAACTTTACTCAAGGGCAATAGGGAGCCATTCCAGGCCGTTCAGCAACAGAGAGGCCTGGGCAGATGTGCCTTCAAATGTTCCATCACACCGGCTGCTGCTATGGGGAAGATGGGAAGTGGGAGGGGTCAGGCTGGAGGAGGGCAGGAGGTGGGAGGCTCCCACAGCAATCACAGTGACAGACTCCCAGCTGATCCTGGGAGCCTACAGGGCAAGCCTCTTTCCATGGCCCCCAGCAATGGAAACTCCAGAACTCGCCAGGGCTGCTGCTTTGGCCTCCACCTCAACCTCCTCCAAGGCGTGGCCAGAGATGCAGAGCCTTAGAAGAGCCTGTGTGGGCCTGAGCAGTTAAGAACTTGGAGTTGGCCAGGCGCAGTGGCTCAAGCCTACAATCCCAGCACTTTGGGAGGCCGAGACGGGCGGATCACGAGGTCAGGAGATCGAGACCATCCTGGCTAATATGGTGAAACCCCATCTCTACTAAAAAAATACAAAAAACTAGCCGGGCGAGGTGGCGGGCACCTGTAGTCCCAGCTACTCGGGAGGCTGAGGCAGGAGAATGGCGTAAACCCGGAAGGCGGAGCTTGCAGTGAGCTGAGATCCGGCCACTGCACTCCAGCCTGGGCAACAGAGCCAGACTCCGTCTCAAAAAAAAAAAGGAACTTGGAGTTAAGCCTGGCAAGGTGGTTCACACCTATAATCCCAGCACTTTGAGAGACTGAGGTGGGAGGATTGTTTGAGTCCAGGAGTTCAAGATCAGCCTGGGCAACAAAGTGAGGCCTCATCTCTATCAAAAAAAAAAAGTCGGGCATGGAGCCGCATGCCCATAGTCCCAGATATTCCGAAAGCTGAAGTGGAAGGATTGCTCGAATTCAGAGGTCAAGGGTGCAGTGAGCTGTGACCACATCACCGCACTCCACTCCAGCCTAGGTGACAGAGACCCTGTCTCTAAAAAATAATTAAATTAAATTAAAGTTTTTCAAAAAAGAACTTGGGGTCAAAGTCAGAGAGACTTGCTGGGCCACATGCGTGTTTGCAAAACCTTGAGCAGGCCACCACCTCTCTGAGCCTCCATCTCCTCCTCACCTGCAAAATGAAGATAGTACCCATGAATCCCTCAAGGGAAGTGGGGAGAATTAACGAGAAAATAAACATCAAGTGCTGGCGTGGTGCTTCTCAACAGATGTTGGTTCTTTATGACCAGTAGTGGCAGTGAGCAGGTATGACTATTACATAGACCCAACTGTTTATAAAATCCCAACCCCTCCACCCCAGGCAGCAGGGCTGCGGTGTTCCTGGTCTTTTCTACCTGTCTTTTTGGTGCCTTCTGCTCTGAAAGATCCCTTCCCAGACTCCCAAACTAGTAAAATCCTGCCTATGCTTCCAAGGTCACCCCGAAGATCACCTCCTCCACAAAGCCTGCCTGGATTCCCCTTCCCCACAACACAGAGACTCTCACAGCCACAGCCACCAGGGCTCACCTCTGCAGCAGCTCCTAGTGTCCCATACTCTAAAAGGCTTGTCACCTTGTCACCTGTCCCTTCAAACTAAGGGCTGGGGCCAGGCCCCAGAACAGGGGCTGGTACGGAGCAGGTGTTCAGTAAATATGGGATGGATAGGTGGACAGAAGGATAGACAAATGGGTGAAATAAGCTTTCTGCATTCATCAGAACTAGTCGCAAGGACACAGAGCCAACTCAAATCATCCTAAGCCAAAAGGGGTAGACTGTGGCAGGTAAGGCTGGATCCAGGTTGATATAGTGTGGATCTGTGTCCCCACCCAAATTTCCCATTAGATTGTCATGGGGAATGATGGCAGTGGGGCCTGGTGAGAGGTGGTTGGATCATTGTGATGGGTTTCTCATGAATGGTTTAGCACCATCCCCTTAGTGCTGTTCTTGTGATATTGAGTGACTACTCGTGAGATCTGGTTGTTTATAAGTGTGTGGCACCTCCCTTCTCTTTCTCTCTCTCTCTCTCTCGCTCCTTTTCTGGCCATGTGACATGCCTGCTTCCCCTTCACCGTCTGCCATGATTGTAAGTTTCCTGAGGCCTCCCCAGAAGCCACTATACTTTCTGTAGTCTGCAGAACTGTGTGCCAATTAAACCTCTTTTCTTCATAAGTTTGAAGTTATGAAGGTTTGAAGTTGAAAACCTCTTTTCTTCATAAGTTACTCAGTCTCAGGCATTTCTTTATAGCAATGTGAGAATGGACTAATACACAGGTGTTCAAACAATGTCTCCCTCCCCCCATCCCCTCTCAATTCTCAGTTCTGCTGTCTAGTGTTGGCTTCATCTTGTGCAGGCTGCCCACACAGTAGACCCTGGCAATTCCGACCTTGTATCCCGCCAGCCTAGGCTCCCTGGCAAAAAGAGAGCTTCCCTTCCCCTTTCTTTGCTCCCAGGTCCCAGGCCTGCATCTCATTGGCCTGCCTTGGGTCACATGACTGCATGCTCACCATGTGCTGATTGGCCAGCCTGGGATAACAGGTGTGCTTCTGAAGGACAGGAGACCACCTGAGGGTGACTGAGGGGGTGAGGTGCTGGACAGGTAAACACAGCCACACCCATGTCCCAATTTCACCCCCACAGTGGATCTGCAGGCCGGGTCTGGAGGACAGCAACCCTCTGCTCTGGCCAGAGGGTAAAGAGTAGACAGAGGGCCCTGCTCAGAGGACTTGGCCCAAAGAGGAAACAGACAAGTAAATGCATCACAAGGAGCGGCACTGCGCGACAGTCAAATGGCCAGGCAGAAGGAGAAAGCTGGTCCCCCAGCCAAGGGGGCCTGGAGGGCTCTCTAGAGCAGGGTTGGGGGGCCCGTCGTGCCCATCCTTGCCGTGCATCCCCAACCCTCCTCCCACAGGGATAACCGCCCGGCCCACCCCACCCCATAGACATTCCAAGCCACACCCCTAGGCCCTGGGTGAGGCTCCAGCTCTGATGAGGCCTCGATTCTGGGGAGGTTTCCCTGCACATAGGGAGAAGGGCACCTCGCCCATACTGTGTATTGAGAGGCATTTCCACAGCAATAAAGAAACTCAAAAGCAGACTGGGGCCAGTGGCCACGCCTATAATCGCAGCACTTTGGGAGGCTGAGGTGGGTGAATCACTTGAGGTCAGGAGTTCAAGACCAGTCTGGCCAACATGGTGAAACCCCATGTCTACGAAAAATACAAAACTTAGCCAGGTGTGGTGGCTCACACCTGTAGTCCCAACCACTCGGGAGGCTGAGGCAGGAGAATCTCTTGAAACCAGGAGGCTGAGGTTACAGTGAGCCACGATCGTGCCACTGTACTCTAGCCTGGGTGACAGATCAAGACTCTGTCTCAAAAAAAATAAAATAGGCCAGGCGCGGTGGCTCAAGCCTGTAATCCCAGCACTTTGGGAGGCCGAGACGGGCAGATCACGAGGTCAGGAGATCAAGACCATCCTGGCTAACACAGTGAAACCCCGTCTCTACCAAAAAACACAAAAAACTAGCCGGGCGAGGTGGCGGGCGCCTGTAGTCCCAGCTACTCGGGAGGCTGAGGCAGGAGAATGGCGTGAACCCGGGAGGCGGAGCTTGCAGTGAGCTGAGATCCGGCCACTGCACTCCAGCCTGGGTGACAGAGCGACACTCCATCTCCAAAAATAAATAAATAAATAAAATAAAATAAAATAGAACAAACAAAAAACTCAAAAGCAGCCACCTCCTCCTCCTTCCCTCCCGATAACAATGATAGAAGTAATAATAACAGGTACCCAGTACTGAACAGCATGCTGCCTATCTGCACCCCAGTGGGAGGCTGGTGTTATCACCATTCTGCAGACAAGGACCCAAGAATTAGAGAGGGGACATTACAGATGTCCTGCAGTCAGAGTGGAGCTGGGACCGGACCCCGATCTGGCGGACCCCAGAACTGTGAGCTTGAGGAGGCTCCATTGCTGCCTGTCACTCTGGAGCAGTGGTCTTCACTCAATGCCCACCACCACTACCTCAGGAGCTGCTTAAAAATCCATATTCCTGGCTGAGCATGGTGGCTCATGCCTGTGATCCCAGCACTCTGGGAGGCCGAGGTGGGCAAATCACTTGAGGTCAGGAGTCTGAGACTAGCCTAGCCAACATGGCGAAACCCCGTCTCTACTGAAAATACAAAAACAACAGCCAGATGTGATGGCATACACCTGTAGTCCCAGCTACTCCGGAGGCTGAGGTAGGAGAATCACTTGAACCTGGGAGGCAGCCTGGCAGTGAAAGACCACGCCACTGCGCTCCAGCCTGAGCAACAGAGAGAGACTTCATCTCAAAAAATAAAATGAAATCCAAACTCCCGGGCCCCACCTTGGATTCCATGTATCAGGATTTCAGAGCAAGAGGGCCCAGGAATCTGAATTTAGCCAGCCTTCCAGAGATTTCAACACAGCCAGCAGACATCTGGAGAAACCACTTGGTTTTCAGAATATCGACCCTGAAATTCAATCAAAGTGGTGACAAGAGGGGAAGACTGTGCCTGGTCCTCAGAAGCCAGGGCTGCCAGTGGAGAAGCGGGTCCTGAGGAACAAACGCCCCCCTCACCGCTCCCCGCACCCCCATGACCCCACATACCCTAAGTTTTTTATCTATACATATTCAGGGTCCTCTCCCCGTTCAAGTGCATGTGCAGTTCCCATCAGGACAGGGGGCAGGGATCTCGGGCCAACAGTTTTTGTGTGTTCCCATCTTTTCATGAAGAAGAGGCCCCCAAGCATTGGGAGAGATTTTTTTTTTCCTGCCATCTGAGTTGCATTTGTGAAGGGCTAATTGATTTGCTTCCCCATTTTTTATTAATCAAAGAGAAACCCCAGCCGAGCCAGGCCTCTGATCTGGGGGATGAGGCCACACTGAGATGATGCCATCCTCACCCAGGGCACAGACGCCGGACGTTTTCAGTGGGGTAAGAGGCTTCATTTCTGCTGGACCACTCGTGTCCAGAACACTCTGGGGAAATCCAGCGGCCCGAGGGGCAGGGTAGGAAGCCTAGGATCCAGGCAGGGAGGTCCTGCCCTGAGTCAAGCAGGCTGAGAAGGATCTGCCAGGGTGACCGCGGAAGCAAAAGGCATGTGCTGCTGACAGTGAGGCCTGGGCTCCCTGCCTTTCCCTTCAGATGTGACCAGGGCCACAGAGCACATCCCCCAGGGTCTCATGGCCATCACTGCTAGAGCAGCCAACTCAGTTAAGGTTCACTTTTCAATAGCAGCGCTCCGGGCAACTTGCTCAGCCTGCAGCCCCCAACATCTGGCACAAATCCTTTCTGCTCCTGCCACATCTGGAATCGGAGGGAGGATGTGAAAATGACCCTCCCCTATGTCTCATGACGGGCTCCTGACAGCTAGAGGCTGGGGAGGAAAAGATTTTTCTTGGACCTCTCAGAGGCTCACTCAGCAAAAATCTGTGAGGGTCTCAGCTTCCCCTCCAAGCAGCAGGGATGCTGCTCTTCCCCCATATGGCCCATACTCCCTCCCCAAACCCCTGGCTTCTGGGACAACCTGAGGATGGCATTGTGCCAGCTCTTGCTGCAACCCTACCCTGGGAAGTCCCCTTCCCCTAAGGACAAGCCAGGGCCTGAGAAGCAGGACCCCTGGGCAGGGTCCAGGCTCTGCCACTGATCCCTGGCCACGTTCCGCCTGGCTACTCTGCCCCAGAACCCGGCACACATACTGGATTTAGGGATCAGAAAGACTCCTCGCCAGGTCCTTCCCACAGGCCCTATTCACCTCTCCACCCCTCCCAGCGGCCCCTCCCCAACCCTTATCTGCGTGCCAGCCTCCCAGGCCTTCTTTTGCTCCCCGCAAAGCCTCGAAGCCCTCCTTCATGTTGTTCCGACTGGAACACCCTTCCCTGCTCCTGTCCTGGCCAACCCAGGCCCATTCTGAATGTCACCGGCCTCTGGAAGCCTTGCCCATACCCCAGGTCTGTCAGGCCCCTGTGCCACCCTCCTCTTCTCCAGTGGGGTCATCTGGTGTGTCACTCAAGACTGAATGTCGGTGATCCCCTCCCCCGCCCACCCCGACCTTAAGCGCTGTCCCCAAAGGGCCAGACACAAACTCGACAATCAATGCTTGGCTAACGGAGACTGAAAAGGTTTCAGCGAGATCAAGGGTTTTAAAACGCCCGGGGTGATGTTTGAGAGAGGAAGGTGGGGGAGCCAAGGGTGGGGCAGGATCCCAGCCCCGCCCCTTAAAGGGTCCCGGAGTACGCGACAGAACTGTCCTGGAGTCCCGGGCGCAGCAGGATTAATTCAAAAGGCCTGAAGAGGGTGGAGGTCCCCCAGGCGAGGGGTCCTGGGGCCCCGCGAGCCGCGCGGGCACCGGGCTGCTCTGCGAACGTCCGCGCCAGCGGCTGCCCGGGGGACAGGGCCTGCACTACAACTCCCATGATGCCGTGTGGTGCGGCGGGCCCGGGCGGAGCGAGCATCGGTGGCTCCGCCCCTCGCGGCCTTCTGGGGACTGTAGTTCTCCCCGGAGGGGCGCGGCCTGGGTTTTGGGGCGGCTGGCGGTTCTGATCGTCTCGGGGAAAGGGGAGCCTCTGCGGCCCACAAGGAGGAAGGGGCTGAGGGCGCTGGCTGCCTGCAGAGCGGTCGGTGGCTCCCTTCTCTCCAGCAGCAGCCTCTCCCAGCATCATTTCCCAACAACAATACCAGCCGCTACTGTATTTAGTGAGCACCTGCTATGCGCTGGGCCTCGTGCTGATCTCTTAAAGGACAAAGACAGACACAGGCATGGTTCTTTGCTGAGCACACAGTCCAGGCAGGGAGACAGGCCCGGGACGTTTAATCACGCAAATACATAATTACCTGTGATGGATCCAAAACAACAGGGACCACAGGGACGGAGACTTTTGGAACCAAGGACAGACACACAGAGTTAGACCACAGAATGGAATCTTTAGAATTTGAAGGGTGAATTTTATGGGTGGGTTGGGAAAATTCAGAACTAGCGCTGCCAACCCCTTCATTATCCCGATGAGGAAATTGGCCCAGAGGCCAGGCGTGGTAGCTCATGCCTATAATCCCAGCAGTTTGGGAAGTCGAGGCAGGCGGATCACTTGAGACCAGGAGCTCGAGACCAGCCTGGCCAACATGGTGAAACCCCGTCTCTGCTAAAAATACAAAAATTAGGCAGGCGTGGTGGTGCACACCTGTAGTCCCAGCTACTTGGGAGACTAAGACAGGAGAATCGCTTGCCCCAGGGGGGCAGAGGTTGCAGTGAGCTGACATCGCGCAGCTGCACTCCAGCCTTGACAGAGCCTTGACGACAGAGCGAGACTGTCTCAAAAATAAGAAAGAAGGAAGGAAGGAAAGAAGGAGGGAGGGGGGGGGGGAGGGAAGGAGGAAGGAAGGAAGGAAGGAAAAGTTGTCCCAGAGACCGGAAAGGACTTTCCTGAAGTCACAAGCAGATCGGAGGAAGCTGGTCCAAGGAGGCCCACCCAGATGTTAAACTCCCAAGGACAGGGCCCAGGTCTTACGTGTCTTCTCGGCCCTCTCCCACCCCACCCCATGCCCCATACATGTCTCCCACCCAGCCCTGTGTGGTAAGCGTGAGGAACAGCTCCACGGGCAAAGACAGCTGATGCCCAATGTCTGCCCTCAGTGAAAACACGGAGCTCGGGGCCTTGAAAATTGCACACTCCCTTGATGTGGCAGGAAAACAGGATTCACCGCATAGGGCCTCCAAGACCCTCGAATCATCCCTAAGAGAGTGGCCCTTCTACCCTGAGCAGACAGGCAGAGATGCCCAGTGTGGGCTGGGCATGGAGCCCTTCTTCCAGAGTCTGCAGGGCGAGCACAGTCCTCACTCAAGCAGGGGAGCTTGCCTCTCTGCTTGTTCCCCATCAGTGAAAAGAACACACAGTACACCCACCTCGTGCCATCGTTCTAGCAGAAAAACCAAAGATGATGGATGTGTAGGGCATTTTCCAAGCAGAAAAGGTGCCCGTGTGAGTCACTATCCACTCCGTGCCCTGATGCGACGCCATGGGACAGCCAGAAGCCATCTGTGGCCTGCTGCTGGGCACCAACCAGGGGACGGTCTGCCAGGGCTGGAGGTGTGCAATCCAGAGGGAGACCCTGGGGGCTGCAAGCCCTTCTCCAAGGAGTCAGGGCTTCATCAGAGCCCTGAGGACGCCCCCATCAAGTCTCCGAGGTGAGCAGGGAATGGTGACGTGTCTCCAGTGCTAAGTTTAAATAGCAGCTTCATCTCATCTGAAAGCACCATGGCTCCCTGTGGTCCTCTAGATGAAGTCCGCACTCTTCAGCCTGACCCCTGCCCCTGACCCCTGGGGCATTCTGTCCCCAGAATTCTCCAAGGCCTTCCCTCCTTGGGACCTTTGCAGGCCTTTAGGATTGGCACCCCAAAAGTCAAGCCAAGCCCATCTCCCTTTCCTTCTTCTACTATAGAGACCAGCAAAATTTTAAAAGTCGATTTTCCAGGGCCAGAGGCAGTGGCTCACACCTGTAATCCCAGCACTTTGGGAGAACAAGGCGGGTGGATCACCTGAGGTCAGGAGATTGAGACCAGCCTGGCCACCATGGTGAAACCCCATCTCTACTAAAAATATAAAAAATTAGCCAGGCATGGTGGCAGGTGCCCATAATCCCAGCTACTCAGGAGGCTGAGGCAGGAGAATCACTTGAACCCGGAAGGCAGAAGCTGCAGCGAGCTGAGATCGCGCCATTGCATTCCAGCCTGGGCAACAAAAGCAAAACTCCATCTCAAAAACAAAACAAACAAAAAAACTCGATTTTCCAAGCCTCTCTTGCCGTCCAAGGTGGCCCTATAACCCCGATCTAGCCAATAAGTTAGAACAAAAGTCCCTGAGGAGCAATTCCCTTTCTGAATGAAGAGATGGAGCCTGGCAAGGAAAACGCCCTCTCACTCTCTGCTCTTCGGCCTTTTGCTCCTTCTCCTTCTTCTTGCCTGGAACATGGATGTGAGGCCTGGAGGTGCCGCAGCCATCTTATGATCATGAGGCAGCAACTGTGAGGACACGGCCTCCACACTAAGGACAGTGAAAGGGAAGATAGAGCAGGGGTGGCCGTGCCATCCGTAAGTTACTGCGCCAGCCTGACTACGCACCCCAGGTTTATCGTTGGCTAAGGCAAAATCCTCTGTCTGTATAAGCCCCTGTATTAGTAGTTTCTTTATTTGCAATGAACATAATACTTATGCCACACAGCCCTTCACGAGGAGCCCCTGCAGAACTTGCATTCTCGTTCTCCTTGGGGCTCACCGTGCGCCCGCCACTGCGCTGGCCTCTCTTGGTTCTCTGATCACACTGAACTCATTCCTGTCTCAGGACCTTTGCACTGGCTGGGCCGGCTAGAGGCTGCTGGCTCTTTCTCACCACTCCGGCGGTCTCAGTTTAAACCCCACGTCCTTCCCTCTCTGCCGCACAATCTGTAGGAGCCTCTCCAGGCCCCTCTACCCCATGAGCCCGTTTCTTTTCCCCACCCCTCCTTACTGCTGTCTGCTGCTTTCTCTACCTACTTCTTCCTCTGCTTGGTGCACAGAATGGCAGCTCCATAGGGAGTCTGGGTGTTTGCCTGTGTTCAGTCCCTCTGTGTCCCCAGTGTGTGGCATGTAGTAAGTACTCAATAAAGGTTTGATGGATTGATTAATTATGCAGTGTTTTTTATTTGTTTGTTTTGTTTTGTTTTGTTTTTGAGACAGAGTTTTGCTTTTGTCACCCAGACTGGATTGCAGTGCCGCGATCTTGGCTCACTGCAATCTCCATCTCCCGGGTTCAAGCTATTCTCCTGCCTCAGCCTCTTGAGTAGCTGGGATTACAGGCACCTGCCACCACGCCTGGCTCATTTTTTCTATTTTTAATAGAGATGGAGTTTCATCATGTTGACCAGGCTGGTCTCAAACTCCTGACCCCAGGTGATCCACCCACCTTGGCCTCCCAAAGTGCTGGGATTATGGGTGTGAGCTACCACGCCCAGCCAATTATTCAGTGTATTAATTAATGCCAATCTCTCTGCCAATGTGTCCTCTCTCTCTGCCTGGGAGCTGGAAACCCCCACTCTTTCCTTTGAGCTGTTCCTCCTGGGAAAGCCTTCCTGGCACTCCCAGACCTAGGCTGGGACAGCTGTGGTTCCTGCATCCATGACTTTAGGTATCTGTCTGCCGCCACCCTTTCACAACTCTAATTGCAAGGTGGTTGACATCTTCATCTGTTAGATGTCATCTCCCCCTCCAGGCCATAAACTTCAAGAGGACAGGGACTATCTTCATTTCCTGCCATGGCCCGTGCCTGGCACAGGTCGATGTGTTTGTTGAATGAATGAATGACAGCAGCTGCTTCCAGACTGGAAGATCTCAGGCTAGAGGATGGGAGTCACCCAAGTCCCATCCCTTCCCACCCCAGCCCACCCCCTCCCCTGGACGAAAAACTAAATCAAAGCCACGTGTCCCACCCAGTTCAGATCTGCCTTGCTCTGAACAAAGGGGCAGCCGGTGCCGCTGCCCAGCCAGACGCCTGCATCAGCAACACGGAGCAAAACCATCCTTGCCACGCAGCCCGAGGGTCTCGGGGGGCTGTTTCTTAGCCAGATTTTGCCCCTTTCCCTCCACCTCATCCTCCTATTCACCCTCTCCCCCAGATAACAGCACACACCCTCAACCCTCCTGTGGAATTTTTCGTCTTCAAAGCACTTCGTAAGCATTAGCTCATTAAGCAGAGCAGCCCCTTGACACCGCAAGGCTGCTCCCTGGGTGTCTTCTGAGTCATAACGCTCGAGTTTACCGACAAAAACAAGTTTTTCCCACAGAGCGGATTCGGCGCCACAGCCAAGATCACTGTCTCAGAAAAAAAGGAAGAAGGAAGGAGAGAAACACTGCCTCTGGCGAGCGCCAGCCAAGCACTGAGCCCAGTGTCAGCTCCAAGCACCAGAAGACCCGAGAGATGCCAGGCTCAGAGTAGGGGCCACTGAAGCTTCTGACCCCTGCCCTGGGCTGGAACCCTCCACCAGGAGGAGATGTCAGAGCGTGGCCCCTGACACCTGGCACCTCTCCCAGCGTCTCTCCCTGCACGCACATCTGGTTTTCCACCACTAGGAATGTTTCCCGCCTCCCACTCCATCCCCACCCCGCAAACACAGCCGTAAGCCCAGGGAGTGGGATAACCATTTGCAGTCTAATAAATGATGGGTGGTGTCAGCCAGCCCAGACAGAGGGCGGTTACTTTGGCATTGAACAGACCTGGGTTCAAATCCCAGATCTGCTCCTTACAAGCTCTGGGACCTTGGCCAAGTGGCTGAGACTGTTTCCTCATCTGTGGAATGGAGCCGCACTGGCTCTGCCTCTCTCAGGGCCATCTGTGAAATGATGAGTGGAGAGTACTGGGCACTTGGAGTCAGCGATGTTTTCAGCCAAGCAGTGGCTGCCAATCTCTCTGGTTTTAGGGGTTACAGAGTGGCTTGCATTCCAGAGGCAGAGCACAGCCCCCAGGGTAGGGGACTCAATTCTGTGCATTACGGAAGCCCCCACAAGAACCAGGGAGGATCGTGGCCTTCTCCCTGCAGGAGGGGCTGGTCTTAGCACCCCTGCCTCTGTACCCCACACCACCTCATCCACAGAAGAGGCACTGAATAAAGACCCAAACTAAAAGCCCCATGTAAACCAACACAAAAGCTGGACTGGGCCATGTGTAGTGGCTCATGCCTGTAATCCCAGCACTTTGGGAGGCCAAGGCGGAGGATCACTTGAGGCCAAGAGTTTGAGACCAGCCTGGCCAAACATAGCAAGACCTGTCTATAAAGATTTTATTTTCTTGTTTTTGTGAGATGGAGTTTCACTCTTGTTGCCCCACCTAGAGTGCAATGGCTAGATCTTGGCTCTCTTCAAACTCCGCCTCCCGGGTTCAAGCGATTCTCCTGCCTCAGCCTCCTGAGTAGCTGGGACTACAGGCACCTGCCACCACACCCAGCTAATTTTTTGTATTTTCAGTAGAGATGGGGTTTCACCATGTTGGCCAGACTGGTCTTAAACTCCTGACCTTAAGTGATCCGCCCAACTCGGCCTCCCAAAGTACTGGGATTTACAGGCGTGAACCACCAAGCCCAGCCCCTACAAAAATTTTAAAAATTAGCCAAGTGTGGTGGCATGCACCTGTGGTCCCAGCTACTCAAGAGGCTGAGATGGGAAGATTGCCTGAGCCAGGGAGGACAAGGCTGCAGTGAGTCATGAGCATGCCACTGCACTCCACTCCAGCCTGGGCATCACAGCAAGACCCTGTCTTTAAAACAACAAAAAGAAAAGAAAATGGGTGGGTGCAGTGGCTCACACCTGTAATCCTAGCACTTTGGGAGGCCAAAGCGGGTGGATCACGAGGTCAGGAGTTTGAGATCAGCCTGACCAATATGGTGAAACCCCATCTCTACTAAAAACCAAAACTTAGCTAGGCATGGTGGCGTGCGCTTATAGTCCCAGCCACTCAGGAGGCTGACACAGGAAAATCTCATGAACCCGGGAGGCGGAGGTTGCAGTGAGCCAAGATCTCACCACTACACTCCAGCCAGGGTGACAGAGCGAGAGTCTGTCTCAAAAAAAAAAGAGAGAGAGAGAGACAGAGAGAGAGAAGAAAAAAGAAAAGAAAAGAAAGAGAGAGACCAGGTGCAATGGTTCACACCTGTAATTCCAGAACTTTAGGAGGCCAAGGCAGGTGGATCACTTGAGGTCAGGAGTTCGAGACCAGCCTGGCCAACATGGCGAAACCCTGCCTCTACTAAAAACACAAAAAGTAGCCGGGTGTGGTGGCACGCACCTGTAGTCCCAGCTACTCAGGAGGCTGAGGCAGGAGAATCGCTTGAACCCAGGAGAAGGAGGCTGCAGTGAGCCAAGATCATGCCACTGTACTCCAGCCTGGGCAACAGAGTGAGACTATCTCAAAAAATAATAATAATAAATAAAATAAATAAATACAATGCAAAAAAAAATTTAAAGCTGGTCTGGGTCATGGAAAATACATCAGAAATACTACCACCTAAAAACTCCTCCCTTGAGTCACAGCAAATATTGATTGGACTCCTACCATGCACCAGGCACTCTGCTGGGCACAGGACACTCCCTCTGGAGATGGTAAGAGACTGCTGGGCATGCCTCCAGGGCACATGCCAGCAACATCCTACTTCGTGCTCCAGCAAAAAGGACCAAATGTATGTGACCACGCAGATGTGGGCGCCCTGAGGGCAGAAACCCTGTTCACTGAGTAAGAACACTGCTGGACAACTGGATGTCCATTTTGTCCCCAGCTACCTTCCTAACAGAACCCTGTTTTGTTCAAGTGGGCAAATATGCCCAGATACAAATATTCACTTCCTAGACTCCTTTGCAGCTAGCTGGGCCGCTTGACCTAATTCTAGCAATGAGATGAAATCAGGAGTCTCCTGCTAGGAATGACCAGGAAATCAATCGTTTTTCTGATAAAAAGAGGAATTCACCTGTCAGGGGCCTTTTGTCCTTTGCCCTTCACCCTTTCCCAATCACCACCCCAATTTTCCTGCCTGGAATGCTGTCATGAGAGCTGGAGGTGAAGCAGCCATTTTGTGCCACAAAGAGGAAAGTCACATGCTAGGAGGCCAGAAGGGCGTCTCCAGAGGCTGCCCCAGCCCTGATTGCCTCCCACAGGACCGTGTGCTTCCCGCTGAAGTCATCATTGTTGGGTTTCTGTGAGTTGCAGCTAACTGCAAATCCCAACTCATCACCAGGCCACCTCGGAGACCCTCACTGTCAGCAGAGGGGCCAGCACAGAGTGGCCGCTTAAGAAACATGGTTGAATGCAGGAGTGAAGGGCTCGAGGCGGCAGAGCAGACTCCTGAGGTGCCCTGTGGCCTGGAGTTTCCAGACCTGAACTGCAAACTCAGCCCCAAAGGGGAGAGTACCAGCACGATTCTATCAGACCTACGAAGCCTGGATTCCTCCAGGGCTACATCGTGTACCCTGAGCAGTGTCTTCCCTCTCTGGGCCTCAGTTTCCCTGAGAAGTTAGTGTGTGGGACTTGCTGGTCTTTGTGGAGGGTCTTTTAGGGAAGCAGCCAGATTCAGGGGCAGCAGCCCCCATGATTCCTCCTCCTTTTCTTTCGGGTAGGGGAAGGAGGGCTCCTCTCTCCTTCAAATCCAAATGCCATGGGGTGGGGGGTTGATAAAATCTGGGGACTGGTCACTATCGGAGGAGGGCTGACACTGACGGGTGCCTCGTGCCAAGTGCCATGCACTGTCTCTCTGAATCTTCATGCCACCTTGTCACACAGGTGCTCTTCTTCCTTTATTTTATTTTATTTATTGGGTTTTTTGTTTGTTTGTTTGTTTTTGTTTTTGAGAGTCAGGGTCTTGCCTGTCACCCAGACTGGAGTGCAGTGGCTCAATCATACCTCACCACAGCCTTGAACTCCTGGCCTCAAGCGATCCTCCCACCTCGGTCTCCCTAGTAGTTGGGACTACAGGCTAGTTTTTTATTTTGTAGAAATGGGGCCTTGCTGTGTTGCCCACTCTGGTCTCAAACTCCTGGCCTCAAATGATCCTCCTGCCTTGGCCTCCCAAAGTTCTGGGATTATCAGCATGGGTGGGCTCCTCTTACCCCTGTTTAACAAATGAGAAAACTGAGGCTCAGGGGTTAAATAACTCCATTGAATTTCCAGGGTGGGCATGTGGCAGCACCAGGAGCAGAGAGCTGAAGGGATAAAGCGGCAGTTAGCCACTACCCGAAGTCAAGTCGGGGGTAGGTAGGGGGAGACCTACAAGAAGAGAATGATTTTTCCCCAGGGAAAAATGCCCGAGGCAGTCCCAGCTCCAGAGCCTAGGTCTTTCTGCCTCCAAAGTGGGTGCCCCCACCACTGCATCCACCTACCAGGAGGAGCCGACCATGGAGTGGGGAGGATAGTAGGATTAACAGACACCAGTGTGAACCTGGATCCACGACATGTTTGCTAAGCAGAGACGTTCACAGTCGCGGGGACAAAGAACAGTGGATGATTCTAACAGGGAAATCAAGGAAGGCTTCCTGGAGGAAGCAGCTTTGGAAGGGGAGAGTTTGAAGGGTTGGGAACGGAGAGGAAATTGTATTCTAGGCACAAAGAACACACAAGAAGGCTGAGAGCTGGCTCCTGGGTGCTTTCCTCTGAGTGTGGGGAAAAGCTGACCGTAGAGGCAGCTCGCCTGAGACACCGTCTCCCCCATAAGACCATGCACTCCTCCAGAGTCTTCCTCGGGGCGTGGCACAGGCAGGCGCCTGGAGAGGAAGGGAGGGAGGGAAGCTGGAGTCTCACCACCCTGGATGTGAGAGAGGAGACAAGAGGCTGGCTGAGACTCAGTCGGGTCTCAGGGCACCTCAGGGAGAGCAGGGGATGAAGTGGGCGCTCTCGAGGGGCTCCAGCGTGGCACGTGAGGCAGCTCTGTCCCCTGCGTCCTCACCTGTTCCCACATCTCCCTCTTTCTGGAACTCAGAGGACCCCCAGCTGCCCCTGGGAGGCAGGAAGTGCTAGGTGACAGGGAGGGCAAGAGGGAAGTCCAGCTTAGACTCAAGTTTGGGTCAGTGTGACCTGGCCCTCCCTCCTGAGACTCTGCGTCATTAACAAGCTCCGCTGTGATTCTGAGGCACAGCCAGGTCTGAGAAGCACTGGCTTAGCCTGTGCAAATCTCGGTTTCCTTCCCTGGAAAATGGGGGAGTGTAAGTCCCACCCCCACAGCAGAGCCATGAAGGCGATGAAATGGGAGCGTTTCGCAGCAGGTGAGAACCCTGCAAATCATGGTGACTATTCTTCCACACTAGTCACTAGCAGAGCCGGGCTCTCAACCAGGTGTACCAAACTACTAATGAGGCCGCAGCACTGAGGCCATGGCCGTGCAGACCAGGAAACTGCCCATACAAGAAGCTGGAGGATCATTTGATTTGTGAAAAGTTTGCTGTGGCCAAATAGTCTTTCCGTATCTTCCAGATCACTTTTAAAATGCAAATTGTATCAATAAAGAGGAGAGTGTAATGCAGTAATTAGCAGAAGGGAAAGCAGAAAAATGAATAAACGAGAAAACCAAAAATCAGCCTCCTCCACCCACCCCCAAACATGCCCAGCAGGCATCAAATATTAATTAACTGCTTCTTCCATTTGGACCTCCTGTTTGCAGGACGCATTCATGTTGGTTCTAACAATGCCGCAGGAGCCAACCAACAAAACCCAGCTCTTCAGAAGAGCCCAAAGTCACCAGCAGAAACAAACACCTGGCTGGGCTGGAACTTGGGGAATTTTCTCTTAAAACAAATGTCCCCTCAGTTTTCAGTTCAAATCCTTGTATACGATGCCAGGAAGCAGAGGGGAGTCCTTGGAGTGCAAGTATTTGCAGGTATTCGGAGCTGTCAAAAACTTGCACTCTTGAAAATAATAATCCCACGGAACATTTAATTATCACGGTATTAGGGCACAAAGAATATTTCAACGACTTCCTAAATAAGATACATTCTCAACGCAATGAAATGAAAATGTTAAATTAATAGCTAGAGATTGATTGTTGGTGGCGGTGGTGGTGGTGGTTTTTAATTTTTTTGAGATAGGTAGGGTCTTACACTGCTGCCCAGGCTGGAGTTCAGTGGTGTAATCATAGCTCACAGCCACCTCAACCTTCCAGGCTCAAGCAATCTTCTCACCTCTGCCTCTTAAGTAGCTAGGACAACAGGTGTACACCACCACACCTGGCTACGTTTTTATGTTTTGTAGAAACAGGTTCTCACTATGTTGCCCAGGCTGGTCTTAAACTCTTGGTCTCAAGTGATCCTCTCACCTCAACCTCACATAGAAATTTATTTTTCAAAATCTAACTTGGTGGAAATTTGAAAACTATCTCCCGAATAACTCTTGAAATAAAGAGGGGATTTTTTAAAAATTACATACTATTTTGATGTTTCACCCTATTAGGATGTTAAATAAAATGAGAGTATTGCATACTACAACTTATAGGATGCAGCCAAAGCAACGCTCAAAGGACAATTCATATTCACAAATGCATCTAAAATGTATTACTTTTTGTTGTTGTTGTTATTGTTTTTTTTTTTTTTTTTTTTTTTTT
>NC_045447.1:9213113-9228350 GCF_002776525.5 Piliocolobus tephrosceles
TTTTTTTTTGAGACAGAGTCTCGCTGTGTCACCCGGGCTGGAGTGCAGTGGCCGGATCTCAGCTCACTGCAAGCTCCGCCTCCCAGGTTCATGCCATTCTCCTGCCTCAGCCTCCCGAGTAGCTGGGACTATAGGCACCCACCACCTCGCCGGGCTAGTTTTTTGTATTTTTTTTTTTTAGTAGAGATGGGGTTTCACAGTGTTAGCCAGGATGGTCTCAATCTCCTGACCTCGTGATCCGCCCGTCTCGGCCTCCCAAAGTGCTGGGATTACAGGCTTGAGCCACCGCGCGCGGCCAATGTATTACGTTTTTAAGAAAGAGACTTTTTTAACAGAAAGTTGACTTACCCATTAAACAGCCTCTGAGAAGGCAAAAAAATTCTGAGAACCGGCCAGGCGCGGTGGCTCACACCTGTAATCCCAGCACTTTGGGAGGCCGAGGCAGGTGGATCACAAGGTCAGGAGATCGAGACTGTCCTGGCCAACACAGTGAAACTCCATCTCTACTAAAAAGTACAAAAAATTAGCTCGGCGTGGTGGTGGGCGCCTGTAGTCCCAGCTACTGGAGAGGCTGAGGCAGGAGAATGGCGTGAACCCAGGAGGCGGAGCTTGCAGTGAGACAAGATCATACCACTGCACTCCAGCCTGGGCAAACAGGGGGAGCCTCTCTAAAAAAAAAAAAAAACTTCTGAGAACTTCTAGCTGTCTTGCCAAATTTCCTTAAAGCTCATACAACAGAAAAATTACTAATAGTTTTCCCTCCAGAAAGTATCCATCTCCAAACTTGCCTATGGTGATGAAATGCAAAGAGTAGTCAGAGTTGTGTTTCTGTACAGCAGGTTTACTGTCTCCATTAGACAGACAAAGAAAGCAAGCTAGGGCCAGGGGCGGTGGCTCATGCCTGTAATCCCAGCACTCTGGGAGGCTGAGGTGGGCGGATAACTTGAGGTCAGGAATTTGGGACCAGCCTGGCCAACATGGTGAAACTCCATCTCTACTAAAAATACAAAATTAGCCTGGCGTGGTGGTCCACGCCTATAATCCCAGCTACTCGGGGGGCTGAGGCAGGAGAATCACTTGAACCCGGAAGGCAGAGGTTGCAGTGAGCCGAGATTGCGCCATTGTACTCTAGCCTGGGCAACAGAGCCAAACTCCATCTCAAAAAAAAAAAAAAGCGAGCTAGAAAAAGTCCCCGATGCCTACAGGGAGTCTCACCGCCCGTGCTCTTCTCATTACTGGTCCAGATAAGTGCTGACTGGCGAGTCCAAGGAGGCCAAAATTCTAGACCCTGGCTCTTCCACAAATCAGATGTACGCCCTTAATCAAGTCACTTAATATTTATGTAGCAGTTTTTGCCATAAGGATGCTGTGTAACAACCTTAAACTTTCAGAGGCCTGCGCAAACATTTATTCTCACACTCACGGGTCTGTAGGTTGACTGCAGTTTGCCTGTTCTAGCCTGCGCTCAACTGGGTAGTTTTGTTCCAAGTTGTGTATCAGCCAAACCAGGTCCCAAGCTGTGGGTTACATTCAAGTCATCTCCACGTGTCTCCTTTCCACGTTGTTTTCTGCGGGGGGACAGAGTCACACTCTGTCACCCAGGCTGGAGTGCAGTGGTGCGACCTCAGCTTACTGCAACCTCCGCCTCCCTGGTTCAGGTGATTCTCCCGCCTCAGCCTCCCAAGTAGCTGGGATTATTGGCACTCGCCACCACACCTGGCTAATTTTTGTATTTTTAGTAGAGACGGTGTCTCACCATGTTGGCCAGGTTGGTCTCAAACTCCTGACCTCAAATGATCCAGCCACCTCAGCAACCCCAAAGTCTGGGATTACAGGCACGAGTCACTGCAGCCAGCCTGAGTCTCAGTTTTCTCATCTGTAAAATGGAGCTGATGGAAATTCCTACCTCATAGGAATCAAATAGTACCTGAACTCTGTGTTGGTTGTCTTTAGACCTGGGTTCTGTCCCACTGCTTCCCAGTGGGGAAATGGGGCTGCCAGTCCTGGAACAGGGAGGGTGAGGCCAATACCACCTAAACCACAGGGCTCTTCCTCGATAGAGAAGAGCTGGAACCCGTGCTGGCAAGTTCAGCACAAAGCCCACTGTCAGTGCTATACACATTTTTAAAAGTTTTGTTTAAGTCCTTGGATTTTTGTTTTTTGTTTGTTTGTTTTTTGAGATGGAGTCTTGCTCTGTCGGCCAGGCTGGAGTGCAGTGGTGCAATCTCAGCTCACTGCAACCTCTGCCTCCCAGGTTCAAAGCATTCGCCTGCCTCAGCCTCCTGAGTAGCTGGGATTACAGGCACCTGCCACCACACCCGGCTAATTTTTGTATTTTTAGTAGAGATGGGGTTTCACTGTGTTGGTCAGACTAGTCTCAAACTCCTGACCTCATGATCCACCCGCCTCAGCCTCCCAAAGTGCTGGGATTACAGGCGTGAGCCACCGTGCCTGTCCTTGTTTAAGTCTTTTTTATCTGTAGAAATGGGATCTCGCTATGTTGCCCAGCCTGCTCTCAAACTCTTGGCCTCAAGTGATCCACCTGCCTTGCTGTCCCAAAGCACTGGGATTACAGGCCTGAGCCAACCCGCCCAGCCTACACTCATGCTTGTATACAATCAAATTTAGTTATGGAGTTTCCGAAACTGCTTAAGTCTCACTAAAATGTTCACAAGGATGGCCTCCCATCCCCAGGCCCCTCTGATGCTATAAGCAAGGCTGCTGTCACTAATTTTATCTGCTGCCTTTTCGGCTCCATCAGAATCTGATTCCCTCTGGCCCAAAACTAACCCAGTGGGCATAGCGGGCATGCCCTGGGCATCCTCATCCAGAATCCTAAAGATAGAAGGGTTCAAAGAGACTCCCTTTCCGGGCTTCGTCTCAGGACCATCCCCCTGTCAGTCTAGCCTCATTTTTAAGGCCCTGGAGAAGCCAGACGCAGGAGAGTAGGGCAATTAGCATTTGGGTTCTGGGAAATAAGAGACTGGGGTTCAAACCCCAGCCCTACAACTTTCTGACGTTGTGAATCTAAGAAGAGCAGGTAAGCGCCGTGGACCTCAGTTCCCTCATTCGAACTGGGGCTGGCAACCACATCCCGGGCTGGACATCTGGACAGAGCAATGGAGGGCGATTCAGAGCATGGGCTCTGGAATAGGGCAGCACTGGTTGGAACCGCAGTTCTTCCAATGAGGGATTCCAGCAAAACCCTGGTCTCTTAAAATCCCCCGTAAAATGGAGATGTTTACAAGCGCTTGGTGGGGTGTTTTTAAAAATCCTGTGTTCGGCCGGGCGCGGTGGCTCAAGCCTGTAATCCCAGCACTTTGGGAGGCCAAGACGGGCGGATCACGAGGTCAGGAGAACGAGACCATCCTGGCTAACACGGTGAAACCCCGTCTCTACTAAAAAAAACTACAAAAAACTAGCCAGGCGAGGTGGCGGCGCCTGTAGTCCCAGCTACCCGGGAGGCTGAGGCAGGAGAATGGCGTGAACCTGGGAGGCGGAGCTTGCAGTGAGCTGAGATCCGGCCACTGCACTCCAGCCTGGGCGACAGAGCGAGACTCCGTCTCAAAAATAATAATAATAAAATAAATTAATTAATTAATAAATAGGCCGAGCACAGTGGCTCACGCCTGTAATCCCAGCACTTTGGGAGGCCGAGACAGGAAGATCACTTGAGGTCAGGAGTTCAAGACCAGCCTGACCAACGTGGTGAAACCTCATTTCTACTAAAAATACAAAAATTAGCCAGGCGTGGTGGCACACACTGTAATCCCAGCTACTCGGGAGGCTGAGGCAGGAGAATCACTTGAATCCAGGAGGCAGAGGTTGCAGTGAGCTGAGATCGTGCCACTGCACTCCAGCCTGGGTGACAAGAGCAAGACTCCATCAGATAAATAAGTAAGTAAGTAAATAAATAAATAAATAAATGTATGTCAACTAGTCCAATGAGTATAATGGCCCGACTTTGCCTAATCTAAGGTGTTATCAATGGTAAGATACTTCTCAATTTCAGAGATGTTAGATATGGCAGGAAAGCAGTGCCTTAGAATAGATTAAATTCACTGTATATTACAGGTGAGAAATCAAGCCGTGTTCTCACAGAATTAAATATTGTCAATTTCGTTAGATGATTAGAAAAGCCTGTCTCTCTGGGTACATTGCAAGCCACTATCCCTTCCTCTTCTCTTCTGTCTTGGAAAGGGCATCAGACATAGTAGATACTGAACAAATGTCCGTTGAAGGAGTGAATCAATCCATCCCTCCAGTCATCCAAGAATCAGTGAATGAATCAACAGTGAATGAGGCCAGGTGCAGTGGCTCAAGCCTGTAATCCCAACACTTTGGGAGGCCGAGGTGGGTGGATCACCTGAGGTCAGGAGTTCCAGACCAGCCTGGCCAATATGGTGAAACCCTATCTCTACTAAAAATACAAAAATTAGCTGGCACAGTGGTGGGCGCCTATAATCCCAGCTACTTGGGAGGCAAGGCAGGAGAATCACTTGAACTGGGAGGCGGCGGTTGCAGTGTGCTATCTCACCACTGCATTTCAGCCTGGGCAACAGAGCAAGACTCTGTCTCAAGAAAAATAAAAGAATGATGCTTGTTGATTAAACAGCAGTGCTCAACCTTAGCAGAAGCTCAAGACTGATTAAAACTTTTTTTTAAAGAGGGGCTTCAGCCAGGCATGGTGGCTCATGCCTGTAATCCCAGCACTTTGGGAGGCTAAGGAGGCAGATTGTTTGAGCCCAGGGGTTTGAGATCAGCCTGGACAACATGGCAAAACCCCATCTCTACCCCCAAAAATAGAAAAATTAGCCAGCCATGCTGGCGTGTACCTTTATTCTCAGCTACTCAGGAGACTGAGGCGAGAGAATCTCTTGAGCCCACAAGGCGGAGGTTGCAGTGAACCACGATTGCGCCACTGCACTCTAGCCTGGGCAAAAGAGCCAGACCCTGTAAAAAAAAAAAAAAAAAAAAAAAAAGAAGGACTTCTTCCATGCTAGACTGATGTTAAAATATATTTTTATACACATCTGATACATGAGAAGCTAAACAGGTTGTTCACCAAAATCCTTTCAACAAGGCAATGTTTGTTCATTGAGAAAACACTAACTGGGCATCTATTATTTGCCAAGGACTAAGGAAGCTGCCAAGCAGAGACTAATAGACCTGCCCTCAGGGAATTTACAGTCCATTGGGGGATATGGACAGACGGGTTAAAAAAATAAACATTTTCTTAGTAGCCATTTGATGAGAGGTCCCCACTATGCCCTCACCCCTACCACCAGCTAACAGCATCATAGCTTATTTTTATTATCAATGAACCAGTCGAAAATCCACTTTTTCATTGTTCAAGGCCTTGTGTCAGTGACAACTCTGTGTATTCACTGAACCAGGTCATTCAGCAGTGGAGGAATAGGGCTGCCAGTCCTGGAGCACACCTGAGGACTAAATTTCCCAGGCTCCTTTGCAGCTAGGTGGTGACACGTGACCCAGCTCTGGCCAATGGAAGGGAGGGATGCTAATTAGGGCTTCACCATATAACATCCTTCAACAAGAGAAAGAAGGAAACTTTCATTGGGTCAAACCTGGAAGATTCAGGAAGTTTGTTTTTGTTTTTGTTTTACAGACAGGAGTCATACTATGTTGCCCAGGCTGGTCTTGAGCTCCTGCCCTCCAAGGATTCTCCCACTTCAGCTTTCAGAGTAGCTGGGATTACAGATGTGAACCACGATGTCCAGCAGGAATTATTTGTTACTGCAGCAAAGCATAGCTCATCTCACACAGCCCTTTATAAAAATCCCTTCCAATTTCTTACGAAAGAGGCAACAGGACTAAAGATGTCCTCACTGGGCCGGGTGTGGTGGTTCATGCCTGTAATCTCAGCACTTTGGGAGGCTGAGGTGGGCAGATCACTTGAGGTCAGGAGTTCAAGGCCAGCCTGGCCAACATGGCAAAATCCCGTCTCTACTGAAAATACAAAAATTAGCTGGGTGTGGTGACGTGCGCCTATAATCCCAGCTACTCAGGAGGCTGAGGCAGGAGAATCACTTGAACCCAGGAGGTGGGGGTTGCAGTAAGCCAAGATCGTACCATCGCACTCCAGCCTGGGTGACAGAGCGAGATTCCCTCTTAAATTAATAAATACGATGTCCTTGTTGCCAAGCAGAAAAATCAGGAACTGAGGAGAGACACTGCCATGAGGAAGGATGAAGGCAGCAGGAAGGGAAGATGAGACACCAGGCTGGGTAATTGCAGCTGTTCCTGGAGGAGCAGCCACGGAGCAGAGCACTAGGAACCCATGAAACCAGGCTGCAAGAATGAGCAAGAGCAGTGTAGAGGATTGTCAGGGTTACACAGATATTCCCGCGCCTCCACTCTCAGAGTCCTGGAAGCCACCTTCTGCTTCCTGCCAAGTGCCTGCCCCCCTCCCCTGCCAGGTGTCAGGGTTAAGTGAGCTGGCTGTGGAGACAAGCCAGTCTAGGGTGCGGTCACTTATCCTCTCTGAGCCTCAGTCTCCCGGCCTGTGAAATGGGCATGGTAATGAAAGTACCTCTGCTGTAGATTATATCACGAGGATTCACAGAGATGATTCATCGAGCAAAGAACTTAGTGGCGAGGACACAGCAAGTACTCAGGAAATAAGCCAAGGAGAGGGTACGGGGGGCCACCACCCAGGACACAAGACATAGAGACCCACTGTGCCACATTCTGGGGTCAGTTCTGGGAGAAGGCCCTCCCTCTCCTCCAACCACGAGGTTCCACTCTCCCCAACGCACATCTCTCTCCCTCCTCTTCTCTGTCCCTTTGAGGCCACAGGCCAGGCGCCCTCCCTCATTTCTACCCTTCTGAGGCCGGCATCGTGACTGTAGGCAGCTCACTCAGCCCCAAGCGTGTGTGTTAGTGCATGTGCGTGTGTGTGCTGTATGTGTGTTATGTGCGTGTGTCGTGTGTGCTATGTGTGTGTGCCGTGTATGTGTGTGTGCAGGGTGTGTGCATGTGCGTGTGTGTGCATGTTTGTGTCTGTGTGTGCATACATTTGTGTATGTGCAGGGTGTGCGTGTGCACGTGTGTGGGCATTTGTATATGTGAGTGCATGTGTGTGCACATCATGTTTTCTGTGTCCATGTGTGTGCATATGTGGTGTGTGCAGGGTATGTGTGCGTTTGAGCATGTGTATATGTGGGTTTGGGTGTGTGCATCATGCTTGTGTGTGCATGTGTGTATGTACATGTGTGTGCATGTGTTTGTGTGTCTGTGTGTATGTGTGGTGTGTGCATATTTGTGTATGTGTGTATGTGGGAGCATGTGTACATGTGGGTGCATGTGTGTGCATGCATCATGTTTGTGTGTGTAGGATGTGTGTGTGAACATGTGTATATGTGGGTGCATGTATGTACACATCATGTGTTTGTGTGTGTGTGCACACGTATGTGCATGTGCCTGTGTGTCTCTGTGTGTGTGATGGGCTAGCCAGTGTGGAGTGCGGAGAGAGCCTGGGTGACAGGTCTGAGTATGAATCATGCCCCGCTCTAGTCCACCACTCAGTGGGAGGACCCTGACCGGAAACGTCTTCCTATGCCTCAGTTTCCTCATCTGTATGACAAAGGTGATGACAGTGCCTGAGCCCCCAAGGGGCTGGGTGGACACAGGACACAGATGTCAAGGGCCCTGCCTGGTGCCCTTTCACCAACACAAGGTCAGGAACTGAAATTCTAATTGGCCCCATTTTTTCAAAAAAATTAAACAGGAATGAAAAGGAGCTTGGGAGAGGAACTGAGGGCAGACAGCCGAGGTTCACTGGGCTTTCCTACTCTCTCCTCACAACACACTTGGGAAATGATTTTTGAGAAATACTCTCAAAACGAAAACCAAAACTGCTTTGTTCCGTGCAAGTAGCATTAAGAATTCACCAGGAGCGGGAGGGGCACCAGTGCAGCCTGAGCTTCATAACCGACTGCTAGAGAGTCTGCGAGCTGAGAAGGGGGACGGGCCCACCAGGGAGCACCGGGTGGGGTGTGGGAGGCCTGGGAGCCAGACACTGTACCGTCCCTTTAGGCCCACCCCAAGCCTGGCTGACTTCCCTTATCCCCTCCTCGAAAGCTTGTTTGTTTATCTGCTTACTCACTGCTTGTTTGTTTCCATCTGGAATGTGCGCACATGAGGCTCACGATGGCAGGGGCTGCTGTGGCATACAGTAAGCGCTTAATATTTGTGAAAGGACCACTGAGCGAGTGAGGAAATGAATGAATGGTGTAAAGAGCCAGGGTGAAGCACAGCTGGCAAAGATGGATGAAGCTCAGACCGGTGGGCGGGACCCACACAGCAGCGAGACAGGTGTGGTTCCAGGTGTGGAACTTCACTTCCCCAGGTCTCAGCCTGGGAAACGGGGATTGCGGTACCATTGCCGCGTGAGATCCTTTGGAGGATCAATGACAAATAATACGTGTTACATGTTGTCCTGGGTCTGACACGATGGTGTCTATGGTTATTACTCATGGAGTGGGGAGTGGGGAGGAGAGAGGCACGTACGCCAGCTCCCTCCACTCAAATGAAAAAAAAAAAAAATGAAAAAAAAAATTATAGGATTCCTAAGACTCAAGGAGCTTCTCACTCCTTAGAAACTCCCAGCTGAGCTGGGGAAGGGACAAAGGTCTGTACTGAGTGAGTTATAAACAACTCAGCAAGGAAAGCGGAGCTGCCACCACCACACACACACAAGCACACACACTCACACATGTGCACACTCATGCACACACTGTCATACTCATGCACACACGTACACTCTCACACACTCTTGCACACACTCACACATGTGCACACTCATGCACACGCTGTCATACTCACATGCACACACACGTACACTCTCACTCTTGCACACACACAAGGCACACACGTGCACACTCAGGCACACGCGGTCATACTCACATACACACACGTACACTCTCACACACTCTTGCACGCACACACACACACAAGCACACACACGTGCACACTCAGGCACACACTGTCATACATGCACACACACGTACACTCTCACACACACTCTTACGTGCGCGCACACACACACACACACCCCAGTCCGGCCCAGGATTAACTCTGGCCTGCCCAGAGTGCTCAGCTCCCAGTAGGATCTTGAGAAAGGAGAAAAGACGGCGGGGCAGGTTTCTGGTCTCAGCTCAGTACTAATCCCTTCGCAGTGCCTCTCAACTTTCAAAGCGTTTGTGAGTCAGGTGACAAATGAGGAAACTGAGGCCCAAGAGAAGCAATCTGCATTCCCTAAGGATAACAGGGCCAATCTGAAGCTAGAACCCATTTCTCCAGTTCCCCCAGTCTCCACTCTATCTGTTAGGCCACCCAGATGTGCAGAGCACCGAAGGACACCCCATCCTCACCCCAGAGCACCTCCCAGCAGGCTTGCCCTAAAAGCTCCAGCTGAGCCCTTGGCAGACATCACTAATCAATCGGAGCACCCAGGGCTCCAGGCAGACACCACTAGTCAATCAGATCTGACTCCAAAGAATCAAGGATGCCTCAGCACGGCTCAGGGGAGTGAGATCTGCCTGCCCTGCTCCTCACAGCTTAGCACAGCCCCTACACGTTGGCCAGCATTCAGCCCATGGTGAATAAATGAATGAATGAACAAATGGACACCCAGCCTTTGCCATATGCTGGAGCAGGGACCCCAGATGTGAGAGATCACACCTGCACCCTATGCCTACTCCGTGGACAAGTGCAGAATTCACCCAGAGGACTGACAGACAGAAGAGCCTCATTCCTCTCCCGAAGCTCCTAATGCCCCACCCCCCACCCCCAGAGCCTTGTCACATCTCCTTCCTTTTGGTGTGAACAGGCAAGTCACCCAAGCTCTCTGTGCCTCAGTTGCTCCATCCATGAAATGGGAATTGTAACTGAACCTGCCTCAAAGGTTGGTGTGGGAAATCAGGGAGACTTGGCCCAGTGCCTGGTAAGAGCAAGAGCTCCAAGAAAAGCCAGACCACTGTCAGTCTTTCTCATTACACTTAAGGTCCTTAAAGCCAGGGCCACAGTGGCTTTCTGGATACCAAGCCTATTGCCCAGGACTATGCTAGGAAAACACAGACGATGCCGAGGGGCGGGATCATTAACCTCCACCTGGGTCAGTGACAGGGTGCAAGTTCTGTGGGGCCAGCGGAGGATACCCTAGCTCCAGGGCCCTAGCCTCATTCCCCAGTGTCCACCAGCTACAGCGCCACTGGCTCCTCAGCCTAAGAGAGTGAAGACTCAACAGTGACCCCTGTGGCCAGCCACACCCTTCTGCCTTCCCTGCCACTGCCCAAAGCCCTGGGTCTCAGTCCCCACCCCCGTGGAACAAGCCACACTCCAAGTCACAGACACAGCACACTAGGGCAGCTAGAGGCAGGACCCGGAGATGAGACGTCTGACTTCCAACCCCAGCTTTGGACCCATGCCTTGAACACAGAGCACATCCCTCCTCTTCTCCGGACCTCAGTTTACCCATCTGGAAATTGAGGGTGGGAGTCAATCTGATCTCCAGAGCCCATCAAACTAACAATGCTGTCTGCATCCTTAGGTCCATTGATTCACTCAGGCCACAGGTGAGTGCCCACTGTGGACCCAGCCCTTGGCTGGGCCCCTCCATTGCTGTTCTCACTGCTAGAATATCCCCCCTCTTCCTAGTCTCCAGGTCTCAGCCTCTCACTTCCCAGACCAGCCTTGGACCTTGGACCTGCCCTCCTCCAGCTGGGTCCTTCCAATCACAGACTTAGCTCTCAGTATTTTCTGGTCTATTTAGCTTGTCTGCTTCCTTCTGGATCACAGCTTTCTGAAGGCAGAATCACGTCTTGTTCCCTGACCCATTCCCAGGGACTCCAGAGAAGGATTCTGGAAGTATCTCTCAGGCAAATGAAAAATGAATGAACGAGTGAATTCCAAGTTTCTCTCCCCCTTCCTCCAACACAACACCCCAATACAGTATTTTTCCTATGGACCCCTTCCCCAAGTCAACCCCCAGGAGCCAACAGGGCAAATCCCACTGTGGATCAGGAGCCTTCTTCCTAACCATGTCCCCTGCCCCCAAGCCCAGGTGACCAGAAGGCATCCACAGACATATGTGCACTTGTGAAGAGTTAACTGCTCTGATGGAGGGCTGACACCACCTGGGGTTTGATGGGAGCCCAGGTCCCCAGCGGTTCCATGCCCTAGCTCCATGCTGCCCCAGCAGACACTCAGTAAATATTGAGGCATTAATTAACTTCCTCCAGGGAACAGTGACTCAGTGCCAGATGTAATCTCCCCAGCTCCAGGGGGAAAGGTGAGATCCCCAACCTTTCTCAGGTGCACAGACAAATAAAGTCAGCCCTTCATCCTTGTCTCGTTTGCGCCTATCCCCCTTTGTGGGGTGCAGATCTGAGGGTACCTTCTCCTGACATGTGTGCACACACATTCTCACACACATGCACACACTCACTGCCCTGATCCATCATGGTCCCCTGCCCTGAACCTTTATGCATCCCAACAGACGCCTGGCACGCAAACCACCCATTCTATAAACATTTGTGAATTCCTACTACGTGCCCCCCAAGCCACACCACTCCCCGGGCACCAAATAGTTCAGCTGTTCCATTGCCTCCTTCAGCAAGGTTTTTCTGATGACAGCTGTGGCGTCTCCCCTTCCCAGCCCACCTCAAAAAAGACCAAGGGTTTTTAGGAAGCTGCACAATTGCTGAGCCCTCCCCATTAGCCCACTTCTCAGTTCTTGAGAAAGAGGCAAGACGGAGTGTGGGTCCCCAACAGACCCAGAGGATGGAGCCACCCAGAAGAGACTGACCATTCTCAGCTGGCCCCAGTGAATGAAAGGAACTTCAAAGAGCCCCAAACTCACCTTCCGGGGGACTAGGAGGTGCCATGAGGAGCTTCCCACGTGAAGGGTCTGGTCCTTCTGCCCCCAACCTGTAGCTGGAAATCTACCTCCATCCCTGTCCTGTTTCCCTATCGGGGCCCCCAGAGCCATGTTCTGGGGTACAGCTCTGAATGAGGGGCTGAGGCTGGAACTGACATTTGTTTCTTTGCGGGCCCTGGTCCCAGAGCACTTGGCAGTAAAGTGGTGGGGGTCGAACAAACCAAGGTCACATTCGCCAAGAGCTGGGCCCTGAGAACTGGCCTCAGCTCCACGGACAGCGGAAGCTGATTTGGAAGAACCTCTGGTGAACTCCTGCCCTGGAAACAGATGGGCTTGGGCTCAGATCCTGACTCTACCCCTTGCTGGTATGTGACCTCAAGCAAGGTACGTAAACTCTTCGTTTCCCCCAATAAACACTGGGCCACGACAGAAAGAAGGCCTGAAATCAGTGTTGATAAATATTTTCGGGAGCTGTGGGCTTGCAATGTGCCAGACACTGTGGATCCCAGACTTCACTGTTGCATACAGAGTCCTCACAGCTGTAAAGCCGGTAAGAGATCCCAGTTCCCTCCGCATGCTAGTGATGTCTCAAAGGTGAACTTCAAACATAAATAAATAAAGTCTTTTTTTTTTTTTTTTTTTTTTTTTTTTTTTATTTGTGAGACGGAGTCTCACTCTGTCGCCCAGGCTGGAGTGCTGTTGTGCCATCTGGGCTCACTGCAAGCTCCGCCTCCCGGGTTCACGCCATTCTCCTGCCTCAGCCTCCCGCGTAGCTGGGACTACAGGCACCCGCCACCACGCCCAGCTAATTTTTTGTATTTTTTAGTACAGACAGGGTTTCACCGTGTTAGCCAGGATGGTCTCAATCTCCTGACCTCGTGATCCGTCCACCTCAGTGCTGGGATTACAGACGTGAGCCACCGCGCTGGGCCATAAAGTATTTGTGCGCCTTTAAGACAGGCACCAGGGAAAAGAAGGACAGTGTATTTTTACTTCTACGTGTTATCACCTGAGCAAGTTCCACAGCCCTGGAGGTCTGTATCACCAATAACATGTAGGTAGGACATCCTTTATCTGAAGTCCCCTGAAATTTCAATCCTAGCTTCTCTGGGAGGAGGCCTGGATACGTGCTATGGGTCACAGGAGCCCAAACCAGTTTGAGATTGTTTGAGGGGGCCATGGGAAGGACAGAGCACCAGGCCCGGGGCCATGTGATCTTGGGCAAGTCTCACGCTGTCAGTGTCCGAGTTTCCTCATTGGAAAAATGAGGTAAACACCTGCTAATTCTGTTTTCGCTCTCAACGCCTGGCATGGAGTAGATGCTAAGAAACTGTTTGTAGAAACCTTGGAAATTCTTAAGACTAAAGAAAGACCCAGAGACCACAGGGTGGGCTAGTGGGTCTCTCCACTCCCACCAAGGGACGAAGTAGGTGCTGAGAACTCAGAACGAAGCCCCAAAAAACAGAGACTCAGAAGATCCTCTAAGGAGGAGGTGAAACAGCAGGACATCTGCTTATGGGCCTCCCCTGAGTCCAGCCCCACAAGGTCCACCTATCTCTGGGAGACTCTGCAGACCTTGTTCATCCTTCAGGGGTCCACTCATGGACCCTCCTCAGGCAAACCTCCAGACTACTTCCAAGAGCCTCCCGAGCTGTCTGGGCAGCCTCCACCCCAGGCACCTTTGAACTCCCCTGGGAGCAGCAACCAGCCCCCTTCAGACCTCTTGGTCCAGATAGAGCGCCCCCAGGAATCAGCAATCCTGTCCCTCTCTTCTCCCATTGTCTCAGTCCCCAGCTGGGAGGAGGTGGCCCCTGAAGCGTTCAGGATAAGAAGGAAAACTGTGTCAACATAAGTTAAGTCGGTGAGTTCCCGAGCCTTTGGTATCCACCTCCCGTCTGGAGCTCAGGGTCCTGTCCCAGCTCCTAGCTCCACCCCCTGGGAACTGTGTGGTTCCTCAAGTCACTCCACTCCTCCGAACCTCAGGCCCCTCCTCTATAAACGTTAGAGTGAGGCATTCGGGGAGTTGCTGGCAAGGGCCTGCCCCATACTAGGCCCATAATAATAGTCCCTATTGTCATTGTTATTAGCTAGGCACGAAAGGAAAGGTTACAGAGCTGGTGATTAGGACCTTAGCGTTTCGGCTCTCAGGAGGCCTTTGAGCCTCAGTTGATCCCGAGGTCCACACACTCCCTGGGTCATGCGTGGCCTCAGAACTCTCTCCATCAGAGAAGGTCAAAATTCATGATGTTTTGGTTTTTCCTGTTAGACAAATGGGGAGGACCTCCCTTCCGCAAGCATTTCCAGAGGCCCCTCGGCCAAAAAGGGAGTCAGGCCCTACGTTCTCTGCGGTGGAGGGTACCCCCAAAACCTCGCTCCTTTGATGTCCCCCAGTGTCAAGCTGGCGGTCCCACCAGCCTCCTGTAAAGGCCTTGACTCCCGCGGGTCACCCGGGGGCCGACAGGTGGGCAGGTGGAGGCGCCGCGCGGCCCGGGGAGCGGTAAGCCGCGCGCACCTGCCGCAGGTGAGACCCAGCCGTGCGGAAGGGGGAGGAGCCGTCGCCGCAGCACTCAGATGAGCCGACCTCTGGCTCCCGGGACCTAAGGCGAGGGCAGCCGCGGGCTTCAACGTGGCCGCTGCCAGGCGACCTATGCTGCAGACTGCGGCCCCGGCGGCCCCGAGTCCCGTGCGGCGCGGCGGCCCCAGGAGAACATTCGAGGCAGCAGCGGCGTTGTAGGCCCGGGGTCCGTTCGGTATTTGAATAGCACAAAGGAACCGCCTTGGTCTGATTGGCCAGCTGAGTAGCCCCGGGGCGGGCAGCGCCTGTCACTCGGGAGGCTCTCAGAGCTCCTATTGGCTCTTCTCATGTGGGGCGGGGCCCGGGCACCCGGCTAAATAGCTGGGGCCGGGGCCGGCCGAGACTCATTGCTTTGGCGCCGTCTGGGGAGCGCGAGCCCGCGGGTGGCGCGCAGCGCATGGTGGCGGCTCCTCTCGGAGCACAGCCGAACCGCTGACCCGGACTCCGTTCCCCCTGCCCGGCGCGCCCCGGCGGCCGGCTGGAGGCAGAAACAGCAGCAGCGTTAGCAGCAGCAGCGGCGGCGGCTGCTCCGCCGCCGTCTCCGCGGGAGCATGGAGTGCGCCCTGGACGCCCAGAGCCTGATCAGCATCTCCCTGCGCAAGATCCACAGCTCCCGAACCCAGCGCGGCGGCATCAAGCTGCACAAGAACCTCCTGGTGTCCTACGTGCTCCGCAACGCGCGCCAGCTCTACCTGAGCGAGCGCTACGCCGAGCTCTACCGGCGCCAACAGCAGCAGCAACAGCAGCAGCCGCCCCACCA